>NC_134497.1:13566351-13866351 GCF_040206685.1 Ascaphus truei
GGACACTGTCCGGTAAAAAAATGAGAGGTAATACTGGACATGTAATACTGGATATTTCTCCCAATAAGCGACTCCACGGAGGAGTGCTGATTTAATAAGTACATTAACCAGAATAATTATTCGGATGATACACTGAGCCAAGCAGAAGGGTTTCCACGAAATGACATTTAATATATTCTCGTCACATACACTCTTGAGGAGCATAACCCAATTCATTGTAGCAAAGAAAGGATTTCATTTTGTTTTTTGAAATGCTATTATTACCCAGGAAATTTGCAAAGGCACCTTGGCAGAACATGATAAAATACCTGAACTCGCGGCGCAAAAACATTTACTTAGCAAATGACATTTTAATGCAGAAAGTCACATTTGCATACTAATTAAATTTTCCTTTAAAACAGTTAGACTTTTGACCTTCCCACCTACTGCTGGTGACAAAGATTAAAACATTTTTATTATGATGGTCCTGTCACACAAAACACAATTATATCGATGCCAGGCAAGTTGCACTTTCAACGCATTTTCTGTGTCGGTGCCCGTGGGCGAGTGGCCGTGCAGTGCAGTATCATTTTCCGTCTGGTTTGATATTATTCCGGCCTTGTGGAGGTGAAAGGGTTAAGCTATAACGCGCGGTCCTTTCGTAAATCCAAACTGCTCCTTTTTTATTTTTTACCTAATAAATATCCCACTTGTGAACACGTTTGCACGTCTCAGACAGCTCTGCAACCCCCGTCTTTCCCTGTTATCGCTCAGCAAAGAGCGCTTCCGCTGCAGCTAGGGATTCTGGGTAATGACACGCAAAGAAGCACTCACAGGGAGTCACTCTTTACTTCTTTGTCCATTTGAACACGGACCCCTAGAAGCCTCTGCCTGCCGTATTACACAGCTTATCAGCAGCGCCAGGGTTACAGAAGTGCAGAGCCAGCCACCCTCATCACAGACAGCTGTTCCCGACCTTTTTTGGTCTCACCAGTGCCAGGTAGATCTACAAACGTACTGTTTCACTTTTTGTTGCGGGAAACAAAGAAAGAAATACTCTTAATGTAGCAATTTAGCCTAACCTTCATTTTTAAATTTTGACAGGATTGGAATCGGTAGGGGAGGGGGGGGGGTGGTACTCTACAGAGTAGCGCTGACCAACGCCAGTCCTCAAGGGCCACCAACAGGTCAGGTTTTCAGAATATCCCTGCTTCATCACAGGTGGCTCCATCGGGTTCCAGCTTCCGCACAGGTGGCCCAATCGGTCCCTGCGTCAGCACAGGCGGCTCAATCAGTTAACCTTCGACTGAGCCACCGATTGAGCCGCCTGTGCTGAAGCAGGGATACCCTGAAAACCTGACCTGCTGGTAGCCCTTGAGCACTGACGTTGGCCACCCCCTTCCGTAAAAATGTGGGGCTAAAAAAAAAAAACCCAGTTCGGAGGCGCTGCTCGGAGTAACACCTCTTTCTGTTTTTGGAACATACAGCATTATTTTTCTTATCTGCAGTATACGCCGTGTAGAATTCTGCCGACGCAGCGCCCAAACCTGTGAAGCTCACAGCGAGGTAAAGGATTTGACATTGAGAGTCACACTGGCGTTGCTTGCTTCAGTTAGTGACATCACCGCCGCCCACCCCTGTGCATACTCTTTCTGAAAATAAAGTCCGAAACCGCGTTCATTTCAGCTCCGAGATACTGACCTGCTTCCCACGATACTGACCTCCCGCAGGCGCTGCTGGTAGGAGCCCAGGCCGGGTTCACAGTATGCCCGTTTTTTAAAAGTCCCGCGTCCCTGCGGGCCAATAGGAAGCCGCCACATCATCCCTTGTGGCTTCCTATTGGCCCGCGTGACGCAGGAGCTTTAAATCGCGCAGCTGCACCTACGGAGGCCTGTGTCTCGGGGAGCAGGGGGTCTCCGGAGCTGAAATGGACGCGGTTCTGCTCTGGAGACCCCCCTGCTTCAACCTATAAAAAAATAAAACATACTGTCACATCGGCTGCTCTTTCGATCGAAGCACGAACAGTCGCCAATGTGCCACATCGTACGACAAAACTGCAAGGTTTCCAGACAGATCACAGTCATGCAATAACCCATCTTAACTGCCTGTTCCACTGATACATTCTCACCATTTTAACTGTTTCTTCCCCCCCACCCCCCACCCAAAACCAATTCCCTAAAAAACCTGTTGCCAAACCTCAAAGAGACAATTAACCTCGCGAAATCGGTAAACTTTCACCGAAATATTGCCATGGCGAGCGTCTGCCGATTTCAGAGAACTTTGCAAGCAAAACCTAGCAATCTTAGATGTAGAAATTCCAATGCACGCTGGCTTAACGTCGGCGTCGGCAAACCCTGACCCTGGCGTGGCTTTTCTTTCCCCCGAAAATGATACCGATGTAGAAAGAAAGATGAAGGCACACAAGTAATTGTGCAAAATTGCTAAGGTTTCCTGCATAGTTGGAGGCAGAGTTAAAGTAAAATAGTAAATAAACAGATGAAGGAAAGCGCTTAAACCCCTGCCTGGACGTACCCCTGAGGAGGCAGGAACCCCCTGCGAAACACGTAGGGTGACGGAGGACCAGAAAGAGTGTTGCACACGAAAGATTTAACACCTCTCCTCTCCCCCTCTCTCCTCTCCCCTCTCCTGTACCCCTCGATGTCTCTCTCTCCCCCTCATCTCCCTTTCTCCATCCTTCCCTCTTCTCTCCCCCTACTCTCCCCCCTTTCTCACTCCTCTCCCCCTCCTTCTCTGTCCTCTCCCCATCTCTCTCCCCTCTCCTGTCCCCCTTCTCTCTCCTCCCTTCTTTCTCCTCTCCCTCCCCCCTTCTCTCCTATCCCTTCCACACGTCACACACACACGTCACACACAATCACACGTCACACACAATCTCACGTCACACACAATCACACGTCACACACAATCACACGTCACACACAATCACACGTCACACACAATCACACGACACACACAATCACATGTCACACACACACAATGTCAGTGACACACACTGTCACACAGTGACACACACACACAGACACACTGTCACACATCCACAAAGAACGTTTACAGAAGCAGCCTCTCCCCCCTCCTGTAGCTCACATGCAAAGATTACAGAAGCAGCAGCTCTCCGCCGACACCACGGACCCCCCTCCCCTCCCCCCCCCCCCCCCCATCGTAGCGCACAGGCCAAGATCTCCCATCCCATACCTCAGGCAGCGAGGACTGCAGCGCGCTCCTAGGAGAGGGGAGGGAGGGAAGGAGGAGGGAGGGAAGGAGGAGCCAGGCAGCAGTGAGTGCGGGCGGCCAGGCGGAACCCCTGGGGCTGCTCCATGGAGCCCCGGCTGAGAATCACTGACACACACACACAGGCCCATCCAGGCAAGGACACGCCCCTCCCTTAGTAGCCACGTCCCCCGCCCCCTGCTTTTACTGCTGTCCAGCCAAGTTAAACTTAGAATGCCCATAACTTGGGAGGTGAGTGACATTGGAAGCTCAAAATAGTTGCGTTGACCTACAAATCCGCAGCAGAATGTACAGTGAAAGTTTCGTGGTGCTACGTGGTGCCGTTTGTGAGATTTCGATGCTTCTGACATACAAACGAACGGAAAACGGAATCCAACTTAGAATTATAGTATAGATTTATGTATTTATTTATAAAAATGTTTTACCAGAAAGTAATACATTGTTACCTCTCGTTTTCAAGTATGTCCTGAGCATAGAGTTAAGATGACAGATACATGGTTACAAATACAGTTACATAAATGAACAGGGTTATACATTATATACAAGACATTGCATGCACAGTGAGAGATAATATATATTATAGGCGTATGTAACAGTTACAGACCAGATTAAAATGTAAGACAGCCTTAGTTTTGAAAGAATTTAGACTGGTGGCGGCTGTGAGAGTCTCCGGTAGGTTGTTCCAGGTGTGAGGTGCACGGTAAGAGGAAGAGCGGCCGGATACTTTGCTGAACGTCGGGACCATGAACAGTCTTCTGGAGTCAGATCTCAGGTGATAGGTGCTGCGTGTGGTAGGGGTGAGAAGCTTGTTCAGATAGGCGGGTAGCTTGCCCAGAAAGATTTTATTCTTATAGATATACCATACTGCGTTATTTCCACCATATAAAACTTCTGCCCGTAATGTCTCGTCGACTTGATGTTAGTTCTCCGCGAGGTCATCTGAGCCTCCCACCCTCCAGAGGTAGATAAAATAAAAAGAGTACTGATTATAATTGCATAATAACAGCGACGATGTAGAAATTGCACCGGTGAGGTTCTTTGAGAGCTAATTATTGAATATTGCTCTTCTCAGTGGTTCCTTGTTATTATTTTTAATAACAATAATATTGCGGCGAGCCGTGATAATCAGCGGTAGGTTCCTGGCGGGTCACTTTTGCCGTACGCTGACCCAGCCCTTTGAGTCTAATGTACTTGTAGAAACTTCACCGGGACTTCTGCACTGTGCTTGTAATGTGCCTTCAAACCCCCTCCCTACCCCCCTTCATTCAACAACGACAACCCACTACAGTGACCAGGGTGTGAGGTCAACGTGGCAGATCTGGCAAGGGCACTGGGGATGATGTAGCCCCATTCACTGCCTGACACACCTGCATGCATTTAAAAATCAGATGCACCGGTGTCATTCTCAATTTTGCAGCCAGTAGTCCAGGAGCGGCCAACTCCCGTCCTCAAGGACCATCAACAGGACAGGTTTGCTGGATATCCCTGCCTCAGAACAGGTGGCTCAGTCAATGTTTGCGCCACCTGTGCCGAAGCAGGGTTTGTACTTTAAACCTGACCTGTTGGTGGCCCTTGAGGACTTGAGTTGGCCACCTTTTGCAGCAGGCTGCGACAAATAATCCCCCAAAATCCGTCCTTAATTTGCACCCATCTGCTTGTTCCTAACGCGTACAATGAAATGGGGAAAGTCCCATGCCAAAGGCTGGAGATCTGGAAAACGCCAGAATATCGAACAGTACAATGATAACACTGTTCCAATCAATGGGCCCCTGACCCGAACACGGAAGAAGCGAGCTGACTTGACATTGGTTTACGTTGCGTTTCTATATCACTACAGACCAGTCCTGATGATATTACACTTCAGGTGACATCAATCTCAGAGGCTGCTGGTGCTTCGATGCTGCAGAGTCCGGAATAGCTTCTACCTGTCATCGCTTAATGCAGCTCAAAGTTCTGGTGGCTGTAAGAGTCGGGAGGAATGTGGGTTCATTTTGGGCTGGGGATACCTTATAGGGAATCAGAACCTCAAAGTCTCTTGTTAAAGGAACAACCCAAGAGCTATTTTATTTATTTTTATCATTTGTAAAAAAAACATTTCTTACACAGGGTTGAAGCAGGGGGTCTTCCTGGGCTGAACCCCATTCATTTCAGCTCAGGGGACCCCCTGCTTCCGAAGATACTTACCTCTGTAGGGGGTGCCGGTGGCCACTCCGGCTGGGCTAGGCTTTGTCCCCGGTGGCCGCGGCTGCGACGGCGTCCCCTTCAAGGTAAAGTATCCCTCCCCCCCTTTATGTTAAGGTATCCCCCACACGCTTTAAGGTAAGGTATCCACAAACCCTTAAAATAAGGTATATCCCAACACCTTATAAGGTGAGATATCCCCACACCCTAGTTTAAGGTAAGGTATCCCCCTCACACCCTTTAAGGTAAAGTGTCCCTCCACCCTTTAAGGTAAGGTACTCCCCTACCCTTTAAGGTAAGATATCCCCCACCCTTTAAAATAATTTATACCCCCCACCCTTTAAGGTAAAGTATCCCCTCACCCTTTAAGGTAAGGTACCCCACCCCCACACTTTAAGGTAAGATATCCCCCACCCTTTAATGTAAGGTATCCCCCACCCTTTAAAATAAGGTATCCCCCCACACCTTATAAGGTGAGATCTCCCCACACCCTTTAAGGTAAGGTATCCCCCTCACACCCTTTAAGGTAAGGTATCCCCCCACCCTTTAAGGTAAGGTACCCCTCCCCCACCCTTTAAGGTAAGGTACCCCCCCACCCTTTAAGGTAAGATATCCCCCACCCTTTAAAATAATTTATACCCCCCACCCTTTAAAATAAGGTATACCCCCCACCCTTTAACGTAAAGTAGTAAAGTACCCCCCCCCCCCCCACCGTTTAATGTAAGGTGTCACGCCCACCCTTTAAGGTAAGGTACACCCCACACCATTTAAAGGGAGGTACCCGCCCCCCCGCTCCCCTTTACCAAGGCCTTGTTGTAAACTTTCTGAAATACTGTTAGCTACGTTAAATGATCGTGTGTTCAGTGGCATTACACTTCCACGTGTAACCCATTCCTTAGTGCACGGGGGCGCAAACATTTTTCCCTGCGCCCCCCTGCCGGCGGTCCCCTCACCTCCGCGCCCCTCACCCCGGCTCCGGCATCATGACGTCACATGCCCTCGCAGCGTCAAATGACGTTGCCATGGCGACGCGTGTGAGAAGCCGCCGCAGCCAAGGTAAGTTAGGTTTACAGAGGCCCTGCGGCTCCCCCGACACTTAATTTAAGTGCCTTCGGGAAGCGCGCGGGGCCTCTGTTAACCCCGCGCCCCCCTGCACTCAGTCTCGCACCGCCGTCTTAGTGCTAGCTCGCTTTGGCCCTTGCTTGGACTGCAGCCCTTTTGCACGGAAGCCTCTTGCTATAAATGTAACCGTGCGCGAATATACGCAAGGAATCCTTTTCCGGCGTAGCGTTTTTGGCACGCAGCACATATTGATATGGGCTGCCCATTTTACAAACCTTGACAGCGTAATTAATATTTGATGGCCCCCAAAGAGTGGCTTAATATCCTTGTTGTTTATTTATAAGCCATGAAAACATCTAGCTTTGCAGTTCAATGGCAGACGAGGCAGCGGCTTAAATAATATCATTTGTCAGACAAATGTAATATCAGGCTAGTTACATTCTGATATAATGGGCAGAGACCGCCGCTCAACGGAGCTTCCAATTAACCGCGACGCTGCCACACTCTGTCCCGCCATGCTATGCCTTGCATGAGCAATCGGGCACTAAATGGTTAAAAGTCAGTAAGCAGCTGTTTTCTTTAGGGGGGGTTCCTTGGCAGCCAATCAGAAAAGAGATGATAATGTTACACTTCATTCATTGGTTCGCTGGTATGACCTGGCAGGTGAACATTTTTTATTTCCCCGGGAAAGGCCCGAGAGGAAAACCACCATATATCCGGTGAATAGGATTCCTGGTAGTAAGATCAGCGCAGTGTACATCCACAATCACCAAATCGTGCTAATGGCAGATATTACTAGATTTTAATAAAAATGAGACACTCCGATGTGTTCGTACATAATTCGTGCAAGTTGCGGGTTCACTTCCAGCTTTTGTTCACCTGTAACTTTGTAAGAACTATTCATCCCACGGGCAGTACAAAGGACTCTGGGCCATCCCTTAAGGTTGGAGGAAAGGAGGTTTCACCAGCAACAAAGGAAAGGGTTCTTTACAGTAAGGGCAGTTACACTGTGAATTCATTACCCATGGAGACTGTGATGGCAGATACAATAGATTTGTTAAAAAAAAAGGTTGGACATCTTTTTAGATGGGAAAGGTATACAGGGATATACCAAATAAATAAACATGGGAAGGATGTTGATCCAGGGATTAATCCGATTGCCAATTCTTGGAGTCAGGAAGGAATGTATTTTTCCTCTTAATAGGGGTTTTTGTTTGACTTCCTCTGGATCAATCAGTAAGTATAGAAATAGCATAAAGTATCTGTTGTCTAAATTTAGCATAGGTTAAACTTGATGGCCATACGTCTTTTTTCAACCTCGTCTACTATGTAACTATATAACTACTATGTAACTATGTAACTACTATGTAACAATGTTGTAGTCCCTGGATAGGGTCAGCGGTGCACAGCAACAAGGACAGGAAAAATTTGAGCTCAGCACATCAAAAACGTTTAAAACTAATTTCTTAACAAAGGTGACATCAGGGATAGGTGGGCAACAGGAAACTCTGACGCGTTTCGCGCTTGTTAGGCGCTTTGTCAATTTTTTTTGTTGCTATTTCATTGCTGGAAACACCTGAAAGAGTCGAGAATCATTTATATGCCGTGAGTACTACCCAACATAAAGGTTGTTTCCGAACATCAGTGTACTATGGTATATTTTGTGATCAGCTTCATTAAGTGGTTACTCCATATAAGTGGGGTGGAGAGCAGGCCAGAGCAGTCTGACAGGCTATCTCTGTCCTTATTATCCATAAATCCACATTTTGGAGAAAAACAAGTACTGATTAGTTTTCCACTAAATCATGAGTGACAATATTGTTACACACCGTCTATCAAACATGCTGGATTGAAAGGTTTTCATGAACACCGTGAATATATAATTCACCTTCTTGGACTCATATGGGACTTTGTATATCACACACACACGCGCGCGAATCTTCGCCGATCGATCACGATCACAGGAGAACGGATCTATTGACACCTTCGCTAATTACTTATCATTGTGTGGATTGTATTGATGTACATATTAAAGGGGGGGGAAAGGCAAATTGAACTGCTGCTTTAAAACATCCTTTGATTTCTATAGCAGGTTTTAGCCCACCTGCCCAGCAGTGCAAGATCTTTGCAACACTTTCCTGTTTGTGATCATTTGTTGCCAATGTTCCCAGCCGTCTGAGCTGCAAACTGTAACAATAGATAATGTTACTGTAGTAATATAAGGATACATTGTAGCTGCTGAGTTACACTGACTGAAGGATTCATTGACACTGCAAGGCGGCCATTATGTTAGGCACACAATCAGGATTTTGACATATGTCTAACAGGTGCACCACACGATTTGCCAGCTTAGGTAAGAATGTAGAATTATACACTGTCACGTGCTATACATATAAAAAAAAGAGGGGAGAAAGAATTATTGCTGCTTTATAGTAGAATTTATATTAAAATGCAGCTGGATAGCTACATAAGCGCACAGTGAATATGCATTGAATACGACAGTATATATAGATGCAGAAATGTAATGGAAACCCCTGCTAATAGCTATCTTGTCGTGGTGCAAATATTTATAAAAGGGCTGTTTCTTCTTCCTTGTGAATGTTTCATCGGAAGCAGACGCGGCCTAAATTCATCTGTTTTGGCATTCATTACGGGGAGATATTTTTTTTCCCTCTCCTGCTGCACAAATGTAAAAAAACCTGTTATGGGTTTCATCTGTTTATACGACTAAACAAAATACAATTATCTCCACAAATCTTCACAACAGGACATTTGGTGGTTTTTTTTTTTTTTTCTGCTGCGTTTTAAAGCTGCGTTTATGATATTTAATAGGAGGGGATATATCAACGTTATTTTCACTCAGGGCACAATAGACAGACAGATTAATCAGAGATAATGGCCCATATTTTACCGGGCACTGGTATTTCTTGAGAGAACTGCCTGTTTACTTGAATTAACGGAGTAGCACCACTTAGTAAACATGTGCCACTGCCCCATCTCAGTGTATTGGAAGCCTCCATAGCAATCGATTTGGATACTTTCAACAGTCAAAGGGTTAAAAGCACCAATCGCCAAAGTGTGACTCGTTAAACCTCCCGCACGTTCTCTGGCGCAGTCGGGACTTTGAGCCCCTCGGACCGCGAAGGGGTTTCCCAGCGCTTGGTACGGTGTCTCTCGGCCATTTTGAACAGAGGAACCTAGAAAATAATAAGAAAACCCATTCCGGACACACAAAGACCCGAGTCTCCTTCTTGATCTGCTTCATGTTAGGAAGCGGCTGATGCCACAAGCAGAACATGATATTACGGTGGGGGGGAAACCATGAGAGATTTCACGATTTATTCCACTTTCTTTGAGCACAAAAAAACACCAAAATCACTAAAAAAAACAATATTGGTCATTATTAACTCTGTCTTATTACTTATGTCATGCTGCCTAACAGCCTGCAAATATTTAACATACTATTATTTCTAATATTCCTTTTAAATAGCTTGTAGATCGGTTGTAGTTTCATATTTTGGAGAGTATTTTTTGAAGAGTATGACAAGCTTGTCGACCACAACACGGTAACACCAGATCAGCCCCCTCCTGCTGTCCTTTGCTGGATCAACTGGTTTGTTTGGCTACTGTTACTCTTGTATCCTGCAACTAGTACTCTGCCTGCCTCGACTCGTGCCCGCCTGACCACGCTTACTGCCGGCCTCGACCGATGCCCGCCTGACCGCCCTTCCTGCCTGCTGCCGACCTCGATGATGCCCGACTGACCACTCTGCCTGTCTGCTGACTGCCTCGACCAATGCCCGACTGACCACTCTGCCTGTCTGCTGACGGCCTTGACCAATGCCTGCCTGACGACGCTTCCTGCCTGCCTCGACCAATGCCCGCCTGACCACTCTTCCTGCCTGCTCTAGGCCTCGACCAATGCCCGCCTGACCACTCTTCCTGCCTGCTGCCGACCTCGACGATGCCCGCCTGACCACTCTTCCTACCTGCTGCTGGCCTCAACCGAAGTCCCGCCTGACCACTCGTCCTGCCTGCTCTACGCCGCAACTGGTGCCCGCCTGACCACTCTTCCTGCCTGCTGCCTGTTACGATGCCCCCCCACTCTTCCTGCCTGCCTCGATGCCCCTCCGATCGCTCTTCCTGCCGGCCTCGATGCCCCCCAGATCGCTCTTCCTGCCTGCCTCGATGCCCCTCCGATCGCTCTTCCCTCCTGCCTCGATGCCCCCCCGATCGCTCTTCCTGCCTGCCTCGATGCCCCTCCGATCACTCTTCCTGCCTGCCTCGATGCCCCCCCGATCACTCTTCCTGCCTGCCTCGATGCCCCTCCGATCACTCTTCCTGCCTGCCTCGATGCCCCCCCGATCGCTCTTCCTGCCTGCCTCGATGCCCCCCCGATCACTCTTCCTGCCTGCCTCAATGCCCCCCGATCACTCTTCCTGCATGCCTCGATGCCCCCCCCGATCACTCTTCCTGCCTGCCTCGATGCCCCCCCGATCGCTCTTCCTGCCTGCCTCAATGCCCCCCCGATCACTCTTCCTGCCTGCCTCGATGCCCCCCCGATCACTCTTCCTGCCTGCCTCAATGCCCCCCGATCACTCTTCCTGCCTGCCTCGATGCCCCCCCGATCGCTCTTCCTGCCTGCCTCGATGCCCCCCCGATCGCTCTTCCTGCCTGCCTCAATGCCCCCCCGATCGCTCTCCCTGCCTGCCTCGATGCCCCCCCCGATCGCTCTTCCTGCCTGCCTCGATGCCCCCCGATCTCTCTTCCTGCCTGCCTCGATGCCCCCCCGATCACTCTTCCTGCCTGCCTCGATGCCCCCCGATCTCTCTTCCTGCCTGCCTCGATGCCCCCCCCGATCACCCTTCCTGCCTGCCTCGATGCCCCCCGGTCACTCTTCCTGCCTGCCTCGATGCCCCCCGGTCACTCTTCCTGCCTGCCTCGATGCCCCCCCTGACCACCCTTCCTGTCTGCTACCTGCCTCGATGCCCACATGGCTACTCTTCCTGCCTCGACCGATGCCCCCCCCCCCCCCTGTACCCTATCTTTCCACTTACCCTCCCTTATAGATTGCAAGCTCCTTGCGGCAGTGCCCTCCTTACCTACTGTAACAATGTATGTTAAAGTCTGTTATTGTTTTTCGCCATCCAACCTTATTGTACAGCGCTACAGAATATGTTGACGAATTATAAATAAATAATAATAATAGTCCTAGCTGCATTCCTCCTGCTTCTCTCTTTCATTTTGATGGAGAGAGACGGACTTGTAAAGTTAAATATATTTGCTACCATTAGCAGTTCCCCTGGGAGGATGCGAGTCACTATCCTTCCAAAAATACTAATCCAGTTCCCCCTCTTATGCTACGCTCACCCAGTACAAAACAAATACTCACAATTTTAATCATACCTATACACATATTATATGTTACACACACAAAAACACACTCAACTCCTGAAAGAGATTAAAGTTCTTATCAAAAGTCTCCAAACTATTTGGTTACCAAGGAAACACCGGGAGTTATAAATTGTTATTTCACATACTTGTATAATTCTTAAAAAGGTGTCAATCACCTGCATTTAACTCTTTAAACATGTCTCATTAGATCACGCTGGTCCGAAGTGAAGCTGCCCCTTTAAAACATTGGTTAAAATCCCTCAGCATAGTGAAGTATATTATATTATTATGCTATTATTACGCAGGAAAACCGCCATTCTTTCTGGATGTCCTTTTAATCCGGGGTGGGTAATGAGTTTACCCTTTTTACAGGCATACCCCGCATTAACGTACGCAACGGGTCCAGAGCATGTATGTAAAGCGAAAATGTACTTAAAGTGAAGCACGACCCTTTTCCACTTATCGATGCATGTACTGTACTGCAATCGTCATATACGTGCATAACTGATGTAAATAACACATGTGTAACAGGCTCTATAGTCTCCCCGCTTGCGCACAGCTTCGGTGCAGGTAGGGAGCCGGTGTTGCTGTTCAGGACGTGCTGACAGGCGCATGCGCATGCGTGAGCTGCCGTTTGCCTATTGGGCGCTATGCCCTTACTCGCGAGTGTACTTAAAGTGAGTGTCCTTAAACCTGGGGTATGCCTGTATATTGTTGTATACTGTACTAGGGTTTGTTAGTTTTTGAGTCTGCCACCGATTTTGGGATTTTGTTATATTCCCCTAAAACTGAATCTTCCGTTACAGAAACAAGCAGATCAGTCAACCCGCCAAGATTCTGCTGTCCAGACAGAAATTCCGCAGCCTTCCACACCTCGTTCCTCTCTGAAGAAAGAAAAAACCAACAACTTTAATCCCCTTACAATCCTTTCCACGGAAATGTCAGCTGGGGACATGCAACCAATTTCGTTAGAGAAATATGATCGCGTTTTCTCTTCTTTTTCCTTGTTAAAAAAAATAACACATCTGCCCCGGTTTTCACATCCCTTTTAAAACCCGGCCATAAAAGTGAGCTCTGAGTAAATTCTCTGCTCCTCCGCAGAGCGTTTCTAAGTGCAATAAATTACATTAGGCGGGTTTTATTATATAAAAGAACTAATTTCTAAGAGTACATTTCTAGCGAACGTTCTCACACAAAGGGGGAGAGAAGGTTCCCGTAGAGTGGCAGAATGAAGCCGGCAGAGGAACTGGAATGCGAGTAAACATATCATTGAATTAATTAGGGTGATATGGGGTTAACTCTTTTGATGCTGGGTGGGGGGGGCGGAGGTGGGATTGGAAGGGAGGGACAACAAAAGAAGAGTGAAAAGGTTGAGTACAGTGTCACGAACGGTACACCTGTGAGCACCTGACTTGTGTACGTGACAAGGGTTAATACACGCCACTATCACGCTGACTCACTTATCTCCCAGCAGGGTCCCTAAAATGAGTAATATCTCTCCTCAATCCGTCACAATATATATCTTATAGGAACAATCAAAACGGGCGATTAGTTTTTTTTTTAACATAAGATTGAAGCAGGGAGTCACAGGAGGGGGGTGCAGGTATCTCCTGCAAGTTTAAAGTCCCCGCGTCACGTGGGCCAATCGGAAGCCGCACCGGATGACATCACGGATTCCTATTGGCCAGCAAGGTGCGGGAGCTTTGAAAAGCGCCCGTTACGTGATTCCCTAATAGCAAAGCGGAGAGGCTACCCGCAACTCCTGCGGAGGTATCTCCTGCAGCAGGGGGTCCCTGGAGCTGAAATTAAAGGGGGTCACCCCCTGCTTCAATCCTACATTTTAAAAAAATACAAATATTTGCACACAAAAATAAAAAAAATTCCCACTTGGATTGCCTCTTTTTATTGCCTCCACCCCCAAAAATAGTTTCAAGTTTTACTTGCAGAGTCTTTGGCCCCTGGTTTCTAAGAAACATATGATTAACACACTAAAATCTATTGTAGCAAAATGTGTCTGAAAAGGCAGTTACTCTCATCAAAAACGTTCAATTACAGACCAAGACAATAGGCTACTTATAATATTTTGGCTGTAATATGCACAAGTAGTACAGTGCTCAGTAGAGAACAAAGAATGTTACAAGAAACGTACAGTGATTCAGGGGAGCGCCAATGTTCACGTCGTCATATGCAAAGGAATAATCAAACAACATAGTGTGGTACAGTAACAACCCGGTGTAACTTTCTTTAAGGTGAAAAGATAATCCACTCACACTTTTCTTCTTATTAAAAAGGCATAACAGGGACACTCCTCTCTCTGAACTGAGCAATAAATCAGGATATCCACGAGCACAGACCCCTTTCTCTTCCTCTCAGGCGTGATTCGTATGCCCCAGAAATAACAAGAGAAACCAAATAGGAATCCTGAAGAAGTCGTACCGGCGAAACGCGTTGAGTCAGTGTTCAGTCAATGCAAGTGCATGACGCGAAGTCCTGGCAGCCGGAGATCCTCCTACACAGTACTTCCGCCCTCAACCCCCACGTAGCCGGAAGTGACGCTGATGGGAGCTGAGATGCGGAGGGGAACAGCACAACGTGTACCGGTGAATTGTTTGCACCTTCTATCGGGATTTCGTACCATGACTGCGTTTTTATACCTCATGTGAGTGCACATCCATATGTTTTACTTGTGATGATCTCTAATACAATTTGAGACGTATTGCGTTATTTGGTTTCTCTTCTTATTTCTGGGGCATACGAATCACGCCTGACAGGAAGAGAAAGGGGTCTGTGCTCGTGGATATCCTGATTTATTGCTCAGTTCAGAGAGAGGAGTGTCTCTGTTATGCCTTTTTAATAAGAAGAAAAGTGTGAGTGGATTATCTTTTCACCTTAAAGAAAGTTACACCGGGTTGTTACTGTACCACACTATGTTTTTATTATTCCTTTGCATATGACGACGTGAACATTGGCGCTCCCCTGAATCTTTGAAGAATTCTGGAACCGAACAGACTAAGAGAACAGTCTGTACAAGGGTTTTGGGCAGCTTTTCTATTAGCACCTTTACACTGGGTGCTGGAATTTTCACTATATTTACTAATTGATCACAGTTCACGTCAACTATTCACTTTAAGATATTTATTTCTGTTGTATGAGAGGTTATTATTATATATATTGCACTTACTTTAGGACATGTTCACAAGTTAGCGCCGTTACAATAGATTTCTTATAACTATAAGAAACATACAGTGTAATATTTGCAGACCGTTTCATAAAATAAATAGGATCAAAACAGAGAACCTAAATATATTACCAAATACTGTAATATCAAAATTCATCCAAGAACGTCATGGATTTGGAAACAAGAGAATTTGTGTGTCTTATTGGCATCAAACACTCGTCTGTTGAATTCTAAATTCATATCCCAAATGCATCGTTTTTTTCCTAAAATCCCCTGCATTGGAAACTGATTAAACCCACCTTCTGGGGGCGAGTCCATAACTTTCCCTCCTCAATCTCTAATAAAAAATGTTGGCTTGGAGAGAGAAAACTGTTTTTTGAATAATAAAATGCCTGAGTGTAAAAATACCCTGATATACAAAAAAATACACACAGAGCGCACCAGAGATAAGTACAGCTCAACCCCCTTATAACGCTGTGCTTGGGGATCCAAAGAATCACATCGCGCTATAAGCGGATCGCGTTAGAAATAATGTACAATTGTATGCATTGTACAATAAAGTATTTAAGACGCCAATAATCGTGTTGTAAAGTATTCATAAATAAGAAAATTGGGAGCCACGCTCGCATCGCGTTATAAGCGGAGCCGCGTTTGAATGGATCGCGTTATAATGGGGTTGAGCTGTATATAGTTTTACAATTAAAAAAAGAGCATTAGTACACTTACAGTTAAGTTAATATCAGTGGATAGGTTGCTATGTGCCTGGTGGTGCAAGTGTCCTGGAAACTTCATCGGAGTTGGACCCAGTGCCCCACGCACTGGGGCATATCCTGCGTTCTCTGCAATGTTGTCCGGCGCTTCCTGGTTGTGTCGTCACCTCACTCCCCCGGCTACAGACGGCTCAGTCTGCTGGACAAGCAATTGCTACACCAAGCAAAAAAAATGGCTGCTGCAACTATAGTGCAATGTGACCAACACGCGTTTCACACAAACGGTGCTTCATCAAAGTTCCTATTGAAGATATATTGTGCAAATTGGCAATGCATTATGCAATATCGTAGAGTATTTACCTGTGTGTGTTAGGGGGTGCTGAGCCACCCCCTATTATTATGCCAGCAGACGCCATCTTCACTGATTACACGGTTATGTAATATATTTTATTTTGATTCTCACTGTGGTTTTTTGTGGCCTTGATATTGGGCTTCATAAATTAAAAGGGTATAGGTACTGCACTTTAATACTGACTTTTCTAGAGGTTAAGTAGTTGCGCACGGTTTATTTCTGTTTACCTGTGTGTGTCTGATTCTGGGTTGAAATCATGCATCCCATATGAGTTAACAACATGAGAGTATTATGTAATAGGAACTCCGTAATGTATTCTGTCCTAAGGTATAATGTATTGCTTATGTCTATCACTATGTGCATTTAGACCCTCTCTTTGGAGGTGTATACCTCCCAAGAGGGAGTTCTTTAATATGGCCAACAATCTTTTATACATAATATGTTTTTGTCCTTTTTTAATATTTTTATTAAGATTAAAAAATCTTCAATTGGAGACAGCTGAGAACCCAGGGTACTTAAGGGTACCTGTTAGGGACAATTCATACTTTTGAGGAAGCCGAGTGTACCAGCGAAACATGTCGAGTTCCTGAGTTCCTGGTCTGCAGGGAGAATGGAGGAGACGCGTCTGCGTTTCCCCGGAGGACCAAAACCAGAAGTGCTGGTCGAGCGGTCACGTGAGACGCCGAAAGGCAGTGGAGGCGGTGAGATCGCGGTCACTTTGGAGATTTTCTCTGCAATGTTTTAAAAGGCTCTTTCTCTTTGACTCTTTGTATATTCTCATGACTGCGCATGTCTGGACCCGTGAAGACATGCTGTTACGCCGGTGCTGCCCGCAGACCAGACCCGTTCCTTTCACTGAGGTGAGGAACGTATAGAAGCACGCACCTGCAGCAAAGGGAGCGTGTCCGGAGTGTGGTGATTTTGGCGTTGCCAGGCCAGGTGTATTTCGCTAGCAATACTTGCCGGTACCGGTGTAGAAATGCCGTTGTCGTTGCCGTTAGCCAAGGTCTGGGATTGGAGAATACTGGAAGGTCGTTTGTCCAAGCAGGGGTCTAGAGCCAGAGAGAGACGTCCGCCAAGCCAAGTCGTAACCTGAGTGAATGAGAGAGAAAACGCCAGAGTAGTAATCCAAGTGAAAACTATGTCGAGCAATGAATGATAGGAAGGACTGGCATTATAAAGTGTGGCTGACCAATCAGAAGTGAAGGCAGACCTGGAGGACTGCGTGGAGCCATCCTGGATAGGTTCCCTTGATTGGCAGACAGGTGAGGACTCTTGTCTTGACAGGAGATCATATTCCTGTATTGGGGGCGGGTCTTCACTGCCAGAGCAGTGAATAAATTAACTTCGCCCGGCGCGCGCTGTTCAGGCGCGCGCCCGAGCAACATGGCGGCCGCGTGAGGTACTGCTGGAAACCGGGGACGCCGAGGACGCCGGGGAACCCCCAGAACCGACGGAGGTGAGTGGCGCTGGCGAGGTGTGCGCGCCACGGCAGCAGGAGGGAATATATCAGCAGAGGAACCAGGGCGCGGGCGCCGCGATCCCTGATTCCTCACAGTACCCCCCCCTTCAGGATCGGCCTCAGGACGATCCTTCCATGGTTTTGATGGAAACTTCTTACGAAAGCGTTTGAGGAGTCCTGGAGCATGAATATCTTTCAGGGGTACCCATGACCTCTCTTCGGGTCCAAAACCTCTCCAGTGGACCAAGAAGTGGACTTTACCTCTTGAAAGACGGGAATCCAGTAGAGCCTGTATTTCATACTCTTCGTTACCCTGTACCATCACAGGATCTGGTTTCGAAGTGTGATCCGGAAAGAGGCTACTGGAGATAAAAGGTTTGAGAAGTGAGGTGTGAAAGACATTCGGAATTCTCATGCTTTGAGGAAGTTGGAGTCGAAAAGAAACCGGATTAACCTGCTCCAAAATGGAAAAGGGACCCAGGAACCTAGGAGCCAATTTGAGGGAAGGCGTTTTGAGACGGATGTTCTTGGATGATAGCCAAACCTTGTCCCCGGGTTTGTATTCGGGTGCCGGACGACGGTGACGATCAGCCTGATTTTTAGATGTCAAGGATGCTTTTTGTAATGCAGATTGTATTCTGGACCAAGAGTCTTGTAGGAGAGCAATATGTTCGTCCACGGCTGGTACCCCAGAGGATTCTTTAGTAATAGGTAGGCGAGCCGGATGGAATCCGTAGTTGATAAAGAAGGGAGTCTCGTGGGTAGACTCATTCCTGGAAGAATTGAATGCGTACTCAGCCCAGATAAGTAATTCTGCCCAGTCATCCTGAGAATTAGAGACGAAGCACCTTAAGTATTTCTCGAGGGATTGATTAACCCTCTCGGTCTGTCCGTTGGATTGAGGGTGATATCCAGAAGAAAAGGAAGACGAGATACCTAGTCTCTTGGTGAAATTTCTCCAGAACTTGGAGACGAACTGGGAACCCCGATCGGACACGATGGATGTAGGAATCCCATGGATCCGGAAAATCTCTTTGGCAAAAATATCCGCAAGGGCGGGTGAGGAGGGTAATCCTTTGAGAGGGATAAAGTGTGCCATCTTGGAAAACCGATCTACTACCACAAGAATGGTATTCATGCCATTCGACCTAGGCAACTCCACAATAAAATCCATCGAAATGTGGGACCAGGGACGCTCCGGAATAGGTAAAGGTAAGAGAAGACCCTGAGGTTTCTGACGAGGAATCTTGTTACGCGCACATACCGGACAGGACCGTGTAAATTCCAGAATGGTTTTAGCCATATTGGGCCACCAAAAGGTACGACGGATGAGGTCCAAGGTTTTCTTGAATCCAGGATGCCCTGCCGAACGGACGGCGTGTCCCCAGTCCAGTATTTCAGGGATAAATTTGGGTTCCACATACAAAGAGTCTTTAGGAACCACAAGACCGGACGGGATGTTCTCTTGAGACTTGATGATCCTCTCCAGATTCTTGAATGCCACAGCTGCTAAGATTCTTTGTTTAGGGAGGATGGACTCAGTGGTTTTCTCTGATCTCTCTTCAGAAGAGTATTGCCGGGAGAGAGCATCCGCCTTGACGTTCTTAGTGCCGGGAATGTATGAGAGAACAAAATTGAATCTAGAGAAAAATAACGACCAGCGAGCTTGGCGAGGACCTAAGCGACGGGCATTCTCAATGTACAATAAGTTCTTATGGTCCGTAAGGATGGTGAATGGCTCTTTTGACCCCTCCAGAAGATGTCTCCATTCTTGAAGAGCCATTTTGACGGCCAAAAGTTCCCTATTGCCCACGTCATAATTCCTCTCTGCCGATGAAAATCTTTTGGAGAAAAACCCGCAAGGATGAAGTTTATCCTGAGAAGAAAATTTCTGCGACAGAACCGCCCCAGCCCCACAGTCCGAAGCGTCAACCTCTAAGGTGAAGGGGAAATTCGTGTTAGGGTGTCGAAGGATGGGAGCAGAGACAAAAGTTTGTTTCAGTGTCTCGAATGCCGTGACAGCTTCTGGAGACCAAGATGAAGGGTCTGCACCTTTTTTGGTCAGTGCCGTGATAGGAGCGACAATGGTGGAAAAGTTGCGGATAAACTTCCGGTAATAATTAGAAAAACCCAAAAACCGTTGAACAGATTTGAGGGAATTGGGTTGTGGCCAATCCATGACGGCCTTTAGCTTCTCTGGGTCCATGGCCAAACCTTTGTTGGAGATGATGTATCCGAGAAAAGAAGTGGTAGACTGATGAAAAATGCATTTCTCCATTTTAGCAAACAACCGGTTCTCGCGGAGGCGTGAAAGCACAAACTTCGTATGGATGATATGATCCTGTAAGTTTTGAGAAAAAATAAGGATGTCATCCAGGTATACAATGACAAATATATTAAGAACGTCTCGGAAGATGTCATTGATGAAGTCCTGAAAAACTGCCGGTGCGTTGCATAACCCGAAGGGCATCACTAGATATTCGTAGTGTCCGCTACGGGTGTTGAAGGCAGTCTTCCATTCATCGCCCTCCCGGATGCGGATGAGGTTGTATGCCCCACGGAGATCCAGTTTAGTAAAGAGATTGGCCCCCTGAAGTCTATCAAAGAGTTCGGAGATGAGTGGGAGTGGATAACGATTCTTCACCGTGATATGGTTCAGACCCCGGTAATCAATACATGGTCTGAGAGTACCATCTTTCTTTTTGACAAAGAAGAATCCAGCCCCCGCAGGAGAATTGGAATGACGTATGAAGCCCCGCTTAAGATTCTCACGAATATATTCGTCCATAGCTTTGGTCTCGGGCAACGAGAGAGGATAAGATTTGGCTTTCGGCAAGGTATAACCAGGTACCAGATCAATCGGACAATCGTAGGAACGATGAGGAGGTAGAAGTTCAGACTGAGCCTTGCTGAAAACGTCCAAGAATTCGGCGTATGGAGAAGGCAACTCCCTCAGAGAACTTGATGTATTGGCTAATAGAAAGGATGGTTGCTTGATAGAGGAAAAGGGTTTCTCTGACCTTGACCTCCAGTTAATAGGGTTAGGAGACACCCAATCGATGAGTGGATTATGCTTCTGTAACCAGGGCAAGCCAAGCGTGATAGGTGTTCCTGGGGCATGAATAACATCAAAACCCAGAGTCTCTTTGTGAGAATGAGTAGAAAGGGTGATAGGTCCGGTCTCTAAGGAGATATAAGCTGGGGTGAGAGGTCGATTATCAATCCCGACCAAGGCAACGGGAGAGTCCTTCCTGGAAAGCGGAATTTGATTTTGCTCAGAAAAGGTTTGATCTATGAAATTCCCTCCTGCGCCGGAATCGATAAATGCGGCAGTGGAGGTGCGGAAAGTCGGTCCTGAAAGGGAGACGGGAATAGTCAATCTTTTGGGAAGTTCCCTTCTGGGAGGGGGACAAGGAGATTCAGTACCCAGAGAGCGCCCCTTCGTACTCACTGGGCTTAGTCGTTTCCCGGAGATGGAGGATGGTTACGGGTACGCTGCTCAGAAGCTCCGCAATGATGGCACGACTCCCCAGTAGAGCGAAGTTGTCGTGACGGTACCCGAGGTTGCTGAACTCCAAGTTGCATCGGCTCTGGAGCCTCCAGCGCCGGTAACGGGGATACGACGGGTCTCTGGTTAGTAGAGAACCTGGAAAAGGAAGCACGGAAAGGCGTAGCCCGGGGAAGCTGACGCTGAGCGCGGCGTACCTGAAGGCGCTGATCCATACGAGAAGCCAGGGTGATGAGATCCTCCAGTAACTCTGGCCTGGTGTGGGAAGCAAGTTCATCCTTCAGAGACTCCGATAGACCTTTCCAGAAGGCGGCGACTAAAGCCTCCTGACCCCAATGAGTCTCAGCTGCTACGGTTCTGAATTCCAAGGCGTATTGACCCACAGGCCGACGTCCCTGTGTAAGCTCTAGCAGGGTATCAGAAGCAGTCTCTTGACGTGCGGGGATATCAAAAACCTGTCGAAAGTCCCGTCTGAAGGCCGCGTAATCGCGGGTAATATCAGGGCGTAGTTCCCAGATCGGAGAGGCCCATGCCAGTGCATTACCTGTGAGCAGACTATATACGTAGGCTACCTTTTTCCGGCCAGTAGCATACAGCTGGGGAGCCATCTCGAACTGGATCTCGCACTGGTTGAGAAAGCCACGACAGGTGTGTGGATCCCCTGCGTAGGGCCTTGGAGCCGGAATCTTCGGAACTGAAAATGAAGTGGAAGATAAGTCAGGCTGCGCCGGGGGTGCAGCCGCAGGCGGAGCCTGTAAAGGGCGGTCCGATACCTGTTGGGAGAGGAGAGCCACTTGATCCGTTAAGGCCTGTATTTGTTGGTACATGGCCGTCATCATAGAGTCCACAGTCTGGTCTGCGTCTTGTGGGCTCGACATAATGTTACGCCGGTGCTGCCCGCAGACCAGACCCGTTCCTTTCACTGAGGTGAGGAACGTATAGAAGCACGCACCCGCAGCAAAGGGAGCGTGTCCGGAGTGTGGTGATTTTGGCGTTGCCAGGCCAGGTGTATTTCGCTAGCAATACTTGCCGGTACCGGTGTAGAAATGCCGTTGTCGTTGCCGTTAGCCAAGGTCTGGGATTGGAGAATACTGGAAGGTCGTTTGTCCAAGCAGGGGTCTAGAGCCAGAGAGAGACGTCCGCCAAGCCAAGTCGTAACCTGAGTGAATGAGAGAGAAAACGCCAGAGTAGTAATCCAAGTGAAAACTATGTCGAGCAATGAATGATAGGAAGGACTGGCATTATAAAGTGTGGCTGACCAATCAGAAGTGAAGGCAGACCTGGAGGACTGCGTGGAGCCATCCTGGATAGGTTCCCTTGATTGGCAGACAGGTGAGGACTCTTGTCTTGACAGGAGATCATATTCCTGTATTGGGGGCGGGTCTTCACTGCCAGAGCAGTGAATAAATTAACTTCGCCCGGCGCGCGCTGTTCAGGCGCGCGCCCGAGCAACATGGCGGCCGCGTGAGGTACTGCTGGAAACCGGGGACGCCGAGGACGCCGGGGAACCCCCAGAACCGACGGAGGTGAGTGGCGCTGGCGAGGTGTGCGCGCCACGGCAGCAGGAGGGAATATATCAGCAGAGGAACCAGGGCGCGGGCGCCGCGATCCCTGATTCCTCACACATGCGTAGAAGGGAACCGATATATAAACCATCATTGTAGTACATGTCATTAACTCCTTGACAAAGTGCAACCCAGCGCAAATCGCGTTAGGGGGACCCTTCGCGGCCCTCCGTTTTTTTACTTATGTGCCAATAAAGATTTTTAGATTCATTCCTGTTCGCCAGCCTATCGCCTTTTTGAGCAGTGCACCGCCATTCCTGTTCCCGTTCCATTGGAGCTCTGGGTATTTGTAGTGAGTTGGTGTTGCTTAATTAGTACCACATGGACAGGGTCCACCTAACTATCCCTGACTAATAAGAACAGTGGTTCTCACAAACCGCGTCCGGACCGGTCAGAATGGTACTTAGTTGGAGCACATGGGGAAGATGAGCTCTGGGTAAGGAATCCAGACCTCCTGTATGGCGCAGGGCACTGCAGAACTGGTACTGCTATCGCTGCAGGTTGGCAGGGGCAACCCGTCGCAGGGTCTAACGTTTCATTGAATGTCTTTGAATGTCTCTTAAATCCCCACCTGGGGAGCGCTACACAGTATGTGGCAATTCTGAGCAGCTTGATGGGAACCTGCAGCTTTGCACAGATATAATAGTTTATAATCCTACTCTATATGGAGTGAATTTCAATGCAGTGCCAGTCAAAAGCAGCACAGCAAACACCCAGGCGGGGAACATCTCAATATCCGCACTCTATCTCCTCTGTTCTGCGCTGCTTCAGTGTAAAAGCTTGTATCCCTGCTCGTCCTGACTCCTCTGCCTGCAATAGCTCTAACTCTCTGTGCTGCTCAACTAAGGCCTATAGTGGGCGCGCACGTGACAGAGCGAATGGCGTCGCTCGCGCCGGGCGGCCAAGCCATATGTGGCCTGAGATCCACAGCAAACGGGGAGGCGTGGCCGTGACATCACGAGGCTGGTTCGCCCTCATTGGCTGAACCGCTCGTGTGACCCAGCCGTGGCGCGACAAACACAAAAACATTTTGTCTCCTGAAAAATCTGCCGCGTCGGTTCTCGATGGCCTGCCTCATAGGGGTGCGGCCTGTTGTTCGCGCTCGGTCGCTCGCCGTTTGGACGCGGCCTAACTCTCTGTGTTGTTTGTCACAGCCACTCTGCTTTCTCCGAACTCATGTCTGTCTTCCCTCCTCCCAGCAGAGGGACTTATATCACCTCCCCTCCACTGTTCCTATGCAACCCTTCACCTATCAGAGGGCTTGTAGCACTGAGCCTTTCTCTCTGCAACACCTTTATCTATACTGGCAGAGGATTGGGTGGAAGCTGAGAGCTCCGTAGGTAGGCCCGAAGCTGGGGACTAAATTTATGTGCTTCCCCGGAAATCCACACACTGAGTTCTAACACTTCCCAGATTACTTTATTCACTTGCCTGCGGCATAAGGATGAACTGAGACAGTAGATCCACACACAGTGTGGTCCTCAGGTATATATGGGAGTAAGGGTACACTGAGGGACCTGTTAAATAGGGTGGCCAGGTGGCTTCTCCGAAAATACTGGACACAATGGTGAAAAATGCAGCGCGCTGTAAAAGTCGGTGGGGAGGTATGTTATTTATAAATGATCTGACCGGTATGTCATTTTTTTTTTTTACATTTAACTCCAAATTTGCACCATTTCATAAAAAAATTCTGGGGAGGTGTTTGGGGATTGAGCGTCATCTCAGCATTTTTTACAGAACAGAATAAGAAATGGTGCAAATTTGGAGGGAAATGTAAAAAAAAAATTACATAACGGTCAGATAATTTATAAACAAAATTCTCTGCAGTCATACTGTACATGGCGAGCAATACTGATCTTAATTCTCCTCTCCCACTACTTCCAAGATTGTTACAACTCCCCTCATCCTCTCACCCCCCCCTCATCCTCTCACCTCCCCTCACCCCCCTTCCCTCATCTTCTCACCCCCCTCCTCATCCTCCTCTCACACCACCACCCCTCCACCCCCCCTCCTTCCTCACCACAACCCTCCTCCTCCTCCTGCTTCCTCACCACCAGTCCCCTCCTGTTGTCTAACCCAGGGGTGCGCCAACTTTCTGTGCTGCTCCCCCCCCCTGCCTGCCAGCCCCTGTGCTCATGCCCCCCCCTCTTTACCTAATATCCAGCGTCAAATAATGCGCGGGGTCATGTGACATCACGACGCGCATGCTATGGCGACACGCACGTCACATGACCCCGCGGCGTGCGGGAGACTGCTCCGTTGCTGCACGCGCTGCCGCTTTGGCTTCTCGGTCGGAGGCGAGAGCGGGGACTCTGCACCCGGAGAGAGAGAATACCGAACACATACATGTCCGGTATTACCTCTCATTTTTTACCGGACACGGGCAAAATACCGGTCTGTCCGGTTCAAAACCGGACACCTGGCAACCCTAGGACCTGTAAGGGCACATTTTAGTTTTCATAATATCAAAACATTCACTCAAAAGACTAAAAGCAGCAAGGGGTGCCAGGGGGTTCTCCAAAAATGCTGAATACAATGGCGAAAGGTGCGACGTGCTTGAGGCACACACACACACACACACACAGACTCCAGTCACCGCTCCATGTTGTTTCCTCCTCT
The DNA here is from genome assembly GCF_040206685.1 of Ascaphus truei. Classification (NCBI taxonomy): domain Eukaryota; kingdom Metazoa; phylum Chordata; class Amphibia; order Anura; family Ascaphidae; genus Ascaphus; species Ascaphus truei. The sequence continues at coordinate 13,591,608 of NC_134497.1, forward strand.
CCTTGAGCCCACCCCCAGGCCCCTGACACCTTCTCCTGATTGGCAGCATTACCCAGCAGCTGCCAATCAGGATGGAGGAAGCTGCCCAGCCCCCTAGCAGCAGCCCTGCTCTCCCCCCGCGCAGGGAAATCCGGTGGTCCTCCAAGCCGGTCAGGTCACTATGTCCAGAGAGGTAACACCGTATAGACATCCATGTCCAGTATTACCTCTCATTTTTTTTACTGGACAGTGTGTCCAAATGCAGGACAGTCCGGTTCAATACTGGACACCTGGCAACCCTACAAACAAGCAGCTGTCTCCGGCTTCCTGTCTCTGGCGTGCGGTTTTCCGGCATCCTCTATGAGATGTCACCTTCAAAAACTGTAAACAGTGAAATTTGGGAGTGCAGGGCCAAAAAAATGATTGTTGTCAGTGACGCTCCATTGAAATATTTGAGACTGCTGATGGTAACAATCTGCCACTCGGAGACAGTTGATGTGCCTGCTATTTGTGTGTTAGAACAGGCTGAAAAAATAAGGTTGTTTTTTGTTTCCCTTAAAATCCCAAAACGACGCCTTTTAAATAACATCGCTCCCGGCACAGATCTGAAGTTAGAAGGTAAGACTCACGCTCTGTAACATCCAGCTGAGCATTGTGGGTAATAATCACTGCCGATGGTTCTACAATGGAACGTGTCTAAGAGACTCAATTATCTCTAAATTTGTGACTGTCATTTCCAAAATTCTTTTTGTTCCCAACTAAAAAGAGTTTGTGTCACCTGAGCTTAAGTACTTCACACTGCTGTCAATCATGCAGCTACTGACAGCACAGCTAGATGTGTATCAAGTACATTTTGTCGCTAGAACTGCACAGGTCAAAATTAGATTTTTTTTTTTTTTTTTTTTTTTTACAGATCTGTTCATCTTCCAAAATTAATATCGCCCAGATTTTAACCTCTTCACTGCCGGTGGGGCGGGTAACGCGTTGCACAGCGAATCGAAGCAATTAAAACATGGCGGTTACCGTTTAAAAAAAATAATAATAATAAATCTTTTCAGCACCGTAAAATCTATTGTGACAACTCGGTAAAAAAAAAAAAATGTAATAAATAAAAAAGACCTTTTTGTGGACACGATTCCTGTTTTTGAAGCAGTAACCACTTTGTGTGTGAAATTACACTGCCGCGCTGTCAGCTGCGACGCCTGTCAATCAATGCAATCTGTTTTGCCCGAATTAGATCATTCTCCGTTCCTTGATTATTACCCGTTTTCTTCTCCTACCGCGTCTCCTGTGGGCACTAAAAAAAAGTCTGACCGTCTAATATACAGGGAACTACATATTAGGTTTAAGGGAAATGGCATAGATCTCGCAATATAAGGGTTAAGGACCTGCAAGGACAGGAGGAATATATGCCTTAAAAAGTAGTGGTCTGTGCCTGAGGCCAAGAAACCCTCAGGGGTGGCCACTCCAGCCCTCAAGGGTCACCAACAGGTCAGGTTTTCAGGATATCCCTGCTTCAGCACAGGTGGCTCAGTCAAAGACTGAGCCACTGATTGAGCCCCCTGTGCTGAAGCTGGGACTGATTGAGCCACCTGTGCTGACGCAGGGACTGATTGAGCCCCCTGTGCTGAAGCAGGGACATCCTGAAAAACCTGACCTGTTGGCCGCCCCTGCTCTACAAACATGCCACGTCACCATGATGTACCGGTGCATCTTAAGAAATGAAAAAGTAGTGGTACTTTGTGTTGGCGAATTAAAAAAGACGGCGAAAAGATGACTATTTTTTCGGACACTACAGTCTGCACCGTTGAGCTTAACTTTTGGTGTTAAAATAATATAAATATATTTTCACAAGGTCAAAAATTACTGCCGGAGTTCAAAAGCTTGAAGGTCAGTGGTGATGACCAGGCGATGGCTCGGTCCTGGAATCTGGACATTTGAGAGCACATTTCTGCCGGGCGTCTTTGTGGGGCTTGGTCAGTTTGCCCCTCAGACAGTAAACATGGGCGTTTTATGAATCCCAATTGACGTCCCTGCGGCGGATATGGAGCCGCCCGACCCGCCTCACGCCGACATCCGCGATAAACACACGAACGCACAGAAAGTACAGCTCAGCGAAACAGACGTAGCCGCCGGGCGAAAAATCCCAAAACATAAAGAGGTTGTTTGGAAAATGTCGACGTACAGAAGCCTGTTCCGGAGTGTTCCTGCCGCAGTGTGTACACAGATTGTCTGCTTTAGTCAAATATTTATGTCTGGAGCGGTACTGGTCGTGTTTACGTCTGGTGGAAGACATTTTGGGCACTGACGTTGCATAGAAGCTTAATCTTCTGTTTTAAAGCTGCAGTACAAGCTAAACATATTTTTCCCCCCTTTAATATGCGCATCAATACCATCCCCACAATGATAAGTAATTAGCTAAGTTGCTGATCGATCCGTTCTCCTGTGATCGATCGGCGAAGATTCGGGTCGGGAGGTTCACTAAATGGCTGTCAGTGCAGCAGGAGAGGACCAAAGATGCATAGTTCTGTGGGGAAGATCATGTGACCAGGCAGTCACTAGATACAATTGGTGCACTGCTAGAGAGAGGGCGGGGCTCAAAAAGGGGAGTGCCAGAGCCTGTTTCAGAAGAGGAAGAGGATGTGACTTTGTAAATGGTTGCTATAGAAACAAAAATTGCTTGTTACATTATAATACATTAAAAATGTCATTCAGCATTGTTTTTTTGTTTTTTTAAACAGACGTAGGATACTACTTGTTTTGCAGTTTTAAAGTCTACAGGAGGGACTGATTGTGGAAGAGGGTGATCAACTAAAAAAGGCAAACATGATATTTATTGGGTTCTAAACTTTTATGGGCCTTATATCCTAATAGGCAAGAAAAAGCAGCAGTTGGGTTTGTTTAGCTGCATGTATCAGAGAATCATCTTAGATCCTTCTTCTGGATCAATAAGTAAGTATAGATATAGGATAAAGTATCTGTTGTCTAAATTTAGTATAGGTTGAACTTGATGGACATATGTCTTTTTTCAACCTCATCTACTATGTAACTACTATGTAACTACTATGTAACTACTATGTAACTATGACTTATTACATGTTGGACAATGCCAAAAAATACGAATGTTTCAATCCCGGTGTGGAATTTCCATAGAAGTCCGAGGGAGCAGCTGCTGTGATCTTCGTCCACCTACTACATACTCTTTGTGATGTTGGGCAAATCGCGTCCAAGTCTTATTCAAAGGGCTTTGAAGCTACTTCCCAGGGCTGGAGAAGATTTAAGTCCTGTTGATTTGAGTAGAGCGGTGTTCATTACAGCATATTTAATGAGAGCCATTATTGCAGGTAACAAAAATTAGATGGTAAATAAAAGTATCACTTGTGAGCACATTCACATGTCTCAGACAGGTCTGCAAGCATTGCCCTTCCCCATTATCCCTTAGCATACAGCTAGGGTTGCTGGCTTCTCCACAAATACTGGACACAATGGTGAAAGTTGCGACACGCTCATAGTCGGTGGGGAGGTATGTTATTTATAAATCTCTACATTTAGAGCCTGGCGCGCGCCAGCATCACAGGCTCAACGCGGGACACAGTCAGTGAGGGAGAGAAGCCTGCAGTAGGGGGAGAGCTGGTGTCCGGCGGCAACTGCTCTATCCGGCCGCGGGGCCCGGGCCGGGACACTTGTTCCGGCTCGCCCACGTTCAGAGAGGTACTACCGGACGCGTTCAGTTTTTTATCGGGCGCAGGGGGGGAAAATACCAGTCTCTCCGGATCAAAACCGGACTCCTGGCAAGCACGTCCACTGCAGCAAAGGATTCTGGGTAATGACATGCAAAAGAGCTAAGTGTCACCTTTTGCTTCTGGTCCATTTTCACATAGGATCCCTATAAACGTATGCATACCACATTACACCGCTTTTCTGCACCATCTGGGTTCAAGACATGCAGAGCTAGTGAAACCAGTAAACTACAGTATTAATCCGTATACAGTCCGGGGCTCAGACGGGTAACTGCAAATTAAAAAAAACTTTAACATTCAGTCTTAACAATTATAAAAGTTTTACACCATGAGCCAATAAGTAATTGATTAAAATCTCCCACAGAGAGAAATAGAATCAGCGGACTGAGAAAGGGTAGAAACGGCGATAAAGTAAATAACGACCAATGTGTCAAAGGTCAACGCAATATTTTTTTAAACGATGCCACGGATATAAGGCAGAACGTGGTTTGTATTCTCACTGCGAGCATATATAAACATGCCGATCCCCCCCCCCCCAAAAAAATATTTCACATACTTCTACTGATTACATTCTCAGGATTTCCCATAAGAAAAAAAAACATTTTAATATGCGTTTCAGTCTGCAGCTAAAACAACAATACTCTGTCCTTCCACCCAAGCTCCTTCCTGTACTCTTCCCTTAATCAAAACAGAGAGTGGGAGGAACGTCTTGGAGAACTCCAGAGTCACTTTGTTACATGGTATTTCAAAGAAAGTTAATAATTCTGTAAACAAGCCTTAGGTTTTTTTTTTCTCTCTTCCCCCCTGTTAGCTTTCAAATGCTGCGTCTCTAAGTCGGACACTGATTCAGCACTTCCCGCTGTCGCAGGCTACGCAGTACAGGTTTTGCAATGCAGCAGGCATACGCGTGCAGAATCCCATTACAAACTTGTTGGTAAACTAAAAGTGATAAACCCAGTGTGCTCGTGTGCATGCCATTACCCAGAATCCTTGTGGGGAGGAGATGGTGCACATGTGCGCGTGATTACCCAGAATCCTTGTGGGGAGGAGATGTGCTCACGTGTACATGTCATTACCCAGAATCCTTGTGTGGAGGAGAGATGTGCTCACGTGAACATGTCATTACCCAGAATCCTTGTGTGTAGGAGAGATGTGCTCATCTGCATGTAATTACTCAGAATCCTTGTGGGGAGGAGATGTGCTCTTGTGCCTGTCATTACCCAGAATCCTTGTGTGGAGGAGAGATGTGCTCTGGTGCATGCCATTACCCAGAACCAGAATCCTTGTGGGGATGAGATGTGCTCATGTGCATGTAATTACCCAGAATCCTTGTGGGGAGGAGATGTGATCATGTGCATGTTATTACCCAGAATCCTTGTGTGTAGGAGAGATGTGCTCATGTGCATGTCATTACTCAGAATCCTTGTGTGTAGGAGAGATGTGCTCATGTGCATGTAATTACCCAGAATCGTTGTGTGGAGGAGAGATGTGCTCATGTTCATGTCATTACCCAGAATCCTTGTGGGGAGGAGAGATGTGCTCATGTGCATGCCATTACCCAGAATCCTTGTGGGGAGGAGACATGTGAACAACTAAGCAAACTTTGCAAATGTCACCCTTTTTAGTTCAGAAAAAACTTCGGTCTAATGGTTCATTACAAGTTCGCCTAACTCTAAAAAGTAAACGAGCATTGCATGTTTCATTACTTTTGCTTTCAAAATTCGATCAAAATTAAAAAAAAAAATATATATATATATATAAAAATCCGCCGGGCTGCTATTGCTTTCGTAAAGTGGCGAAATAGTCCGTTTTGAACAAATTTGGGCTTTGTACTAGGACTTTAGATGTCAAAAGTCTCTTTTTTGTGTGTCATGTCTTCGTGACCTGTTATGAAAAGCATTGTACACACCACTACATCTGGGATAATAACATTTTCCTTTTATCTGTGTTTCCACTCACCGTTTCCTTTTAGATTGCAAGCCTCAAGGACTAGGAGTGTTGACCGGCCACTCTGCTCTCACACCGATAAATCAGCTGCCAACCCGCTTTGGAAAACATTCAAATATCTTTCCATCAATCAAGTTTTTCTTGGAAGCGTGAAGTTGTTCTTTAGAGGTTAGTGTGACCTGGGCACTCTTCCCAATGCAGACCGCAGTGGAATCCACTTCATAGAAATACTCACAGAACAGACACTGTTCTCCTACCAAGAAGGTGAATTCTCTCAGAGTCCGGCACACAGGAGGCTCCGGACATTGGAAGGAAGTTCTTGGAAGTGGAATCCAACACATCACAACTCTTCAGACATAGTTCTGCACGCTGCATCGCTCCTTCTTGGAAAAAGAGAGGGGTTTTTGTTATACAGTTTAGCAGTGGTGGAAGTGTGCTGCTGCTAAGGGGTAAAGACTAAATTGTAATGTAATGTTCATATCCAATGCACCACTACTTTTGAAGGGAAACTTTTTGGCTGGCACCTACAGAGTTTTGATAGGAAAAAAATCACTTGTGTTGTAATGAAAATTCAAGACGGAAGTGAGGTCACGCTACAGATTGGCGCGCAGCCGCGCATGCACATACCTCTAAGTTCCAGGCCGCACGGAGGTTGAAGGCAGCGCATGCATGGAAGAGGAGCCGCCAGCCCGGCGCGCATGGGCAGGAGCAGCAGCAACCCCTCCACACTTGAGAGACAGACGGATGGACGGACGGACACCCAGAAAGACACACACACAGAGAGAGACACACACACACAGACACATACACACGTTACAATGCATCTGATCTCAGACACGCTATTAGAAAGGGTTAGGGTTTCTTACCCTGCATCTGTTCTCAGATGTGCTATTAGAGAGGGTTGGGGTTCCTTACAATGCATCTGATCTCAGACGCGCTATTAGAGAGGGTTGGGGTTCCTTACAATGCATCTTATCTCAGACACGCTATTAGAGAGGGTTGGGGTTCCTTACAATGCATCTGATCTCAGGCGCGCTATTAGAGACGGTTGGGGTTCCTTACAATGCATCTGATCTCAGACGCGCTATTAGAGAGGGTTGGGGTTCCTTACAATGCATCTTATCTCAGACACGCTATTGGAGAAGGTGGGGGCTCCTTACAATGCATCTTATCTCAGACGCGCTATTAGAGAGGGTTGGGGTTCCTTACAATGCATCTGATCTCAGACGCGCTATTAGAGAGGGTTGGGGTTCCTTACAATGCATCTGATCTCAGACGCGCTATTAGAGAGGGTCGGGGTTCCTTACAATGCATCAGATCTCAGACGCGCTATTAGAGAGGGTTGGGGTTCCTTACAATGCATCTGATCTCAGACGCGCTATTAGAGAGGGTCGGGGTTCCTTACAATGCATCTGATCTCAGACGCGCTATTAGAGAGGGTCGGGGTTCCTTACAATGCATCTGATCTCAGACGCGCTATTAGAGAGGGTTGGGGTTCCTCATAATGTCACAATATAATTATAGGTTTTCTTAACCAAAAAAAAAAAAGTTTAAAAAAAAGGCTGCTCTAAGCAGGAGTGGATACTCAGAACTGTTTTACACTACAGCATGTTTCAGGGGCTTCCAGCGCATGAAACACCACTTTATATAATCAGATTAGTTACCACATATCATTTGACAATCTGGAGAACTGGTTAATGAACCACAGACAAGACAAGGATGGGTAAATGTGATGTGCTTGCTCATTTCTCGGGGGATATCCGGCTTGCCGCTGCTCCTGCAGTCTTGGATCTGTACTGCTAAACAGCTCAGGAGAATGTGCCCGGCGCTGTCAGCTCGTCATCTCATATGGATCACGTTAATGCGGCCCCCGAGAGCTGGCCAGTGGCCTTTTAATGTCAATGACCCGGCATGATACAAATCTGTTTGATTGCGCCCAGGAGATGCGTCTATCTCTCCCTCATCACAGGTTAATATCATTCTCTTCCACTCGTCCCTTGGGATTCACATATCTATGTTCTGGCTCGGAGCTATTTCTTCCTCTGTACACTAAATTGGGGAGGCAGTATTAGTCCCCATAGGAATTGGCGCTTCTGCTTCGTATAATGATATTTTGTTTTGCTCTACATACTTCCAGCCTTTCCAAACTTTTTTTTTTTAGACGATAGAAGCTTGAGCTGTAAGTTTTGGTGCAATTTATTAATATTTCATGTTTATGATTTCAGCTCTATTTTTTTTTTCCTGCTCACAGATTTATTTACCCAAATTCCTAAAAAAAAATAAAACGCGCCCAACATCACCATTAAGGTAGGGTGGCCAGATTTCCAAAAGAAGAAAGTGGACACATTAAAAAATACATTTCTAACACACATGACATTTACTGTATTTATTTATAACATGTGTTACCAGGAAGTAATACATGGAGAGTTACCTCTCGTTTTCAAGTATGTCCTGGGCATAGAGTTAGGATGACAGATACATGCTTTTAAATAAATAGTTACATAAGTGAGCAGGGTTATACATTATATACAAGGCTTTGCATGCACAGTTAGAGATAATATATATTATAGGCGTATGTAACAGTTACAGACCAGGTTAAAATGTGAAACAGCTTTAGTTTTTAAATAACTTAGACTGATGGCGGCTGTGAGAGTCTCCGGCAGACTGTTCCAGTTTTGGGGTGCACGGTAAGAGGAGGAGGAGCGGCCGGATACTTTGCTGAACTTTGGGACCATGAACAGTCTTTTGGAGTCAGACCTCAGACATCACCTCTAAATAAATACAGCAGGGCCCCGCTTCTCGGCGCTCCGTTATCCGGCATTCCACTTATACGGCGGCACCGAGAAGGGGACCGCCATCTTGGATTTCCAGTTGCGCATGCTCAGAACGGGCGGGTGCGCCCGGCGCGCATGCGCAGACCGCAGGTTGCGCACGCATAGCATAGGTTGCGCGAGCATACCATAGGTTGCACATGCGCAGAACGGCAAAAATGCCGGTTTGCGCATGCGCAGAAGTGAAAATCGCCGGATCCGCTTTCCGGCGATTTTCACTATACGGCGGGCCTCTGGAACGGAACCCGCCGTATACCCGGGGCCCTGCTGTATTACAATGGTCTTTGTCTAACCGTGTCCCCAGTTCTGCTGTATTATTGATTTATTTCAGTTCCTAAAATAACACAAATTCTCCAGTGCAGCTGTGCTGAAGTAGGGATATCCTGAAAACCTGGACTGTTTGCGGCCCTCGAGGACTGGAGTTGTGCAGGCCTGGTCTAAACACTAAACCGGGACGTATGGTCACCCTACATTAAGGTGACTGCTAAACGTCTTTCACTCAGTGAATATGGTCACATTTAAAGAATAAGTTGCAGACCAAGCAATATCCTACATGTGTGTTTATTTTAAATAAATAAGTTCTGTACTATGAGAAAATACTTGTAGCATTTTCTTTCTTTTTTTTAAAAACAACTCTGAATGACATTTTTTATGTATTATAATGTAACAGGCATTTTTTTGTTTCTATAGCAACTATTTACAAAGTCACATCCCTTCCTCTTCTAAAACAGGCGCTGACATACCTTTTTTTTTTTTAGCCCTGCCCTCTCTCTAGCAGTGCACCAATTGTATCTAGTGACTGCCTGGTCACATGATCTTCCCCACAGAACTTTGCATCTTTGGTCCACTTCTGCTGCACTGACTGGGATTTAGTGAACCCCCGAGCCAAATCTTGTATTGTATTGTATGTCTTTATTTGTATAGCGCCATTAATGTACATAGCGCGTCACAGTAGTAATATGATCTTCGCCGATCGATCACAGGAGAACGGATCGATCGGCAACTTAGCTAATTACTTATCATTGTGTGGATTGTATTGATGCACATATTAAATGGGGGGAAAAAATAAATGAAACAGCAGCCTGGATTGCTGCTTTAAGATAAAATATCACGCATTCGCGGTCGGCAAGCAATCGGCGCTCGCCAGGTGGACCCAAAAAAAACGGGAAATCTCCTGAAAAAGACAGGACAGAACCCTAAAAACCTGGACTGTCCCGGGATTACCGCGATATCTGGTCACCCTACCTATATCTTATATGGAATCAAAGAAGTTCAATTAAATAAATATAGTATTAAGGGTATTTAAAACCAGAGACAGAACATGAAACACAGACAGAGCTCAGTGCACATCCAGTGAAACTTATACACGGTACAGTGCCTAAATATATATATGTATAGATATCTATTAAATAAAATGGTCTTTTAGTTTAACATTTTGGCCAAAGTGTTGTAAGCCCCTGAGCCACTACACGGCAGACCACATCTCAAGGGTCCCTAACACTAATATAAATTCTTAATAACCTGTGTATTACCAGGAAATTGCTTATATATATGTTGTGGTTAATTTGGGGGTTTCATATGAGCTTGCAGGCGTCCTGTATGTTTTAGTATTAAGGGTAACAAGAGCTTTCGAGGCGCAAAGCTTTCGTACTACGGAAGTCTCAATGTTAATTGCGCATGTGCAGTAACCTGAAATGTCTCTGACAGCGTCCAAAATTTATTGGAGGCGCACAGAAAGGAAGAGCGCAAGTCGTACAGATGTTAACGGTATGCACTGAAAAAATATGATACTAATTATACCATAAAAAGGAAAAAAATGCGACAAAACCGTCTGCCAAGTTCAACATGGCGTAAACCCTAAAAAGACTATTTATAGTGTCAGCGCAGAATTAAGTATCAGCCCAAAAATGTATGTGATGCAGTGCGGACGTTTCTCTATACAAGTTACCAAAATGCAATATTTTCACAGTATGGCTGTTATAAATAGTATTACACTAACGATTGATACTCATCAGGAAAGGCTAAAGGAACTTAATACGTACAGCTCGGAGGGGAGAAGGGAGAGGGGGGTATGATAGAAACGGCCACATATATAAAGGGTTAATGTGTGCCGCTTAGAGGAGAAAAGGGAGAGGGGGTATGATAGAAACTGTCTCGTATATAAAGGGTTAATATGTGCAGCTCAGAGGGGAGAAGGGAGAGGGGATATGAGAGAAACTGTCACATATATAAAGGGTTAATATGTGCAGCTTAGAGGGGAGAAGGGAGAGGGTGTGTGAGAGAAACTCACATATATAAAGGGTTAATATGTGCAGCTTAGAGGGGAGAAGGGAGATGGGGATATGATAGAAACTGTCACATATATAAAGGGTTAATATGTGCAGCTTAGAGGGGAGAAGGGAGAGGGGGTATGATAGAAACTGTCACGCAAATAAAGGGTTAATATGTGCAGCTCGGAGGGGAGAAAGGAGAGGGGGATATGATAGAAACTGTCTCATATATAAAGGGTTAATATGTGCAGCTTAGAGGAGGAAAGGGAGAGGGGGGTATGATAGAAACTGTCACGCAAATAAAGGGTAAATATGTGCAGCTCGGAGGGGAGAAGGGAGAAGGGGATATATAGAAACGGTCACATATATAAAGGGTTAATATGAGCAGCTCAAAGGGAAGAAGGGAGAGGAGGATATGCGAGAAACTGTCACATATATAAAGGGTTAATATGTGCAGTTTAGAGGGGAGGGGGATATGAGAGAACTGTCACACATATAAAGGGTTAATATGTGCACCTTAGAGGAGAGAAGGGAGAGGGGGATATGATAGAAACTGTCATGCAAATAAAGGGTTAATATGAGCAGCTCGGAGGGGAGAAGGGAGAGGGGGATATGATAGAAACTCATATATATATATACAGGTATATACAAAGCATTTCAACAAAGTACGGGAGGGAAGCATATTTCAGAGAAAGAGAAGAGCTAGAACAAGAGGTCCTTCTCTGAAGCCGGAGGGGGGGAGATTTAGGGGAAATGGGAGGAAATACTTCTTCACAGAAGGGGTGGTGGATTCATGGAATAGGCTCCCAGCAGAGGTGGTAGGGGCTAATACAGGAAGTGAATTCAACCATGCTTGGGACAGACCTAAAGCTAAATCCTTAATATGAAATACCGCCCCAAGGATCATATAGGTCCAGAGGTTTTACAGCAGATGGGAAAATGGGCAGGGGGGTGGGACAGGTAAAGACTTTTCCTGGGACTGTGCTGGTCTTCACAGAGGGCTTAATTAGGAGGGGGAGGTACATTTTGCAACAACAGATTTTTGTGTGTTGATTGCATAGTTTTTCATATGATAAACAGGGACCCAAGACCCTGGCAAATATTCATTTGACATTTATATTTGCATGTCTTGGGTGGTGGAAGCGTATGGATACAATTGCAATTAAAGCTGCAGTTCAGTCAATATCCTGCATGTGTGTTTATTTTAATAAATCAGTTCTGTAGTAAGAAAAAATACTTATAGCATTTTCTGTTTTTAAAAAAACAACTTTGAAAGACCAATTTTCTTGTATTCTATTTTAACAGCCATTTGCTAAGGCACTGCCCCTTCATGTCCTGTCACAAGCCCTGGCACACCCCTTTGTCAGCCCTGCCCTCCCTCTAGCACATGTCAGTGCAGGAGTGCTCATGAATATTCATGAGCTTCCACTGAGTGACAGAATCAGAAGAAAAACATATGCCAGCTCTAAAGATCTTGCCAAATTTTGCCGATCAATACATGGAGAACAAATTGACCGGCAGCTGTTTATGTAATTAGAGATTGCCCACATGAAACTATTGAAGTAAAAAAAAAAAAAAAAAAAAAAAAGACTGAACTGCAGCTTTAAGGGGTTAATATGACCTCATTGAAAGTACCCTGTGGAGGAGAAAGGGGAGCAGCCGTGTGTATTAACCCTGGTTGCAGATCTAAGTCACGTGCCCGCTTGTGTGCTGTTCGTGACAGGTGGTATATGGAAAACATACTGGACACCTAACAAGCTCCTATTGAACCCCCAAAATGACCACAACATATATATAAGCATATGAGTGTCACAGAGGAGTGCTACTGAGCATGGCAATATATATTTTTAAAACCAGAGACAGAACATAAAACACAGACAAAGCTCAGTTTTTAGCACATCCAGTGAGACTCATACACGGTACAGTGCCTAAATATATATGTATAAATATCTAATAAGTAAAATGGTCTTTTAGTTTGACATTTTTGGCCAAAATTGTTGTAAGCCCCTGAGCCAACGCCAAGGCAGACCACATATCAGGGGTCCCTAACGCTAATATAAATTCTTAATAACCTGTGTAATAACAGGAAGAATGATTTATAGTAAATCTGTCAATATTAGTTGCAAAGTTCTGAGTCTGACTGAAGCTTTTATTAACCTGTACATTACCAGGAAAAGCACTCTGTATTAGAGATGTCACAGCCAAACTGCAAGCAGGCAAGTTCCCCTGAGTGGAAGATGCTATGGAGTGAGCCCATAACCATTTAAATGTGGGAGGGGGTGAGCTTAAATTAGGAAGGAGGTTGCCACCCTCTAATCAGCCATGACTAGCTGGACAAGAATTGTAAAACATACTGGACACCTAACAAGCTCCTATTGAACCCCCAAAATGACCACAACATATATATAAGCATATGAGTGTCACAGATGAGTGCTACTGAGCATGGCAATATATATTTTAAAACCAGAGACAGAACATAAAACACAGACAAAGCTCAGTTTTTAGCACATCCAGTGAGACTCATACACGGTACAGTGCCTAAATATATATGTATATAGGTGGTATATGGAGACAGATTAATGGGGAGATATTCTCCATTTGAAGAAACTTTGCGGAGGTGAAAAGTGGGGGCGGATTGCGTGCTGTGTATTAACCCTTGTCCCGAGCGCAGGTCCCGCACTCACAGGTGTGCCGGGCGTAACAGTTTCCATGTTTACTAACAACAATACACAACATGCGGTTTTAATTTCAATTGTATGTCTTTATTTGTATAGCGCCATTGATGTACATAACGCTTCACATTAGTAATACACGTGGTAATCATATAAATAACAAATAATATAAATAACAGGTCATGGGAATAAGTGCTTCAGACATAAACGTAACATTTAGGAAGAGGAGTCCCTGCTCCGAGGAGCTTACAATCTAATTGGTAGGTAGGAGGAACGTAGAGAGACAGGAGGAGGGAATTTTGGTAAGTGCGTCTGCAGGGGGCCAAGCTTTATGTATCATGCGTCTAGTAATATGTACGGAGCTACTCATGCTTCTTTAAGCAAGTGTGTCTTAAAGGTGGATAGAGAGGGTGCTAGTCGGGTATTGAGGGGAAGGGCATTCCAGAGGTGTGAGGCAGTCAGTGAGAAAGGTTTAAGGCGGGAGAGGGCTTTAGACACAAAGGGGGTAGAGAGAAGACATCCTTGAGCAGAACGCAAGAGTCGGGGTGGTAAATAGCGAGAAATTAGGGCTGAGATGTAAGGAGGGGCAGAAGAGTGTAAAGCTTTAAAAGTGAGGAGGAGAATTGCATGTGTAATACGGGATTTGATAGGAAGCCAGGAGAGCGATTTCAGCAGGGGAGACGCTGAGACAGATTTACGAAAGAGTAGAGTGATAATATTTTTATTTACGGCCACCGATTATTAATTGTATAACTTGAGGTTGGCTCAGGATGAAGCAAAATGACGCAACCAATATATAGCACTACGAACTAAATCAGGGGGGGGGGCAACATCAGTCCTCAAGGGCCACCAACAGGCCGAGTATTAGGGATATTCCTGCTTCAGCACAGTGGCTCCTGCGCTGAAGCAGGGATATCCTTAAAATGTGACCTGTTGGTGACCGACGGCAGTTGACCACCCCCAAGCACTAAGTGATCTGGCATCTGGATCCGTAACTCACCCCTCCGACTGATTTACACAATCTGTTCCTAAAGCAAAGTTTTGCTACTTTGTGCTGTTTTGTTCATTCGGAGAAGTCTGCCAGTGGTTATTCCCTAGGTGCGTCGTTTGAAATCATGTCTGCAGGGTTATGGATGCTGCGGTGAGTGTGGGACTCGCAGAAAACCATAGCTTAGCAATAACATTTTCGGTGCAAGTCTTATTTATTATAAAACAGTGTGCCCTGTGGAAGGTCCCGCAGAAATACGCATGGAGGGTGTGCCGTGACGGGGGCATATGTTATGTACTGGTGGGGCCGAGGTCTTTAAAATGTAAGTAATGCTAATGTGGATGCTTTGAAGAAATCGTACACCTTCAACAGGGCAATTGTCAAATTCAGGTCATTTGAAAATTGTACCAAATACGGAAGAATTGACAATGCATCTGATCTCAGACGCGCTGTTAGAGAGGGTTGGGGTTCCTTACAATGCATCTGATCTCAGACGCGCTATTAGAGAGGGTTGGGGTTCCTTACAATGCATCTGATCTCAGACGCGCTATTAGAGAGGGTCGGGGTTCCTTACAATGCATCTGATCTCAGACGCGCTATTAGAGAGGGTTGGGGTTCCTTACAATGCATCTGATCTCAGACGCGCTATTAGAGAGGGTTGGGGTTCCTTACAATGCATCTGATCTCAGACGCGCTATTAGAGAGGGTCGGGGTTCCTTACAATGCATCTGATCTCAGACGCGCTATTAGAGAGGGTTGGGGTTCCTTACAATGCATCTGATCTCAGACGCGCTATTAGAGGGGGTTGGGGTTCCGTACAATGCATCTGATCTCAGACCCGCTATTAGAGAGGGTTGGGGTTCCTTACAATGCATCTGATCTCAGACGCGCTATTAGAGAGGGTTGGGGTTCCTTACAATGCATCTGATCTCAGACGCGCTATTAGAGAGGGTTGGGGTTCCTTACAATGCATCTGATCTCAGACGCGCTATTAGAGAGGGTCGGGGTTCCTTACAATGCATCTGATCTCAGACGCGCTATTAGAGAGGGTTGGGGTTCCTTACAATGCATCTGATCTCAGACGCGCTATTAGAGGGGGTTGGGGTTCCGTACAATGCATCTGATCTCAGACCCGCTATTAGAGAGGGTTGGGGTTCCTTACAATGCATCTGATCTCAGACGCGCTATTAGAGAGGGTCGGGGTTCCTTACAATGCATCTGATCTCAGACCCGCTATTAGAGAGGGTTGGGGTTCCTTACAATGCATCTGATCTCAGACGCGCTATTAGAGAGGGTTGGGGTTCTTTACAATGCATCTGATCTCAGACGCGCTATTAGAGAGGGTTGGGGTTCCTTACAATGCATCTGATCTCAGGCGCGCTATTAGAGAGGCTTGGGGTTCCTTACAATGCATCTGATTTCAGACGCGCTATTAGAGAGGGTCGGGGTTCCTTACAATGCATCTGATCTCAGACACGCTATTAGAGAGGGTTGGGGTTCCTTACAATGCATCTGATCTCAGACGCGCTATTAGAGAGGGTTGGGGTTCCTTACAATGCATCTGATCTCAGACGCGCTATTAGAGAGGGTTGGGGTTCCTTACAATGCATCTGATCTCAGACGCGCTATTAGAGAGGGTCGGGGTTCCTTACAATGCATCTGATCTCAGACGCGCTATTAGAGAGGGTTGGGGTTCCTTACAATGCATCTGATCTCAGACGCGCTATTAGAGAGGGTTGGGGTTCCTTACAATCCATTTGATCTCAGACGTGCTATTAGAGAGGGTTGGGGTTCCTTACAATGCATCTGATTTCAGACACACTATTAGAGAGGGTTAGGGTTCCTTACAATGCATCTGATCTCAGACGCGCTATTAGAGAGGGTCGGGGTTCCTTACAATGCATCTGATCTCAGACGCGCTATTAGAGAGGGTTAGGGTTCCTTACAATGCATCTGATCTCAGACACACTATTCGAGAGGGTTGGGGTTCCTTACAATGCATCTGATCTCAGACGCGCTATTAGAGAGGTTCGGGGTTCCTTACAATGCATCAAAAGGGCAGAGGATCCATAATGGCCGCCGGGCGTCCGGGGTTTGCTGGGATTGGCTTTCTCCTCCCCTCCCCCTCACCACGAGGCAGCGTGGAGTTGCGCGCGCAACGGGGGGGGGGGGGAGGAGCAGGAGGGCGGGCTATTTAAACCCGCAGCGCGAGGGAGAATTCACTAATCCTGTTATTTCCCACCGACCCATCCCATGAAGAATGTTGTTATGTCTAACCCTTTATGAATCTGTTAGCAGATCCATTGTTACAGCTTTGGCGGAACTGTCAGGCCAGTCATCATAGGGACACCGTAAATACCCGAAATGGGGCTCCACCCGATGCGGATGGGCCGCCAGGTAACGGTCCCCCGGAGAAGATTGTGCGGGCTGGAGGCGCCGACGCAGGCGGTCGCTGTACCCCTGGCACCAATCTTAGGTAGCTGGGCTCTATTCTATGCGGGTAGGCCCACGCGGCCATGAAAAGGGGGACCTAGTGTGTACGGATGACGGGGCCGTGGTAAGGGGCGAGAGTGCCCCTCGCGGCGGAGACTGTGTCTCCCGGTTGACGCGTGTCGTCATTTATGGCTGACAGTTATTTGATAGTATTGTTAAACAATAAAGCTGTGACCATTTTTACTTCCACAAAAAACTGTGTCGTCTATGTTTGTATGGTGGGGTAGGCAAACCACGCAGTAGGCCCTCTAGGCTGTTATGATCTCAGACGCGCTATTAGAGAGGGTTGGGGTTCCTTACAATGCATCTGATTTCAGACGCGCTATTAGAGAGGGTTGGGGTTCCTTACAATGCATCTGATCTCAGGCGCGCTATTAGAGAGGGTTGGGGTTCCATACAATGCATCTGATCTCAGACGCGCTATTAGAGAGGGTTGGGGTTCCTTACAATGCATCTGATCTCAGACACGCTATTAGAGAGGGTTGGGGCTCCTTACAATGCATCTGATGTCAGACACGCTATTAGAGAGGGTTGGGGTTCCTTACAATGCATCTGATCTCAGACACGCTATTAGAGAGGGTTGGGGTTCCTTACAATGCATCTGATCTCAGACGCGCTATTAGAGAGGGTCGGGGTTCCTTACAATGCATCTGATCTCAGACGCGCTATTAGAGACGGTCGGGGTTCCTTACAATGCATCTGATCTCAGACGCGCTATTAGAGACGGTTGGGGTTCCTTACAATGCATCTGATCTCAGACACGCTATTAGAGAGGGTTGGGGTTCCTTACAATGCATCTGATCTCAGACACGCTATTAGAGGGGGTTGGGGTTCCTTACAATGCATCTGATCTCAGAAGCGCTATTAGAGAGGGTTGGGGGCTCCTCAGAATTTTACCAAATAATTATAGGGTTCCTTAACCAAAAAAGGTTGAAAGCCACAGCCCTAGAAACAGAAAGAGAGGGAGTTTTCCTAAAACAATCACTTTTCCTTTCAATTTAACACTGTGGGGGCTATGCACTAAGCTCCGAGCTTTCGCGCCGGGCTGAAAAAAATTAGCACATCCGATAAAAAATGAAGCCGGCGGCACGATTCACTAAGGCCCTCAGTCCATTTTCTATCGGACGTGCCCAAAACTGGCTTTTCGTGCGTGCAATATTTTTTCCCTCTGCTAGCGCACTGAAACTTCCCGTACGCTAGCTGATAGAAAAAATAAGCCGCCTGTGACATTTGCATGGAGATTCTGCATCTCTATGCAAGGCTGTTACAGGCGATCGTACACAAAATAAATACATTTTAATAATAGTGTACATGAGCAGGGGGTCTCCAAAGCTGAACAGCATTGGTTTCAGGTCCGAGGACCCCCTACTTCAGGAGATACAGGCCCCGTTATGGGGTGCCGGTATCCCCTGCAGAATTTCAATGTCCCGGTCACGTGACGCGGACGCTTGAAAGTGCAGGGGATACCGGCACCCCATAATGGGGCCTGTATCTCCTGAAGTAAGGGGTCCTCGGACCTGAAACCAATGCAGTTCAGCTCCGGAGACCCCCTGCTCATGTGCACTATTATTAAAATTTATTTATTAAGTGTACGATCGCCTGTAACAGCCTTGCATGGAGATGCAGAATCTCCATGCAAATGTCACAGGCGGCTTATTTTTTTTTAAGATGACGTGATGAACTGGCGTCACATGGTATTTCAGCCAATCAGATCATGGGAACCAATTCCAACTATGATTGGCTGAAATACCATGTGACGCCGGCCATCTTGGATTTAGTGAAGTCATCTTAAAGGCAAATGAAGCAAAGCCATTCTGATTGGCTGGCATCATTCCCTTTAAGTGACGTCATGTAAAAAAAAAAAATTAAAGTCGGAACATGGTTTGAACAGCTAATCAGGTGGCTGTTAACCATTTTGAGGCTGAATGTGACGTCACAAGCCCTATTTAAGGCCGTGACGCCTCATTTGAGCCCAAGAAGACGACGAGACAACATCGGTTGGGATTTACCATGGGTTTTTTTGGATTGACAGATAAAGATAGAAGATAAAGAAGATCAAGAAATTGTGACAGATGAAGATAGAAGAAGGTGATTAAAGAAAGAAAAAAAGAAGATTTGGGTACCTCATCTGGACCTTCATGGCGGATGGCATCGGATGCTGTTGGAGGCCTTCAAGGTACGTGAGCTTCCTGTTTCCCCGGGAGTCGGAGGGCCACCGCTTCTAATGGTAAGTAATATATTCAATGTTTGTAAACGTCTCTTTTTACGGGTTTCTTCATTGGATGTGTTTTTTGATTTTTTGGGGGAGGCACATTGACTGATAATATATTAATCTGTACCACTTTAGGGTACAGATTAATATATTATTATGACAATATTTGGGGGGCATTTGTGGCTTGGTATTGCTGTTGGTTTTTTTAATGTCAGTTTCTTATGTGGATGTGATTGTTTGTTTTTTTCATGCTTAATGTAATAAAATGTTTGCGATTGGTGTTCGTTTGTAGTTAATGTTGTATTACGTTAGTTAATGCGTTTTATGGTTATTTCAGATATTGTTTGAATGTATTTCTTTGTCTTTTAATGTTTACATTCATTAATGTTGTAGTAATTCATTGGTTTGATTGGTTAGTGTTACTATTCATTTTGAGTTGGTTTAGGAATGAATTGGTTTCATTGGTTAATTAATGGTTTAATTAATTAAACATCAATTGTTGATGTTGTTACTGCTTGTATTCATTGGATTAGCTGGCTACTGTTTTTATTGACTTTATTTAGGTACGCTAATGCAGTGTTTAATAATGGGCAAATAATCTATTATCCATAACTGGATAATAGTAATTTTGCACATTATTGTACTGTATGTGTTAGGGCGGAGGGCGGGAGGGGGGGTCGTGTATTGATGTTTGTTAAATATTTTTTTAATATACATGTGTTTCATAGTGTAGATGTGCAGGGGGTCTCCGGAGCTGAACAGCATTGGTTTCAGGTCCGAGGACCCCCTACTTCAGGAGATACAGGCCCCGTTATGGGGTGCCGGTATCCCCTGCACTTTCAAGCGTCCGCGTCACGTGATCGGGACATTGAAATTCTGCAGGGGATACCGGCACCCCATAACGGGGCCTGTATCTCCTGAAGTAGGGGGTCCTCGGACCTGAAACCAATGCTGTTCAGCTTCGGAGACCCCCTGCTCATGTACACTATTATTAAAATGTATTTATTTCGTGTATGATCGCCTGTAACAGCTTTGCATGGAGATGCAGAATCTCCATGCAAATGTCACAGGCGGCTTATTTTTTCTATCAGCTAGCGTACGGGAAGTTTCAGTGCGCTAGCAGAGGGAAAATACATTGCACGCACGATAAGCCAGTTTTGGGCACGTCCGATAGAAAATGGGCTGAGGGTCTTAGTGAATTGCGCCGCCGGCTTCATTTTTTATCGGACGTGCTAATGTTTTTCAGCCCGGCGCGAAAGCTCGGAGCTTAGTGCATAGCCCCCAAAGACTGAGCCACTGATTATGACACCTGTGCTGAAGCAGGGATAGCCTTCAAATCTGACCTGTTGGTGGCCCTTGAGGACTGGAGTTGGCCACCCCTGGTCTAAGGTGAGCTCATTTATCGATCCCAGCTAAGTACAGAGCATCTCTCTGTTCCAAATAAGATCCGGGGTAATACTGTATACACTTAAACCAAACCCCAATTCACTTCTCTTTTCCTTAGAGTTTGTGCTTGTCCCAATACAGTTTTCATTTTCTCCAACCACCTCTGCTGTAGATCTGTTCTATGCATCCACCACTCTTTCAGTAAACCTCTTCAGTTCAACTAGGCTTTTCCGCTTCATAGAACAGTACAAAAGCTAAAATAAATCTTCCCCCTACCTCCCCCATTCTCTTATTTCCAAAGCCTATAGAGTTCATTCTAATGTTACTATGCAAAGCTTGTAGGATAGTGAAAAAACAACAACTGTTTATTACTCAAAATGCAAATTAGAATCTCAAACATACATTTCTAAGCTACAAACTAAAGAAAAACACAAGAAATATGTGAAGTGAGGCAATCTCTGGTAATTATATACAAATAATACATCTATAAGTAATGCAAAGTTTGGTGCCACTGTTGCAAATAATTATACTTCTGACAGGGACTGCTGGGTTCCTGCTCATTAAATCAGGGGGGGTTTATTTAATCAATATTTGATTAAAACTGTTTATGTAGAAAACATCTGGAAGACAGGACAGTGACGTTATAAAAGAGGATACAGGGGCCTATTCTCGTAGCCCCGGAGGCGTCGGCGCCAAATGGCGCGGTTTGGCGTGTTCAGAAGAAGCGGAATGAAAGGTGAGAAAAAAAATCCTGATTCTATATTGCAAATCGCTTCTTCTAAACCGCGTCTATGAAATGTGACAAACCGCGCTGTTTAACGGCCGGAACGCCCGTTTTGTACGCGCTTTAGAAGCAGAATGACCCGAGGCGCTAACTCCATCCCTGGTCTGACTCGGGGATTTTCCTCTCTCAGCCAAACCCATATTTCAGGCTCTGGATGTAACTCGCACAATGCCGATCTCATCAGCGTGGAGGTGGCGTGAAAACAATGCCACTTTTTAGCAGCCGTTTTGCACAACGGAGCTACGGGAATTGCTGTTGTCATCAAATAATGCGAGTTGGGAGGCATTTTTTTTGACAAACCGATCGGATTGGCAGAAACCGGAGTGAAACCGCTTCTAAAATATCCTTTTAGACACAGATTGGACATGGGAGAAGAGTTTACAGAATAGCAAAGCCTGCCGATCCCGTGGGAAAGGCCTCTTTAGGAGCACGTCGGAGCTACGAAAATAGGCCCCCCCAAGTGTCAGTCCGTACAGAACAGCCGAGGGGGCCACCTGCGATGAGTCGTAAAAATTCCAGTTTACGGCATCATGGCCATATTTACTAAACGGTGCTAAGCCATACGACCCCTGGAATTATGGGCCATATTTCGTCAGCAGTGCCACGAGACACCTTGCAACCTATTCTAGGGAACCTAGACTGATGTCTTGGCATCATTTAGTAGATACGTCCCTTCTCCACTGGCGGGAGGCGGCAGTGATATATCACGGAATGTCACCTCGACAAATAAGACTGTGCAGCTATTTGTCATGTTGCCTTTTCCTCTGTAATGAGTCATTTGCAGCATTTACTGGTATCTTTCTACTCTGGTTTGTGCCTAAGTGCTCGTTTCGTTCCAGTCACCTCTCAAGGTCAAAAACCAAATCCCGCGAACCTGTGAAAATAAATTGGCTTCTTTTGGCTTTTTTTTTTTGTTTTTTTTTTTTATCTCCGCTCGTGTCTCACAATCTGATTTTCTGGCGTCTGTGTTTCAAGCTCGCCAACTGGTTCTTCAAGAGAAACCCCGCCACACGGGCAAATTATTTGCCATTTTGTTCTTTTAACATGGCGTCGGATCGGGCGGGGGGGGGGTGGTCTTTGAAGCTGAACCCCTTTCGTTTCAGCTCCGGGGACCCCCTGCTTCCGAGATGAAAAGGGGGGGAGGGGGGGGCGCCAGTATCGACCCTGCAAGTTTAAAGCTCTCCCCCGCGGGCCGATAGGAAGCCGCAGCGGATGGCGTCACGGTTTCCTATTGGTGAGCAGTGCGCGAGAGCTTTGAAAGGTGTTTCCGGAAGCGGGGGGTTCCCGGAGCTGAAATTAATGGGGTTCAGCTCCGGAGGACCCCCCCTGCTTCAATTCTATGTTTAAAAAAATTAATACAATTTGCTGGCTTGGATTGCCGCTTTAAAGGAATGACACATCATACATCGGAACAAGAGATGCTACGTCTCGACAGATTAAAATCATTAACACGGGGGGGGGGTTCTTAACTCCAGTCCTCAAGACCCCGCCCCCCCGACAGGTCAGGTTTTCACGATATCCCTGCTTCAGCACAGGTGGCTCAATCAGTGGCTCAGTCGAACTACCTGTTCTGAAGCAGGCTCTGCGACTGAGCCACTGGATTGAGCCGCCAGTGCTGAAGCAGGGATATCGTGAAAACCTGACCTGTTCGGGGGCTCTTGAGGACTGCAGTTGAGAACCCCCCTGACCTAAGGTAATCTTAGGGTCACTATAACAACTCATACCTACATACTAACTCCAGGTTAGCCATGGTTGGCGTTTTTGGTGACCCCCCCATCCCCCATATTGGGGATTCCCCATTGTGAAAGTATATTACAACTCCAGGCCGGCCAAATAATAATGATCCAGACCTGGCGTTGTATTCTCATGTTCTTCATTAGTATAAGATCCAAAGAAAGGCTGGTCTGGATTCTTATTACACGGCTCTGGAGTTAGTTTTGAGCTATGATCGTGGCCGGATTAATAACTAGGGGGTCGCCTAGAGAAGGGGGGGGGCGCAAACTGGGGGGCACAAGATTTTTCAGGGCCCCGTGCTCTTCCCCAAGGCATTTCAATTAACTGCTGTGGGATCGCGTGAGGCCTCTGCAACTATCCTTACCTTGTCTTCGGGCGACGTGCTGTCACGTTGCCATGGCAACATGACATCACGTGACCCCGCTGCGTCATATGGCCGAAGACAAGGTAAGGGAGGGGGTGTGGGAGGGCGCGAGCAGGGAGAGAAGCTGGCAGGGGGGCGCAGCGGGGAAAGATTGCACACCCCTGGACTAGAGAACCGCAGAGGGTTGCATAAAACTGTAGCAATAGTTCAGTAACATAGTAACGGTCGCCTAGTAATGGTCGCCTAGTAACGGTCGCCTACTAACAGTCGCCTAGTAACAGTCACCTTGTAACTGTAACCTTGTAACTGTCACCTTGTAACTGTCACCTAGTAACTGTCACCTAGTAACTGTAACATAGTAACAGTACCACAGTAACATAGTAACAGTAACATAGTAACAGTAACATAGTAACAGTAACATAGTAACAGTAACATAGTAGCTACAGGTGTCAGATTCTGAATGGGGCAATTCCTCTGGAGCAGGGTAGTTTTCTCTGATTGTATAGAGCAGTGATTCCCAACTGTGGCTCGGTGCGGCGTCCGCACCGGGTTTGCCAAAACATAAAAAATATCTGCAATGGCATCTCCCAGGCCGCATAGTGATTTCCTGAGCCCGTATGGGGACTGCGCACTTAGTAACCCCCAAAACTGCACCTTAGCGTAGGGTGATATAGATGTCAACTACAGCAGGAGCTTCTACAGTCGCTCCCCACAATGCTTTGCATCCACTGCAGCAAGGCATTGTGGGGCGTGACTTTGGAAGCTCCCACAGTGATTGACAGCTATTCCACCTGTCATGACCCCACCCCCACTGTCTGTATACTCTGGGGCTTTATTAAGCGTGTGTTCCCCCCACGAGCCTGGGATGGGGCAGTTTTATTAGCGATAGTCTGAGGAGTCAGCAATAAGATGTATTAATTAATTAGGGGTTGGCGGAAAACATATTTTTTTTTTAGCAGGGGGTGCACAGTGCAATAAAGGGCGATGGGGGGCGCTAGTACGGTGGATTCCCTTCGTACATGAAGTGTACTGGCAGGACATGGCAGTACTGCGAGGATCACATCTGGAAGTGTGATAAACGGCTTCAGGCACCGGAGAGACGCTCGCAATGAAGCAATGTCATGTAATGAAGGAGCCAGCATTTGTCCGATTGTGCGGTCCTGTGTTCCTGCAAACGTCAGGAGTAACCAGAGCGGGGTTTGAGCAGCATGTCTAATTTACCCTGATACTCTGCGGGATATATCACCGCGCCGCTTACCGGCTGGAATAGACACCAGTGGGTTTTTTTTGCCAAATTAAAATGCATTAAGTACGCCGGTGATTCTGCAGCATTAATCACATGCAACGGAACAGCTGGATTTTTTACCGCACCCATTTCTTTTACATAGGGGGAACCTGGGTTCCCTCTGAGCCAAACACCGTCCTTTTCAGCCCCGGGGGGACCCCCGGATCCTTACCGGTGAAGTTACCGGGTTGAAATCTTCCTCGGGGCTACCAAATCATCGGGCCAATAAGCTACAACAGGGGTGGCCAACTCCAGAACTCAAGGGCCACCGACCGGTCAGGTATTAGGGTTATCCCTGCTTCAGCACAGGTGGCTCAGTCATTGATTGAGCCACTGATTGAGCTACCTGTGCTGAAGCCGGGATATCTTTAAAACCTGGCCTGTTTTCTAGCTTTAAAACCTTGGTAAAAGGCCTAGCCTTCCAGCCCCCAGACAGGCACTGCTGAAGTTAGTCAGCCCCCTACATGGGGTTAGGCCTGGTTATCGTTTTCTGTTTAAAGCTTCTGCCGAATAAAGCCTACGTTTATTTTCACCTAAAAACATCTCTGGTGTGTTCCACTCTCTGCACACATCCCCTACAGTCACCATGAGACGTTGTGCCGCCATTTGGCGCCGGGTTGCCATGGCAACGCAACGCTGCAGGAGGAGGGCCGCTCCGGTGAAAGTAAGAACCCCCCCCCCTCTCACTCACTGCAACACACACCTTTGGGAGAGGAGTGGGCTGCAGCACAGGCCCACCGGGGGCAACCCCCGATCGCCCCATAGCCAATCCGCCCGTGCGCTGAATAGGAAGAAGCCTGCGATCGTTTCCACGCATGCAATCTGGAGCTGCTGGAAGAGTAACATGAGCGATGGTTACTGAGTGAAGAACACGAGAGGAGCGGGGAAGCAGCAATCACAGGGACCAGGCGGTTACGTCTCAGGCACGTTGTTTTGTTCATTTCTGACTCTCTTTGCATCTGTATCGGCTATGTAATGATCCCACGCGTTTCACCAGCTGCTACAACGTTTCCGTGCGCACATTAGGATGGGGTCTTTTCGAGAACGGACGTTTGTGGGTTTTTTTACCCTTTGTTCTCTACATTTCGTTATTATATATGTATTATTAGGTCATTTTGGGAATTTTCATACAGTATAATTATCCGCTCCGTGTATAGAGCGGTCATGCTGTCTGATTTAAGGGTTGTATCTATAGAATCAGGAACTAGTATTATAGTTAACTAATGGGTAATTTATGCATCTTTTATATCTCTATGTGACTTTTTTGTGTTATTTTGCCATCAGGTTTTGGCAGTGTGTCCCTCTGTAACCCTGCCCCACTTCTAGTTAGTTTACATCTAATGTCTCTTATCTTGGCTTGCTCAGTGTTGGTTACATTGTCAGGGTGCTGGATAAGTGCAGGCTGGGCGTTGGTTACATTGTCAGGGTGCTGGATACGTGCAGGCTGGGCGTTTGTTACCGTGTCAGGGTGCTGGATACGTGCAGGCTGGGTGTTGGTTACCTTGTCAGGGTGCTGGATCCGGGCAGGCTGGGTGTTGGTTACCTTGTCAGAGTGCTGGATCCGTGCAGGCTGGGCGTTGGTTACCTTGTCAGGGTGCTGGATCCGGGTAGGCTGGGGGTTGATTACCGTGTCAGGGTGCTGGATCCGTGCCGGCTGGGTGTTGGTTACCTTGTCAGGGTGCTGGATCCGTGCAGGCTGAGCGTTGGTTACCTTGTCAGGGTGCTGGATCCGGGCAGGCTGGGTGTTGGTTACCTTGTTAGGATTCTGGATCCGTGCAGGCTTGGTGTTGGTTACCTTGTCAGGGTGCTGGATCCGTGCAGGCTGGGTGTTGGTTACCTTGTCACTGTGCTGGATCCATGCAGGCTGGGGGTTGATTACCGTGTCAGGGTGCTGGATCCGTGCAGGCTGGGTGTTGGTTACCTTGTCAGGGTGCTGGATCCGTGCAGGCTGGGCGTTGGTTACCTTGTCAGGGTGCTGGATCCGTGCAGGCTGGGCGTTGGTTACCTTGTCAGGGTGCTGGATCCGTGCAGGCTGGGCGTTGGTTACATTGTCAGGGTGCTGGATCCGTGCAGGCTGGGCGTTGGTTACCTTGTCAGGGTGCTGGATCCGTGCAGGCTGGGCGTTTGTTACCTTGTCAGGGTGCTGGATCCGTGCAGGCTGGGCGTTGGTTACCTTGTCAGGGTGCTGGATCCGTGCAGGCTAGGCGTTGGTTACCTTGTCAGGGTGCTGGATCCGTGCAGGCTGGGTGTTGGTTACCGTGTCAGGGTGCTGGATCCGGGCAGGCCGGGCGTTGGTTACCTTGTCAGGGTGCTGGATCCGTGCAGGCTGGGTGTTGGTTACCTTGTCAGGGTGCTGGATCCGTGCAGGCTGGGTGTTGGTTACCTTGATAGGGTGCTGGATCCGTGCAGGCTGGGCGTTGGTTACCTTGTCAGGGTGCTGGATCCGTGCAGGCTGGGTGTTGGTTACCTTGTCAGGGTGCTGGATCCGGGCAGGCTGGGTGTTGATTACCTTGTCAGGGTGCTGGATCTGTGCAGGCTGGGCGTTGGTTACCTTGTCAGGGTGCTGGATCCGTGCAGGCTGGATGTTGGTTACATTGTCAGGGTGCTGGATCCGTGCAGGCTGGGTGTTGGTTACCTTGTCAGGGTGCTGGATCCGTGCAGGCCGGGCGTTGGTTACCTTGTCAGGGTGCTGGATCCGTGCAGGCTGGGTGTTGGTTACATTGTCAGGGTGCTGGATCCGTGCAGGCTGGGCGTTGGTTACCTTGTCAGGGTGCTGGATCCGTGCAGGCCGGGTGTTGGTTACATTGTCAGGGTGCTGGATCCGTGCAGGCCGGGCGTTGGTTACCTTGTCAGGGTGCTGGATCCGTGCAGGCCGGGTGTTGGTTACCTTGTCAGGGTGCTGGATCCGTGCAGGCTGGGTGTTGGTTACCTTGTCAGGGCGCTGGATCCGTGCAGGCCGGGTGTTGGTTACATTGTCAGGGTGCTGGATCCGTGCAGGCCGGGCGTTAGTTACATTGTCAGGGCGCTGGATCCGTGCAGGCCGGGTGTTGGTTACCTTGTGAGGGTGCTGGATCCGTGCAGGCCGGGCGTTGGTTACCGTGTCATGGTGCTGCTATCCGTGCAGGCCAGGCGTTGGTTACCTTGTCAGGGCGCTGGATCCGTGCAGGCCGGGTGTTGGTTACCTTGTCAGGGTGCTGTATCCGTGCAGGCTGGGGGTTGGTTACCTTGTCAGGGTGCTGGATCCGTGCAGGCTGGGCGTTGGTTACCTTGTCAGGGTGCTGGATCCGTGCAGGCCGGGTGTTGGTTACCTTGTCAGGGTGCTGGATCTGGGCAGGCCGGGTGTTGGTTACCTTGTCAGGGTGCTGGATCCGTGCAGGCTGGGTGTTGGTTACCTTGTCAGGGTGCTGGATCCGGGCAGGCTGGGTGTTGGTTACCTTGTCAGGGTGCTGGATCCGGGCAGGCTGGGTGTTGGTTACCTTGTCAGGGTGCTGGATCCGGGCAGGCTGGGTGTTGGTTACCTTGTCAGGGTGCTGGATCCGTGCAGGCTGGGTGTTGGTTACCTTGTCAGGGTGCTGGATCTGTGCAGGCTTGGCGTTGGTTACCTTGTCAGGGTGCTGGATCTGCTCAGGCCGGACGTTGGTTACCGTGTCAGGGTGCTGGATGCGGGCAGGCTGGGTGTTGGTTACCTTGTCAGGGTGCTGGATCCGTGCAGGCTGGGCGTTGGTTACATTGTCAGGGTGCTGGATCTGCTCAGGCTGGGCGTTGGTTACCTTGTCAGGGTGCTGGATGCGGGCAGGCTGGGCGTTGGTTACCTTGTCACGGTGCTGAATCCATGCAGGCTGGGTGTTGGTTACCTTGTCAGGGTGCTGGATGCGGGCAGGCTGGGTGTTGGTTACCTTGTCAGGGTGCTGGATCTGCTCAGGCCGGACGTTGGTTACCTTGTCGGGGTTCTGGATCTGTGCAGGCTGGAGGTTGGTTACCTTGTCAGGGTGCTGGATCCGTGCAGGCCGGGTGTTGGTTACCTTGTCAGGGTTCTGGATCCGTGCAGGCTGGGTGTTAGTTACTGTGTCAGGGTTCTGGATCCGTGCATGCTGAGTGTTAGTTACCTTGTCAGGGTTCTGGATCCGTGCAGGCTGGGTGTTGGTTACCTTATCAGGGTGCTGAATCCATGCAGGCTGGGTGTTGGTTACCTTGTTAGGGTTCTGGATCCATGCAGGCTGGGTGTTAGTTACCTTGTCATGGTTCTGGATCCGTGCAGGCTGGGTGTTACTTACCTTGTCAGGGTTCTGGATCCGTGCAGGCCAGGCGTTGGTTACCTTGCCAGGGTGCTGGATCCGTGCAGGCCGGGCGTTGGTTACCTTGCCAGGGTGCTGGATCCGTGCAGGCTGGGCGTTGGTTACCTTGTTAGGGTGCTGGATCTGTGCAGGCTGGGCGTCTGTTACCTTGTCAGGGTTCTGGATCTGTGCAGGCTGGGTGTTAGTTACCTTGTCAGGGTTCTGGATTCGTGCAGGCTGGGTGTTAGTTACCTTTCAGGGTTCTGGATCCGTGCAGGCCGGGTGTTGGTTACCTTGTCAGGGTTCTGGATCCGTGCAGGCCGGGCATTGGTTACCTTGCCAGGGTGCTGGATCCGTGCAGGCTGGGCGTTGGTTACCTTGTTAGGGTGCTGGATCTGTGCAGGCTGGGCGTCTGTTACCTTGTCAGGGTTCTGGATCTGTGCAGGCTGGGTGTTAGTTACCTTGTCAGGGTTCTGGATTCGTGCAGGCTGGGTGTTAGTTACCTTTCAGGGTTTTGGATCCGTGCAGGCTGGGTGTTAGTTACCTTGTCAGGGTTCTGGATCCGTGCAGGCTGGGTGTTAGTTACTGTGTCAGGGTTCTGGATCCGTGCATGCTGGGTGTTAGTTACCTTGTCAGGGTTCTGGATCCGTGCAGGCTGGGTGTTGGTTACCTTGTCAGGGTTCTGGATCTGTGCAGGCTGGGTGTTGGTTACCTTGTCGGGGTTCTGGATCCGTGCAGGCTGGGCGTTGGTTACCTTGTCAGGGTGCTGAATCCATGCAGGCTGGGTGTTGGTTACCTTGTTAGGGTTCTGGATCCATGCAGGCAGGGTGTTAGTTACCTTGTCGTGGTTCTGGATCCGTGCAGGCTGGGTGTTACTTACCTTGTCAGGGTTCTGGATCCGTGCAGGCTGGGTGTTAGTTACCTTGTCAGGGTTCTGGATCCATGCAGGCTGGGTGTTAGTTACCTTGTCAGGGTTCTGGATCCGTGCAGGCTGGGTGTTGGTTACC
This sequence comes from Ascaphus truei, assembly GCF_040206685.1. Lineage (NCBI taxonomy): Eukaryota > Metazoa > Chordata > Amphibia > Anura > Ascaphidae > Ascaphus > Ascaphus truei. Next base: position 13,621,574 of record NC_134497.1, read on the forward strand.
TTGTCGGGATTCTGGATCCGTGCAGGCTGTGTGTTAGTTACCTTGTCAGGGTTCTGGATCCGTGCAGGCTGGGTGTTGGTTACCTTGTCGGGGTTCTGGATCCGTGCAGGCTGTGTGTTAGTTACCTTGTCAGGGTTCTGGATCCGTGCAGGCTGGGTGTTGGTTACCTTGTCAGCGTTCTGGATCCATGCAGGCTGGGTGTTAGTTACCTTGTCAGGGTTCTGGATCCGTGCAGGCTGGGTGTTGGTTACCTTGTCGGGGTTCTGGATCCGTGCAGGCTGTGTGTTAGTTACCTTGTCTGGGTTCTGGATCCGTGCAGGCTGGGTGTTGGTTACCTTGTCGTGGTTCTGGATCCGTGCAGGCTGGGTGTTACTTACCTTGTCAGGGTTCTGGATCCGTGCAGGCTGGGTGTTAGTTACCTTGTCAGGGTTCTGGATCCATGCAGGCTGGGTGTTAGTTACCTTGTCAGGGTTCTGTATCCGTGCAGGCTGGGTGTTGGTTACCTTGTCGGGGTTCTGGATCCGTGCAGGCTGTGTGTTAGTTACCTTGTCAGGGTTCTGGATTCGTGCAGGCTGGGCATTTGTAACGCAATGATGGGCACCAGGAACTAAGCATAAGAACAGGAACTTTATTAATCACCAATGATAGTCTCATTTGTACTCATTGTACACATCACTTAATGTATAGTATCACCACTTTTCTCTGTGTGAGCTGCCTGTATCCCCTTCCCTAGCTGCCCCCTATCTCACTGGGTGCTGAGGCTTGACTGACTTATGTTACCTAAAGGATCTCTCTGCTTTATAGCGTCGATAGTGCTCCATCTCCGTTGGGCCCCTGTCTGGCCTTGTGCAACTCTCTCTCTGTCTTTGATCAGTATCCCCAACTCGAGTGCTGAATGCTATCATGTGGCCTTCTGGGCGAGAGTCAGCTATGGACGCTTCGATTGGGCTGGTCTAACAAGGCCTCAAAGCTGCAGTTTTGGGAACCCCCTCCGGGCACAGGCTGCCTCTCTGCGAACCCTTAGAGTAGTGTGGAGCCATTCCTGGGAACTCTAACCCGGGCACTGTCCCTAACTATAAAACAATAAAGGAAATCCTTACCATGTGGAACCCCCTGCGTGATGACCTCACACACACTCACACTGCCCCCTGGCAGGTTCCTCTCTAATGCGCTCTGGACATGTGACTGTGACGGACATGAGACAAGCCAATAATAACGGCTGTGGAAGAGGAGGGACTATGAGGGGGAGGAGCCTTTTAAAAGAAGGGGGGCGGCCATGTTGGATTCAGATCTACGCAGACCTGAATGTTAATCAGGTTCGGTCGAGGTCTGCAGAGAGCGCACGTGGCATCAGGAGCAGAGAGCTACAGTGTCAGACATGGACGAGAGATCAAGCGCCACTGGTGGGAACCCTCAACGGCTGTAAAAGCCCAGTGGTACTGAAGCTCCCTTTTATAACAGGCCGGCAACAGGTTCAGTACACAATGAGCTCCCACAGGGCACCGGCACCATCATAAGCCAACCTACCCAGGACTGGGCGGCTACTACACCACTGACACTGACACACACGCAGTGCTATTTGGGGATTGTGTTGTATCTGTGCAGTGTGTAGGGATCCTCTGCTAAGGATCACAAGATGGCTGAGTTTAAGAGTGTTATAGTAAACTAGTTGTACAGTAGGGCCCCGCTTCTCGGCATTCCACTCATACGGCAGCGGGTTTCCATAATGGATGATCGGTGTCATATCACATATGTGATCGGCATCATGTCTCTGGATGATAATCTGTGTGTTTCTTTACCTCCACCGCAACTCGTCACCATGACACAAACTGCGGCCCCCCCGGGACGCCACGCCGAGCACCAGGCAACCCCCACCGGCGGCACCACCACAAATATCCTCCACCAGGAAACACTCAGGTCTAGCCACACACCGGAACTCCGGCCCAGGCAAACGGAACACAGAAACCAACCCCCAATGAGTGCCAGTGCAGAAAGGCTTTCACAGCAAGCCACAGAGCGCGATTCCCTCGCCTCCGAGCAGAGACGATGCACGAGCGTGGGAATCAGAAGGCTATGTTCCACTTTTCGGCGGGGGTCTGGAACCTAACCCGCCATATGTATGGAGCCCTACTGTTTTCTGTAACTGTATTCTTCCTGCCGTCTGACCCTAGGCCACGTGTGGCCCAGTAAGTTATTAACAGGGACTCAGGCCCCGGCCTCAGCTACAGTCATAAGTCTGAGAGCTAAAAGTAGAGGGGTTTACACATGTGCTAGACATATCTATAGTATACACCTATATACACTTTTCACAGTGAGATCCCTCCTCTTCAACTCCTCCTGGGACCTGGCTTCAAGAAGCCATATATATATATATACTGACACAACATCACTATCACTAGGCAGAAGACGGTGGGATAAAATTCTGCCTAGTTGTCTAGTCACCCTGTACCAGTTGATTGAGAATGGCTATTACTCTGTGTGCCCACTAAATTAACCCCTTAAGGCCACCTTAGTCCCAAACAAGGGTTACATATCCATGTTTGGCTGTATGCCTATAGATATATCTCTATCTTTATTTTTGTGTGCAGGACACAGTCGCATTTTTTCCATCTTGGTGTTAATATTGGTTTCGTGCTTGTTCTAGCCCCTCAATGCATCTTATATAATTCGTGCTATTTGTGCACATTATTTCTGATACACATTGAGAATTAATTGCAGGTCAGTTGTTGCTGTGGTTATTTTGTTTTTAATTGGCTATCTTGTCTTCACCCTAAACGGAGGATAATTCATTTTATGCATGTGTATAAGCTACAATACATAATCCAACTATAAATAAAGACGTTTGTAGAAAAAGCATATGTGTCCTCTCCCAGTCATTACATAATTACTATATGGATTTGTTTTGTTGATTCCCAAAAACAAAAAGTGCCACTACTGCGATCCTCTGAGTTTAGCCACAAACATACCACTGTGCCTTTGTTTTGGGGTTCAAATAAAATATTTTGAACCAGTACTCTCAAATCCCACCCATCTTCATGCACTGGGGAGCAGGTACCATAACCTATATGGTGCCTGTGGAGCCTTGAAAAAATGTTCTCGTACCATCCACTGCGAAGGTTAACGCGTCTTTATTTCCCTGTTACATGAGTTGTTTTGCTACCTTTTGTGCACGAGAAGGTGCCGCACAGCATTTTAGTGACAATATTTGAACAAGGTAGCAGCTACTAATAACAAAATAACCTTGGCTTGGTGTATGAAACATGTTTGCCTGGCCTTCCATCTCATTGGGAGCTTTTGTATCCTTTTAAATTGACGCCAGTTGAATGGGTTTGCGGAGCTGCTTATTGGAGATAATCTCTTTCCCCTGACTTCTGTGCTCTGTGCTTTTTTTTCTCGTGAAAACAAATGCCTGTTTCTGTTTGCTTGTTTTTTTTCTTTAAAAACAGTTACTTAAGCAGAGTACAATACTGCTATCCACAAAGGTAAATATATCAACTCTACAACTCCTCCTATTGCCCCATATAACCGCTCCCTATAACTCCTCCTATTACCCCATATAACCACTCCCCATAACTCCTATTGCCCCATATAACCGCTTCCTATAACTACTCCTATTGCCCCATATAACCTCTCCCTATAACTCCTCCTATTACCTCATATAACCGCTGCCTATAACTCCTCCTATTACCAAATATAACCGCTTCCTATAACTCCTCCTATTGCCCCATATAACCGCTCCCTATAACTCCTCCTATTACCAAATATAACCGCTTCCTATAACTCCTCCTATTGCCCCATATAACCGCTCACTATAACTCCTCCTATTACTCTATATAACCGCTCCCTATAACTCCACCTATTACCCCATATAACCTCTACCTATAACTCCTCCTATTACCCCATATAACCGCTCCCTATAACTCCTATTGCCCCATATAACCTCTCCCTATAATTCATCATATTGGCCCATATAACCTCTCCCTATAATTCATCATATTGGCCCATATAACCTCTCCCTATAACTCCTCCAATTACTCTATATAACTGCTCCCTATAACACCTCCTATTACTCCATATAACTGCTCCCTATACAGTAACTCCTCCTATTACTCCATATAACCGCCGCTCCCAAAGCTCCTCCTACTGCTCCATATACAGTAACTGCTCCCTATTCCTCTTTAATAGACTGATGTTAAATTACAGTCTCGCTTAAGACCAAAAGTAACGAAATGACTGTGCTAGATTTAAAAGGACAAAATCTTGGTGATTGATGCTTGAAATAAAATCTAATATTTATTCTTAAATAAATTCTTCTTTGACGGCTGCTCGTGGCCATTCTGCATGGCCTGTAACATTCTGCGTGGCCTGTGACACCTTTTAATGGATCAGCATGTGAATTGTACACGGTTATGCGATGCATAAGCTTTCAAAGTTGATGAGGTCTCTCGAAAACTTATGCACAACACAACCATGTGCAATTAACACGCCGGTCCATTAAAAGGTAACACCGCTCACAATGGGGCTTATTATATACTGTATCCCCCAAAGTGGCCGTTGAGGGAAATGGGGAATTTCGGCTGATCTGCCACTCCGGCGGATACAGAATAAGCCCCAAAGTCTCTTAAATTCATTCTTGACAGATGTCTTGGAAAGATCTGTATATCGAGACTTGGGAGTATTAATAGACTAAAGGGTATAAGCTAGGATCTTTCAGAAGAGGGGAATAGATCTTCTGGATCTCTTGCCGTTTGAGCGCTGGGGAGTGGAGGTTTTCCACCACAGCCCAAAGACAGATGTGCTTACTGTCCAGACGGAGACATCTGCCCCAGCAGCAGGTATTGGGTTATATCCTACAGTATATCAGCTTCAAAGTGCAAAGCCGGTATAACCAGCCTCACACTGATGAGACCCAATAGGTGGAACCAGCTGTCTGTGAGTAGGTTTACTGGCTATGCACTTTAACCCAGGCTGTGCTGAAAAGCTGTGCAGGAATAAGTTTATAGGGGACCATGTCACAATGGATTTGAAGCCAAAGGTGACACTGTGTGCTCATTTGCATGTCATTTCCCTGAATCCCTTGCTGCAGTGGAAGCATTGTATACTAAGAGATAATGACGAAAAGCAGCGATACAGATCTGTCTGAGACATGTGAATGTGCTCACAAGTGATAAGATTGTAAGCTCTTCGGGGCAGGGTCTCCTTTTCCTAAATGTCACTTTTATGCCTGAAACACTTCTTCCCATTATGTGATATTTGTATTATTTGTTATTTATATGATTATGTCATGTGTATTACTGCTGTGAAGCGCTGTGTACATTAATAGCGCTATATAAATAAAGATATATACAGGCAGTCCTCGGTTTTCCAACGGAATCCGTTCTGGGAGTAGCGTTGGATAGTGAAACCGTTGTAAAGCGAGTCCCATGTTAATCAGTGGCGGTGAGCGTTGGATAACGCATTCAGGCGTCGGATAACGGCCCTTAGGGTTGCATTGTAAAACGTTGGATATGCCATGCGTTGTAAACTGAAACGTTGGATAACGAGTACTACCTGTATACAGTATATATATTACCTGCAGTTCTTGCCATGTCCCACTAGAGGGCACATTTTATTATACAATAACCAATCATGTACTGTAAAAGTAAAGAATCAAGTTGACACTGGGTGAGGATAAGGGGACCAATTGGGTCTCATCAATCAGGTCCTGGTTGATTTATTCGGATCAGTTTTTATTCCATGTCCTAATTGGAGCCCCCATTCTGCCTACATACCAGCATGTACCTTTGTTTATTCTATCACAAACTTAACTCAAATACCAGCGATCTTTAGCAACCTAATTAGTGGGATATGTGTTAACGAACCGGAATCCATCGTTTGGCAAGTTTACCCACGCAAAGATCCCCCTTTTTGTTGCTAAAAATAACTGTGAAAGGGTTAATGTTTTTGTATTGCCGGCTTTGTGTAACATGTTACACAGTAGATTGTAAGCTCTTCGGGGCAGGGATTCCTTTTCCTAATGTTTACCTTAGAATGGATGTCTGTAGTGCGTATTCCCATTATGTCCCGTGTATTAGCGCTGGGAAGCGCTATGTACATGGATGGCGCTATACATATAAAGATATTTATACATGCATGTTGAATAGAATGAAGAAATGAGAAGGTGTTTTATCATACCATTACAGCTCAACGCCCCTTATAACGCCGCGCTTAGGGTCCAAAGAATCACATCGTGTTATAAGCGGATCGCGTTAGAAATAATGTACAATTGTATGCAATAAAAGTATTAAAGACGCCAATAATCGTGCTGTAAAGTATTCAGAAATACAAAAACTGGGAGCCACGCTTGCACCGTGTTATAAGCGGATCCGCGTTGTAACGGATCGCGCTATAACGGGGTTGAGCTGTATAAGTAAACGAATGGAACTGGATACGTCGTGGAGAATTTTCAGTTGAATTAACACTGCAGGTTTCCTTTCAAATCAAGCTGCCATTATATTTCAACAGCTGAACTTCAAAATGTATCCTCATTTTCACTGGATAATAACTGCAGACGGAAACTTTGAAATGGAAGCGGCACCAAAGCACCGTTCCCTGCCAATTGTATGGCTGTCTTTCACTGAAGATAAGAGGATTAGAAGAACCAAAATCAATAGCTTTAGCATTATGGATTTGTAGAACCCTCTTACCACATGCGCTTACGGCTATACACTCTTCTGCCCCTCAATATCCGACTAGCACCCTCTCTCTCCACCTTCCAGACCTTTCTTCAAATACCCATCTTTAACAAAGCATGTGGGTGCTGGCTGTTACTAAACACCTCATATATCGACCTTGGTCCCTTGCAGACGCTCTAACCAGAACGCCCTCCTAGTGTCTCTCTAAATTTTCCCCACTTAGATTGTAAGCTCTGCGGGGCAGGGACTCCCTTTTCTATTGTTTTATCTCTGAAGCGCTTGTTCCCAATATGCCACAATATTAAATCACGCGTATTACTGCTGTAAAGCGCTGTGCACATGGATAGGCACAGTATAAATAAAGATATAGGGTTACCCCTTAAGGTTGGAGGAAAGGAGATTTCACCAGCAACAAAGGAAAGGGTTCTTTACAGTAAGGGCAGTTACACTGTGGCAGTCATTACCCATGGAGACTGGGATGGCAGATACAATAGATATGTTCAAAAAAAAGTTTGGACATCTTTTTAGAAAGGAAAGGTATACAGGGATATACAAAATAAGTAAACATGGGAAGGATGTTGATTCCTGGAGTAATCTGATTGCCAATATTTGGAGTCTGGAAAGCAGCGGTGTGCAAACTCCCTGCGCCCCCCTTACCTGCTGCCTCCTCTGTCGGGCGCCCCTCGCCTCTAATAATGCGTCAAATGACGCTGCGGGGTCATGTGACGTCACGCCAAGTGACCCGCGGCGTTATTTGACGTCACGTCTCCATGGTAACGGGCGTCATCTGACGCCGCGTTGCCATGGAGACACGTGGACAAGATGCCGGTAAGTACATTTACAGAGGCCTCGCGCTCTTAGCGCGGGGCCTCTGTAACCGCTGCGCAGCCCACGCCCCCCCCCAATCTACGCACCGCTGGGATAATGTATCTGTCGTCTAAATTTAGCATAGGTTGAACTTGATGGACATATGTCTTTTTTCAACCTCATCTACTGTGTAAGTACATGTGACTATGTAACTGTATGTAATTATGTAACTATATACACAGTACATACAATAAAATTAGACAATTCCAAAAATATATAAAACAATTTAGGGGTGTAAATCTTCATGTTTTCATACAGCAAGAATTCAAATACGCCGATACAGTTTGCGACACCTTGTTGGTACAGAATAGCGACCGACGCTGCTGTTACATAGCACGGCTGTGTAATAAATACAGCCAGACACTTGTCCTTTTTATCCCTTATCTGAGGATAATAGAGGCGCGATTCCCTGCCCGGAGGTACGGACGCCGGAGAAAACGCACACGCCAGTCAAATGACCTAGATTTGCAACAAGGAGGAATAAAACTCTTGGGGGTTGCTCCGAGTACAATTCCAGTTTAATTAGCAGACACGCGGCTCGGTGAGACAGGCACTCAGGGGGGAGATGGGGTGGGAGGGGCAGCGCCTCCGTATCTTCGCTCTGTCTAGACAGGGAACGCTGAATTATTTCCCGGAGGAAAAAAAATAAAATAAAAAGCCATTCACATCCAGCGTTCCTCCCTGGTGCAGGATCTGCCGGTGGGGGGGGGTTTGTCACAGAGACCCAAAAACAAGGGGAACAAAGAGATGATAAGTTGACCCTTTCATCGCCGCGCAGCATGTAAGGAAAATGGGACTCCCTGACCCGCGCAGTTTACAATCTACAAAGATGCGCGTCGGACAGCGCTGCGCGCGTTACTGACTGTGGGGTGTGGAGATGGCAGTATGATAATAACGTTATTGCATGTAGCGCTTTTCTCCCAATGGGACTCAAACCGCGTCGCAATTGCAGCACAGCGCGCGGGACGCAGCAGGTGGGAATGTTACAGACACTGTCACTGCCCCGTGGAGCTTACAATCTATGCTAAAGGGAGATAAAGTGACTTGCCCAAGGTCACAAGGAGCTGACAGGTTCCCCTGCTTCAAACTCGGCGTCATTGTTGGCAGAGCCGCTCCTTCTCCCTCCCTGGTTTTCCTACGCTGCTGCTCCAATACCTCCTTAAAAAAAAAAATACATCTTTTCAACTGGGCGTCGAAGGTAACCTAACTACTTGAATGCCAAGGAAGGCCACCGCACCCCTCCAGGGAAAATGCTGCACAAAGACTTGCCGGGTTTTTCGGGTTGGGATTGGGTGCTCGGGCATCTTCTCAGCTCCGTTTCTATCCGCCTTGATTAAAAAAATAAAAGATGGTTTGACAGTGCGTTATTTCCTGAGACCGTTAGCAAATGTCAAACGGTTGTTTATACGCTTGTCTGGAGCAGCCAGACACGCCGTGCAGCTTGTGCCTAAGTAATGTAGGCAGCAATCTGACACTCTTAATAAAGACGCCAATCTGGAGGACCCGCTGCTTAATGGCGCTCTAATTATCCGCGACGGATTCACGGGTATCCCATTAACCTCTTCGCTGCCGGAAGAGCCTGCCACATACTGGGAGTCCGAAAGATGGAGTCGCCCCAGTTTGCCTGTCACTTCCTACAGCGAAAACCTTCAAAAGCATTGTATTTCTTCAGTGTATCTGCCTCCGCTTCTGCTGGGTGGCTAGGCCGTGTATCCACTACCCTTTCAGTAAAGAAGTCATTGCTCGCAGTTCCCCTAAGCCTCCCGGCTTCCCCGTTCTTTATCCCAAGTATGTTTCCATTCCTTACCGTCTTGCTGAAGCAGGGGGTGGGCAACCCCAGCCTTCAAGGGCCACCCACAGGTCAGCTTTTCAGGATATCCCTGCTTCAGCACAGGGGGCACAATCAGTGCTGAAGCAGCGATATCCTGAAAACCTGACCTGTTTCCCCCCGTTACACACATTTCCCCCCCCCCGTTACACACGTTTCCCCCGTTACACACGTTTCCCCCGTTACACACGTTTCCCCCCGTTACACACGTTTCCCCCCGTTACACACGTTTCCCCCCGTTACACACGTTTCCCCCCGTTACACACGTTTCCCCCGTTACACACGTTTCCCCCGTTACACACGTTTCCCCCCTGTTACACACGTTTCCCCCGTTACACACGTTTCCCCCGTTACACACGTTTCCCCCCGTTACACACGTTTCCCCCCGTTACACACGTTTCCCCCCGTTACACACGTTTCCCCCCGTTACACACGTTTCCCCCGTTACACACGTTTCCCCCTGTTACACACGTTTCCCCCCATTACACACGTTTCCCCCCCCCCGTTACACACGTTTCCCCGTTACACACGTTTCCCTCGTTACACACGTTTCCCCCCCGTTACACACGTTTCCCCCGTTACACACGTTTCCCCCGTTACACACGTTTCCCCCCGTTACACACGTTTCCCCCGTTACACACGTTTCCCCGTTACACACGTTTCCCCCGTTACACACGTTTCCCCCCATTACACACGTTTCCCCCCCCCGTTACACACGTTTCCCCGTTACACACGTTTCCCTCGTTACACACGTTTCCCCCCCGTTACACACGTTTCCCCCGTTACACACGTTTCCCCCGTTACACACGTTTCCCCCCGTTACACACGTTTCCCCCGTTACACACGTTTCCCCGTTACACACGTTTCCCCGTTACACACGTTTCCCCGTTACACACGTTTCCCCCGTTACACACGTTTCCCCGTTACACACGTTTCCCCCGTTACACACGTTTCCCCCGTTACACATGTTTCCCCCGTTACACACGTTTCCCCCGTTACCCATGTTTCCCCCCCGTTACACACGTTTCCCCCCCATTACACACGTTTCCCCCGATACACACGTTCCCCCCGTTACACACGTTTCCCCCGTTACACACGTTCCCCCCCCCCCATTACACACGTTCCCCCCCCGTTACACACGTTTCCCCCCGTTACACACGTTTTCCCCCCCCTGTTACACACGTTTCCCCCCCCCCGTTACACACGTTACCCCACCGTTACACACGTTTCCCCCGTTACACATGTTTCCCCCCCGTTACACACGTTTCCCCCCCATTACACACGTTTCCCCCGTTACACACGTTTCCCCCCATTACACATGTTTCCCCCCGTTACCCCCCATTACCCTCGTTACACACGTTTCCCCCCGTTACCCCCATTACCCTCGTTACACACGTTTCCCCCCGTTACCCCCCATTACCCTCGTTACACACGTTTCCCCCCGTTACCCTCATTACCCTCGTTACACACGTTACCCCCATTACCCTCGTTACACACGTTTCCCCCCGTTATCCCCATTACCCTCGTTACACACGTTACCCCCATTACCCTCGTTACACACGTTTCCCCCATTACCCTCGTTACACACGTTACCCCCATTACCCTCGTTACACACGTTTCCCCCCGTTACCCATTACCCTCGTTACACACGTTTCCCCCCATTACCCTCGTTACACACGTTTCCCCCCGTTACCCATTACCCTCGTTACACACGTTTCCCCCGTTACCCCCATTACCCTCGTTACACACGTTTCCCCCCGTTACCCCCATTACCCTCGTTACACACGTTTCCCCCCGTTACCCATTACCCTCGTTACACACATTTCCCCCGTTACCCCCCATTACCCTCGTTACACACGTTTCCCCCCCTGTTACCCATTACCCTCGTTACACACGTTTCCCCCGTTACCCCCATTACCCCCGTTACACACGTTTCCCCCCGTTACCCATTATCCCCGTTACACAAGTTTCCCCCCGTTACCCATTACCCCCGTTACACACGTTTCCCCCCGTTACCCATTATCCCCGTTACACACGTTTCCCCCATTACCCATTACCCCCGTTACACACGTTTCCCTGTACTGGTTCTGTAGAAATGATCTTTATTTTCGCCTCCCCGTCACACTCACCTATCCTGCAGTGAAATCCTTTGGTATCTTAGTCGTGGAAAAAATATTGGTGTCAATCAATGGGATGATCCTGGCACAGGGGATTAGCGCCTAACGCGCCCCGGGCACAAAATAAACAAAAACATTGCATCCTGTAACAAGTGTTCTCTAAAAGGGTTTTTTACAGGTATGCCACGTGGGCAAAAAAAGTCATTGAACAGCTTTAAAACAGGAAGGGTTTGGTGAAACGGTAGGGAAGGTGTTAGATGACTGAGTGCTATCACTTTATTTAAATACCAATATTTGCAGTGAAGGTAAACCCCTAACCTTACCCGTTACCCTAAAATCCCCTAATCTTAACACCTAATGCTAAAACTACCCCCTACTCTAAACATCTTAACCCCTTACCCCAATTCACTACCCTAAAAACCTTAACCCCTTATCCCAACAACTTTACCCTAATCCACTACCCGAAAAACATTAACCCCTTCCCTAACAAACCCCTAATACTAACGCCACCCCCTACCCTAAAAATATTAAACCCTTACCCTAATCCCCAACCCTAACCCCCTTCCCCAAAAAACATAACCCCTTACCCTGCAACCCCCTACCCTTAACCCCTCCCCCCCTTAACCGGCTAAAACCCTTTAAATGACCTTACCGTATTGGAGAAGCGGCCGAGTGTCCCGCGGCAGCCAAATGCCGGCGGAGACTTGTTTTCTCTCCGGCCAAAATGTCTCACCCCCGTCCCCGTGCCCCTTCCTTCCCGGAGGGGCGTAAGGAGTTAAACACCTTGCAAAGCTCTTGAGCTTACAATGGAAACCTCTACAGTACATCTGAAAAAGATCCCCCCCCCCATTAAACATAATTACCCTGCACCGGGGGGGGTTCTCTCTCCCTTTTCCCACAGACTATATGAATATATTGATTCGACGCTTTTGCAGCAACGCGCCACATTTCCCCACCTTATCACCGAGCCCAGGACGCCGGGGGCCTCTGGGTGAGATATTAGCTCAGGAGGATAAAATCTGCAGCGGTGACAGCGCCGCTCTTTTCGCCTCTCCGGGGGGACCTGACCTTTTGGAGAGAAAATGTTTATAAGCCAAAGCTACTGTGGAAATTGGTTCTGTCAACAGACACCCCGCCTGGGCTAATAATTACAAGGGGTGTTGGGAGGCAGTATAAATAAGAATAGCCCCGGCTGGTATTATTTGGTGTATTTCTTTTTATCACACACCTTTCCCAAACTACATCAGATATAATGCATATTTAGATTTTTAGACAGTTCTGGGTCTTTTTTTGTTTTTGCGGTGGGGGGCGACGGGGGGAGGTCAATAAGCCTGACCTGGTGGGTTAGCTCAGCTATTGAGAGCTCTCCTTTTTTGTCCGGGGTCAGTGGGGTCGCCAGGTGTCCAGTATTGAACACTCTGTCCAATAAAAAAAAACTGTTGTAATCAGACATCCTGCCTTGGGAGCATCGAGCCTCGTATATCATATAATAACCAACACTGCCTGTGATCCTCTCCTGTGTTACTCTAAGCTCTTCCATCTCGCTGAGAACACTTACATAAAGGCAGTCTGCTTATCGGGAAAAATATGCATAATAAATACATTTTTGCTGAAGCCTTAAGGCAATTCCAATGGAGGGGGGGGGGGGGGGGGGGGGGGGGAACCCAGCTTGTGCACTTAATGTATCAGCGAGGATATAATGAGCCCCTTTGGAAGCAGTGTTCCTTTTACATTCAAAGTGTCCCAGAAAGCTGAAACCAAGGGGACTTCAATGCAAACACGTAACTATTTAAAGCTGCAGACCAAGCAGAATCCTACGTGTGTTTTTTTCAATAAATCAGTTCCGTGCTATGAGAAAATTTTATTTTCTTGAAACAACTGTGAATAAACATTTTAATGTATCATAATGTAACAAGCATTTTTTGTTTCTATAGCAACCATTTACAAAGTCACATCCCCCTCCTCTTCTGAAACAGGCTCTGGCACACCCCTTTTTGAGCCCTGCCCTCTCTCTAGCAGTGCACCAATTGTATCTAGTGCCCGCCTGGTCACATGATCTTCCTCACAGAACGTTGTATCTTTGGTCCTCTTCTGCTGCACTGACAGCCATTTAGTGAACCTCCCGAGCCGAATAGTCGCCGATCGATCACAGGAGAACGGATCAATCGGCAATCCAGCTAATAATTTATCACTGTGTGGATTGTATTTATGCAGATGTTAAAGGGAATTTTTTTAATTTATTTTTTTATTTTAAAATCGTCAGCTGCTGTTTTAATGTCTGGGGTCCATCATCTGCACAATTTGTACTACCAGAGGCGACCTAATCGGGCAGGTGTTTCCATCCCATGAAATACTCAACCCACTTTGCGTACAAATATGAATGAGATAATGGCTATATAATGTGTCATTAAGTGATGTAATGCGCGGGTAACTGTGTATTAGGATTAGTAATTATATGATGTTTAGTTCATGGGATATTATCCAAACCTAATAGAGAGAGTGCAGAGAAGAGCCACCAAATGAATAAAGGGGGTGGTAACATCTGATTTATGAGGAGAGGATAGCTAAATTACCATAATTGCCCGATCATAGGGCGACCCCGAAAATAAAGGTGAACCTCTAATCTTAGAAGCACAGACACAGACACACACAGACACACACACACACACACACACTTTGTCTCCCTCTCTCCCTCCTTCTCTGTGTCTCTCCCTCTCTGTGTCTCTCCCTCTCTGTGTCTCTATCTATGTCTCTCTCTGTCTCCTGCCACAAGCAACATGGCCGCTTCAGGCCCCCAAGGTGGAGCTTCCTCCATTTTACCCTCCTACCCTAAACAGCCGACTGCTGATTGGCTCGCAAAGTGGGCGGGCCCGATTCTAAAGTGAGTATGTACTTTTCAACTTCACTTTATTGAAAAAGCATTGCCTTATAATCGGATGAAACCAGTAGATTTGTTCACATTAGAAAAGAGGCGTCTAAGAAGGGATATGATAACTATATACAAATATATTCGGGGACAATACAAGGAGCTTTCAAAAGAGCTATTCACCCCAAGGGGCAGTACAAAGGACTCGGGGCCATCCCTTAAGGTTGGAGGAAAGGAGATTTCACCAGCAACAAAGGAAAGGGTTCTTTACAGTAAGGGCAGTTACACTGTGGAATTCATTACCCATGAAGACTGTGATGGCAGATACAATAGATTTGTTCAAAAAAAGGTTGGACATCTTTTTAGAAAGGGTTCTTTACAGTAAGGGCAGTTACAATGCTCAAGGATGTCTTCTCGCTACCCCCTTTGTATCTAAACCCCTCTCCCGCCTTAAACCTTTCTCACTGACTGCCCTGCACCTCTGGAATGCCCTTCTCCTCAATTGCTTTCATCATAGTGATCGACCCCGGCCCTGCCATGCTCTGGCACCGCAACCTTGTGCGCCTACAGGAGACAGTATATCCTGCTACGTCCGTACGTAACTATGTAATAAAAGTTAGGAGTTAGGAGTAGAGGTCCCACTATCTGGATCTGACCCTTCTGCTTCTGGCAGCGAAAAAGTTAATGATAAAGACAAAGGATATGTGGGTGAGGTGAATGACCACAACAGTCACGTGCCAGTGACCACAACCGTCACGTGCCAGTGACCACAACCGTCACGTGCCAGTGACCACAACCTTCACGTGCCAGTGGCCAACTTTGAGCTTGCTATAAGGCCAAGAACGTTCTCAGAAAACTCTTGTGTAGAAGAGCGTTGAGCGTTTGGTTTGCAGA
Source organism: Ascaphus truei (assembly GCF_040206685.1). Taxonomy (NCBI): domain Eukaryota; kingdom Metazoa; phylum Chordata; class Amphibia; order Anura; family Ascaphidae; genus Ascaphus; species Ascaphus truei. The sequence continues at coordinate 13,636,820 of NC_134497.1, forward strand.
ACGATAAATTAAAGTCAGCAGAAAAACACCGACATCGTAAAAACTGTTTGTGGGACGAGAAGTTTGGCCGTGAGTCTGAGAACGTATTTGTCTCCGTGCTTAGGCTGGACAGTGGCCAACAGGACGTACTTAAGTAGCTTGATATGTACAGCATGTCTCCTGTATAACCAATTCATTTCCTTAGTCCAGACAAACCACGTGATGGAATCGGGGAGATAGCGGCTTCTGAGAATTCTTACCAATGTTGAACACTTAAAACCATAAGGATGAGACCTTCTGACACAAATATCCCATTACAATATAAATCAAACCAAGTGGTGTCTTTGTAGGGAGAAAATAAAATGAAGCAAATACGCACTAATTTGTGTGTCAACTACAATAAATAATTCAACTTTCAATAAATAAGAAAGTACAAAGTATGGATCTACTCCTGATGTCTATGTAGCTGAGGGGGTGCGCAAACTGGGGGGTGCCCCCCCCCCACTGGGGGGTGCAAGATTTTCTGGGGGGGGGGGGTGAAGCAGTTATAGAGGTCCCGCGCTCTCCCCCAAGGCATTTAAATTAAATGCCGGGGGACCGCACGAGTCCTCTATAACACATTTACCTTCCATTCCAGTGACGCGTCGTCATGGCTACCCAGCGTCACGTTACCATGGTTGCCACTGGGGCCAAGCCACAGAGGAGAGCAGGCAGGGGTGCACAAACTTTCCCCGTGCGCAACCCTGTTCTAGCCCAATGGTAGGTAGGCAACATGATACACCTGAAGGACAACATGTGTAGTCCATGAGGTCCCCTCAATTCAGCTTCTTAATGCCGGCACACTGATGAATACTGTCTCACTCTTCTCCTTACCCTGGGAACTAGTAAGTAGCATGGTTATTCGGTAGCACTGAGAATGGGAAGAAGCTACGATCGACACCAGCAACATCTCCACTCCCTCTGCACTGGAGAGAATGGGAGGGCCGGCCAACTGCTGACCACCAATGATGGAGTGTTGTTATTATTGTTACCATTTATTTGTAAAGCGCCAACTTATTCTGTAGTGCGGTACAATGGGGAGTGATGTATATAAACTAGTGGTGTACCGAGCACCCGGAATTACCCGGTACCCGGCGTTATCCGGCACATTTCCAGCTACCCGGACATTACCCGGACCCGGCAACTGAGAAGTGGGCCCGGCGCCGGATAATGTCAGGGTAGCTGAAAATAATCACATCACTTACCTGTGGCAGCATCATAAGTGTGTGTTTGAGCCGGCGTGGGAGAGCAGGAAACCATTCAACAGCACCACAGCAGGTAAGCAGTGTGTGTGTGTGTGTGTGAGCCGCCGGGGGAACCACGTGACCGGAGCAGGAGACGGAGCGTTCCCATTGGACAGCCGTCTGTGTGTGGGTATGTTTGACTGACATTGCTGCTCAGTCTTCCACCGGGCACTGCTTTACATCCTGAGAACAGGTTTAACCATTCTAAGGGCCAACCAAATGTGGCTAAACTGTGGAAATAATTGGGTTTGATTTTTAATAACATGTATCCAACCAAACCACCTGAGAGTTATTTTCGTAACTGCTGCAGGTTACTTCCGTTAATTGGCCCAAATCATCATATTGTCGGGGTTAAAGTGACATTTAGAAGTAGTGGTACTGGTCTTGGATTATAACATTTTAAGAGGCTAATAATAAGATACTTATGGTACACAGACAGAAATGGAGAGGTCATTTTATATAAGGGAGAGGTAATCAATATCAATAAAAACCACCACAATTAATCTTCTATTAGACAGAGAAGGCGTTGGACATGATTGACGTATCTCCACTTTGCGAATGACCAATGTCCTGTTGGAATAGCTTCAGGGTTACTCAGCCTTGCTCACCTCACCTGTCCTGGTTGACTAAGCAGATACCTCCATGACTAAGGACTGGATAATATTAGAAACACCATATACGAACCCTCTACCAGATTCCTGATGTGTTAATCACCAGACAACAACACCCACATGGTGCATATCCTTCCTCCCTTCCCTGACTTCTGCAGGACATTTGGAGAACAGATGAATGAGATCTCATGTACAAACCACATGGATGAAGAATTGTTTGGTCCAGTATCAATACCTAAAATTTAGAAAAATGTCCTTCTGGACCATTATGGTAGTTACAACTGGTTACTACATTGTAGACCAGGGATCTTCAACTAGTTTCCCAAAGTGGTCTAGGACAGTTGGACGCGGCCGTTTTGCCGTGACAAAATCTGCGCCGGCGTTTAGTCGCTACTCGCCCAACCACTGCGGACCTCTTGCCACCGGCTGCTTCGCCACCATGGTAAGTCCCTAACTTTACCCCTAACCGTAAAAAACCCCTAATACTAGCGCTACTCCCTACCCTAAAAACCTTAACCCCTGGTACCGCAGAACGTGCGGAAGTGTGTTAAGGTGTTCGCGTCCAGGCGGCGTGCGGGAGGGGGGCGCGCGTTGCGCAAGAAATCAGTTCAAACTGATTTCTTGGCGCGACAGGCCGATCACGTTAGCGGTTCGCCCAATGAGGGCGAACCAGCTTAGTGATGTCACTGGCCCGCCCCTAGACACACCCACGGACGGCGCGCATACAATGGGCGAAAAAGCGGGTGATGTCAAGGCCGCGCCATGGCCCCAGCTCTAGACAGGTCTTCAACCCCGCCTTTCACCATTATCCCCTGGCATACAGTGCTTCCACTGCAGCAAGGGATTCTGGGAAATGACATGCAAATGAGCACACCATGTCACCTTTTACCTGCAATCCATTTTTACATGGAAACCTTATAAGCTTATGCTCGCTGTTAACACAGCTTTTAAGCACAGCATGGGAATCAGATGCAAAGCCAGAGAAACCACTCACTGACATGTCGCCTTTTTCATCCACCATAACTTAAAATGTGTATGGTATGTATGTGCGCACACACACACACACACACACACACACACACACACACACACACACACACACACACACACACACACACACACACACACACACACACACACACACACACACACACACACACACACACACACACACTTTTATGCCTGCAGAAGATTTTCTAACTGGAAAAATGCCTCCTCTTCAGCACAGGGCCTCTCTCGTTTCCCTTCAAAATTTTGGGAATAAGGATGTTCTCCTTTCTCAATTAATGCAATTCTCCCATCCCCCCACCCACGGATTCTGGTTGCCGTTCCTACGTAACCGGGCTCAATCTGCCTCCATCTATTCTACTCAATTAAATGAGAATGATGTTCTGACGCGGAGCTCAGCGCAAGGAGTCTGGTCCAGTTGCACTGTCACGATAATTAACCATGACATTTTTTTGGGAGTGAAAATTTAGACATTAAATTAATGGGGCTTAGCATAACGAGGGGAACTGCTCCTCGTGATAAATGCCGTGAGACAATGCGTGGCACGCCAGGGTGAGACCGTACCTGTTAACTGATTTGCAGATAAGTTACCCATAACTTTAAGCATGAATTCCTTCCACACGCTATAACACCTTCTCACAGGGCAGCCATCTTTATTGTGACGCGCTGCAAATGCATGTGCAACGTCTGCAATGAAGGATGTAATGTGAGTCTTTCAGTACTCTGCAATGTTACACAGTTACATATAGTTACATTACATAGTTACATAGTAGATAAGGTTGAAAAAATACGTACGCCCATCAAGTTCACATATTTTAAATTTAGACGATAGATACTTTATCCTATATCCGTACTTACAGTATATTGATCCAGAGGAAGCAAACACAAACCCCAGTGACACATCATCTAATGATATATCATAAGGGGAAAAATAACTTCCTTCCTGACTCCAAATATTGGATTACTTACTCTCTCGATCAACATCCTTCCCATGTTTACTTATTTGGTATATCCCTGTATACCTTTCCTTTCTAAAAAGATATCCAACCTTTTTTTGAACATATCTATTGTATCTGCCATCCCAGTCTCCATGGGTAATGAATCCCACACTGTAACTGCCCTTACTGTAAAGAACCCTTTCCTTTGTTGCTGGTGAAATCTCCTTTCCTCCAACCTTAAGGGATGGCCCGAGTCCTTTGTACGGTCCTTGGGATGAATAGTTCTTTTGAAAGCTCCTTGTACTGTCCCCGAATATATTTGTTTATAGTTATCATATCCCCTCTTAGACGCCTCTTTTTTAATGTAAATAAATATAACTTAGCTAGCTTCTCCTCATGAATTAGATTGTCCATCCCCTTTATTCATTTGGTGGCTCTTCTCTGCACTTTCTCTAGTTCCATAATGTATTGTCTATGGAGTGGTGCACAAAACTGTACTGCATATGCAAGGTGTGGTCTTACTAATGTGCTGTAGGTTCCGCTGGCACTGAACGAGTTTTTGAGCGTTTTCTAGGGGTGGCCGGACTGACCGTTGGGATCTCTCCTAGCGTGCTGGAGCTCCCGTGGCCGGACCCGGACTGACCGTTCTGATCTCCACTGGCGTGCTGGAGCTCCCGTGGCCGGACCCGGACTGACCGCTGTCTGCGTCAAACTGAAGCGGTAATTTCCTTGTGAGACCGAAGGAATCCAACCGCAACCCGTTTAGTAGATTAAGCCTTTGGGTGGCCCCGCCCCTCTGCGGTCACATGACCACCCCTCGGGGGAGCGTCACTGATGGCAGGAACGTAAGAGAAGAGGCCCTGGCCTGCGAGATCACAGGGCTCAGCAGAAAGCAAACTTGCCCTGCAAAGAAAGCAAATAACATATGAGGCTGTGACCAGGTTATGGGGCAACCCAGGGGTTATATGCGTAAAAAATGTATTCAAATATATATTTTTAAAACTTTGAATGGCTATAGCAGAGGTGGGCAACTCCAGTCCTGAAGGGCCACCAACAGGTCAGGTTTTCAGGATATCCCTGCTTCAGCACAGGTGGCTCAATCAGTGGATCAGTCGAAGAGCCTGTGCTTCAGCACAGGTGGCTCAATCTGAAGCAGGGATATCCTGAAAACCTGACCTGTTGGTGGCCCTTCAGGAGTGGAGTTGGCCCCCACTGGACTATAACAAGCAAAGATTGCCTGTCCTTGTTGTTTAGCCAATGATAGCAATGTCTTTGGTTTCACGAGATAATGACAAAGAACAAGAATTGCCGTTAAATCAAAGTGAATAGAAACTGACTTCGTTTTCTACAAGAACTGGAAGTGTTAAGTGATGGGGATTTGGTATTTTTAAGGAAGCCAATTTGATTAGTAATTCAGATAACAACTTTCCGGCTTCTATATGGGGTCACCCTCCACATTTTGCACATATAAATGGGTGCTCATTCTAGATGGATGCACTTCCAAACAATTACTATCAACGTCTATACTAAATTCCTCTTAAAAGGTAAATAAAAATACCACGTGTGAGCACAGACACGTCTTAGACGGGTCTGCAGCCCTGCCCTTCCCCATTATCTCTTAGCATACAGTGCTTCCACTGCAGCCAGGGATTCTGGGAAATGACATGCAAATGAGCACACTGTCACCTTTTGCTTCAAATCCATTTTTACACGAAGCCCTATAAGTTTATGCCTGCCGTATTAAACGACTGTTCAGCACAGCCTGGGTTAAAGAGGTGCAGAGCTAGTAACCTACTCGCAGACAGCTATAAGAAAAGGTCACACATTGTGTGCTCATTTGCATGTCATTACCCAGAATGCATTGCAGGGTTGCAGACCTGTCAGAGAGATGTGAATGTGCTCACAAGTTGTATTTTCAGTTGCTGTATTAAAGTCCCCTAACCTAAGTCACTTACCACACGCAGAAAACTTTGTTTCAAGCAGCAGACCCAGCAATATCCTACGTGGTTTTTTTAAAAATATAAATCAGTTCTGTACAATGAGAAAATACTTGTAGCATGTTTGGTTTTTTAAACAACAACTCTGTATGACATTTTTAATGTATTATAATGTAACAAGCATTTCTTGTTTCTATAGCAACCATTTACAAAGTCACATCCCCTTCCTCTTCGGAAACAGGCTCTGGCACACCCCTTTTCTTAGCCCCGCCCTGCCCCCTCTAGCAGTGCACCAATTGTATCTAGTGACTGCCTGGTCACATGATCTTCCCCACAGAACTTTGCATCTTTGCTCCTCTCCTGCTGCACTGACAGCCATTTAGTGAACCCCTGAGCCGAACCTTCACCGATCGATCAGCAACTTAGCTAATTACTGATCATTGTGCGGTTTGTATTGATGCACATTTTAAAGGGGGGAAAAAATAAAATGTAAAAAAAAAAAAAACCCGCCAGCTACTGCTTTAATAGGCACAGGTCCTACCCATGAGAAAGCGCTCCCTGCAGGTGTGGGCTGGGAGTTCATCGTTCTGAAACGTTGCGCAAAGCGTAACAGACTCCTCCGCCGCTGCCGGGGTTTTGTTATTGCAGCCGAACCCCCGGGAGATCACTTCTAAAGTGTTTCGCCGAGCAGAGGGACCCCCCCCCCCCAAACGCACCAGCAGTAACTCGCACAGAAAAACAAAGAGGAGGAGGTGGGAGGTTCCGAGCCCAGATGTTAACTTATGGGAAGAGGTTCTACCTTCGTTTCCCACAGATCGGACCAGGCAGACTCTCGCCCACAAGCCAAACAGTGGGGGGTTTTTTTTCCAACGTGTTTATATAGACTGGTACGGGCAGTGGTCAGAACCACTTTGAAATTACTGGTACTGTGTCGGATTTACGGGCTTAGAAATCGGGCCGTTTGGGCCAGAGTTCCCCACTGCAGTGAATGGAGCATTTTGGTTGAAAATGTTCTCATCGGCCTCTTCGGGAGATATAGATTGAGCAACCTTAAACAAATCGGGGCAAATCTCTTTGGACTTTATTTTATTAAAGTTTTCTGCCGTAATTAGACTATAAAAACAGAAGAGATCGTAGGCGCGGAATAATGACTGGTCCTTAAAGCTGCAGTTCAGTCAATATCCTGCATGTGGTTTTTTTTTAATAAATCAGTTCTGTAGTAAGAAAAAATACTTTTAGCATTTTCTGTTTTAAAAAAAAAAACAATTTTGAAAGACCAATTTTCTTGTTTTCTATTTTAACAAGCATGCTTGTTCCTATAGCAACGATTTACATTCCCCATATTTAAAGATGTCGCCAAACTTTGCCGATCAATAGACGGAGAACGAATTGACCGGCAGCTATGCAGTTCTTTAGGTAATTAGAGATTGCCCACATGAAACTATTGAAGTAAAAAAATAAATAAAAAAAAAAAAAAGACTGAACTGCAGCTTTAAAAAGAAAGTGGAACTGTAAGGGTGTAATAACAGAAAAGTCGTGATACTCGGCACCCATTAGCACCATCGCATCTTCACCCCTGCGTACTGTTATTACTTATGTACAGTATACAATTGTTTACGTAGCACCAACCATCAAGCAGCACTGTACAGAAATACTATAGAACAGCGGTGCGCAAACTGGGGGCCCGCCATTTTGTTGGGGGGGGGGTCGTGGGCGGTTGCGGAGGTCCCACGCTCTTCCCCAAGGCATTTAAATTAATGCCGGGGGGGGACCGCGCGAGGCCTCTGCAACCTCTACTTACCGAGGTTCAGCCGGCTTCAGGACGCGTCACCATGGCATTTGACGCCGCGGGGTCATGCGATGTCATGGTTGCCATGGTGATGTCAGAGGATGCCGCGGGTCATGTGACATGACAGCGAGGTAAGAGGGGGGTCGCAACATCGGAGGAGACCTGTCAAGGGGGCGCTGCAAAAAAGGTTTGCGCACCCCTGCTATTGAAGACATGATGTAGGGAAAAATCAAATATATATGTTGGAAAGCTGTGGGTCTGGTCGCTAGGCATTTGGACACCTCTTAAGATATCTGTAAACCGCATTGTAGATGATGGTTCCTGAGATCACGGAGCAGGTTTTTGTCTAAGTTTGGAAATTGGCTACATTCTGTTTTTACATTAACTCAGCCACTGGGTGTTGTGCCTGGTAGGTTATGCATCTGGCACGTGACATCATGCCGGGGACATCATAATGCGCATAGCCTGGTGGCAGATAAGGAGAGTCAGTTAGCTATAAAGGTTACACAGGAGGCAGACGAAGAAAGAAAGAGAGGAAGTCAGTTGGCGGGCGAGGGGAAAGTAAGAATGATGGAGAAGGGGAGAGAGGCGGAAAGAATTGGGGACATCATAAGGTATTAAAGGAAAAAGAAGAGGGGGGAGAGAGAGAAGAGGAAAGAGATGAGGGCGGGTGAGAGAAGAGGGGGGTAAGAGGGTGAGAGATACTCAGATCTCTCTATTACCAACACTACAGAAAATCCCACTGGTTAGCTGGTCAAGCAGATGGACTGGAAGGTGACAAATGCAGCCTGACTCACAGGTAGTCTGCAGAAATACTATCCGCCCTATTAACAAAAGCTGCAAACAAGCTAGAACTGGTAATGAGTCACAAAGGAAGCGCTGTCTCTGTTACTAACGTTTCATTGTGTTCCTCTGTAATTGTTCTGCATTGTATTCCAACACCAAGTTCAGAGTCGGCGTTCTGCTTTGTGAGAGCCCAGTCATGCTGAGTAGCTCTTCACCCTCGGTTTCTTATTTCAATATATAAATATAGCCATCGACAAAACCATCCCAAGTGCATTTCAATGACTTGGTACATGGTGCCACATTGTGTTTATTGAATGGATTTAACATATTTGATACAGAATGTACATTGGTAATGTAATATGTTTGCAAAGATGTGTAGCAAAAAAAAAAAAATAGAGAATACAGATTTCAACATTTCTTCCCAGTATTTTAATATATAAACTCTAATTTAAAGTAAGCCTAGAGGTAACAATGCAATTTTCTATTTAAATAGTTTTAAAGTATACGGATCAGCTATCCATTGTCTATATTCCATCTCTTATCTCCCACTTAGCAATAAAGTGTGTGTGTAGCATATAAAAATATTACTTGTGAGCACATTCACGTCTGAGACAGGTCTGCAACCCTGCTTTTCACCATTATCACCCAGCACACAGTGCTTCCACTGCAGCAATGGATTCTGGGAAATGACATGCAAATGAGCATACAGTGCCGCCTTTTGTCTCAAGTCCATATTACATGGAAAACTCTTAAGCCAATGCATGCTGCTTTAAACACAGCTTTTAAACATAGCCAGGGATGAGATACAAAGCCAATAGTAGGTCTTCAACACACATTATTTAAGTTATGATGGGTGAAAAGGTGACTAAAAACCCTCCGCCGTATAGCATATAACGTATAAAAATATTACTTGTGAGCACAGTCACATGTCTTAGACAGGTCTGCAACCCTGCTTTTTGCCAATATCACCCAACATACAGTGCTTCCACTGGATTCTGGGAAATGACATGCAAATGAGCTGTATTGTGGACTTGAGAGAAAAGGTGGCACTGGGTGCTCATTTGCATGTCACAGGGTCATGTGATGTCATGTTGCCATGGTGATGCGGCACAACAAGGCTTCTGAATCCCGGTAAGCAGGTTACAGAGGTCTCGCGCAATCCCCGGCATTTAATTTAAATGTCTCGGGGAAGAGTGCGGGGCCTCTACAATCACCTGCGCCCCCCCCCCCCCCAAAAAAAAATCCTGCGCCCCCCAGTTTGCACACCGCTGCACTATGCTGTAACTGTGAAGCGCCGAGTCCCAGTGGGAGAAAAAGCGCTATATCAAATGAAATGTATTATTCATTAAAAAACCTTCAGTCACCATTAAAGTTACATTTTTTAATTATTGTGTCTTGTGAAATACTGAAATACACCTTTCATTTTGAGTGGGGGTGGGGTTGAATGCCGTGGGGGGGGCGGGGGGGGGAGGATGATTTGGAAGAATGCTCCACTCCTTAGAAAATACATTATGGAACTAAAGATAGTGCAGAGAAGAGCCACCAAATTAATAAAGGGGATGGACAATGTAACTTATGAGGAGAGGCTAGCTAAATTATATTTATTTACATTAGAAAAGAGGCGTCTAAGAGGGGATATGATAACTATATACAAATATATTCGGGGACAGTACAAGGAGCGTTCAAAATAACTATTCATCCCACGGGCAGTACAAAGGACATGGGTCATCCCTTAAGGTTGGAGGAAAGGAGATTTCACCAGCTACAAAGGAAAGGGTTCTTTACAGTAAGGGCAGTTACAGTGTGGCATTCATTACCCATGGAGACTGTGATGGCAGAAACAATAGACATGTTAAAATAAAGGTTGGGTATCTTTCTAGAAAGGAAAGGTATACAGGGATATACCAAATAAGTAAACATGGGAAGGATGTTGATCCAGGGAGTAATCTGATTGCCAAATCTTGGAGTCAGGAAGGAATTTATTTTCCCCTTATGAGATATCATTAGACGAGGTATCACTGGGGGTTTGTGTTTGCTTCCTCTGGATCCATATACTGTAAGTACGGATATAGGGTAAAGTATCTGTCGTCTACATTTAGCATAAGGTGAACGTGATGGGCGTATGTCTTTTTCAACCTCATCTACTATATATTTGTGAAATCACTGTATGTCTGCGTCCCAAGGGTCAATCGCATTGGACCTTGGCCCTGTCACTCCGGCTCAGGCCATGCCCGCCCCCGCACACCTCTCATTGGCCTACGTCCAACACCAATGCCACACTGTCCCACCCCTCACTGACTCTCATTGGCCTGCGTCCAATGCCCGCCCCCGCACACCTCTCATTGGCCTGCGTCCCACCCCTCACTGACTCTCATTGGCCTGCGTCCAATGCCCGCCCCCGCACACCTCTCATTGGCCTGCGTCCCACCCCTCACTGACTCTCATTGGCCTGCGTCCAATGCCCGCCCCCGCACACCTCTCATTGGCCTGCGTCCAACACCAATGCCCTAATACAGTGTTTCCCAAACTGTGCGCCGCGGCGCCCTGGTGCGCCGCGGCTTGGCTAGAGGGGCGCCGCGATCAGGGCCGCCAGCAGCGGGAAACAAGGGCTGCTAGCTCATTTAAAAAAAAAAAAAAAAAAAACCTCTGAGGGGAAGCAGAGGAGCGGTCACGTGACCGCTCCCATCCAATGGGACTGCAGCCTGCCCGGCATTGCAACTTCAGTGCCCGGCATTGCAACTACAAAGCCACCAGACAGCAGTTTTTATATATATATATATATATATATATATATATATATATATATATATATATATATATATATATATATATGTATATATGTGTGGTGTGTGTGTATATATGTGTGGTGTGTGTGTATATATATATATATATATATATATGTGTGTATATATGTGTGGTGTGTGTGTATATATATATATATATAATGTGTGATGTGTGTGTGTGTGTGAATATATTTATCAAAGTTGCACAATGTTAATAATTTATTCTCACATGTCTTTTTTTTTTAAATGTTTAAAATATTATATAATATACACACACACACACACACAGCTACCAAGTGACAAACACACACAGTGATACCCGCCTCCCAAGCGCGCTTGCTGTCTCCTCTGCCAGGACAGCAAAAAGCTCCTGGTAGAGCGAGCGGCAGCAAGCAAGAGCGAGCAGCAGCACCTAAGCGCTTACTATGTCCCAGGCCGGAGGAACTATAGCCGCGTTGATTACAGATGCAGGGGCTTTGTGCATCTGTTCAGCCCGGCTCAGCGACGCTGAGCTGCCTACGCTGAGAGAGGGAGGCCCGGCGCTCACGCTGGAGGAGCAGCACCGGGAGACAGATGTCTCCCAGCAGCACTGCAGCGTCACCCCCCCCCCTCCCTCCCCGCAGCACACCGGCCCTCCCCCCACGTGGCACAGGCCCCCGCAGCACTGACCTCCCCCGTGCAGGGACCGGGCCGTTCAGCCATACCCTCCCCCACCCCCCCGTATCTGTGTGTATTTATTTGTGTGTGTGTGTGTATCTGCATCAGTGTGTGTGTATCTGTGTGTATTTATTTGTGTGTGTGTGTGTGTATTTATTTGTGTGTGTGTGTGTGTGTGTGTGTATTTATGTGTGTATTTATTTGTGTGTGTCTGAGAGAGAGAGTGAGGTCAGAGAGAGAGAGAGAGAGAGAGTGAGGTCAGAGAGAGAGAGAGAGAGTGAGGTCAGAGAGAGAGAGAGAGTGAGGTCATAGAGAGTGAGGTCAGAGAGAGAGAGAGAGGGGGGGGTCAGAGAGAGAGTGAGGTCAGAGAGAGAGAGAGAGTGAGGTCAGAGAGAGAGAGAGAGAGTGAGGTCAGAGAGAGAGAGAGTGAGGTCAGAGAGAGAGAGAGAGTGAGGTCAGAGAGAGAGAGTGAGGTCAGAGAGAGAGAGAGTGAGGTCAGAGAGAGAGAGAGTGAGGTCAGGGAGAGAGAGAGTGAGGTCAGAGAGAGAGAGAGAGAGAGAGAGAGAGAGAGAGAGTGAGGTCAGAGAGAGAGAGAGAGTGAGGTCAGAGAGAGAGAGAGAGTGAGGTCATAGAGAGTGAGGTCAGAGAGAGAGAGAGAGGGGGGTCAGAGAGAGAGTGAGGTCAGAGAGAGAGAGAGAGTGAGGTCAGAGAGAGAGAGAGAGAGTGAGGTCAGAGAGAGAGAGAGAGTGAGGTCAGAGAGAGAGAGAGAGTGAGGTCAGAGAGAGAGAGAGTGAGGTCAGAGAGAGAGAGAGAGTGAGGTCAGAGAGAGATAGAGTGAGGTCAGGGAGAGAGAGAGTGAGGTCAGAGAGAGAGTGAGGTCAGAGAGAGAGAGAGTGAGGTCAGAGAGAGAGAGAGAGAGAGTGAGGTCAGAGAGAGAGAGAGAGTGAGGTCAGAGAGAGAGAGAGTGAGGTCAGAGAGAGAGAGAGAGAGTGAGGTCAGAGAGAGAGAGTGAGGTCAGAGAGAGAGAGAGAGAGAGTGAGGTCAGAGAGAGAGAGTGAGGTCAGAGAGAGAGAGAGAGTGAGGTCAGAGAGAGAGAGAGTGAGGTCAGAGAGAGAGAGAGTGAGGTCAGAGAGAGAGAGAGTGAGGTCAGAGAGAGAGAGTGTGAGGTCAGAGAGAGAGGGAGGTCAGAGAGAATGTGAGGTCAGAGAGAGTGTGAGGTCAGAGAGAGTGTGAGGTCAGAGAGAGAGAGAGTGTGAGGTCAGAGAGAGTGTGAGGTCAGAGAGAGAGAGAGAGAGGGAGGTCAGAGAGAATGTGAGGTCAGAGGTCAGAGAGAGAGAGAGTGTGAGGTCAGAGAGAGAGTGTGAGGTCAGAGAGAGAGAGTGTGAGGTCAGAGAGAGAGAGTTCTGAGAGAGAGAGTGAGGAGAGAGAGTGAGGTCAGAGAGAGAGAGTGAGGTCAGAGAGAGAGAGAGTGAGGTCAGAGAGAGTTAGAGTGAGGTCAGAGAGAGTTAGAGTGTGTGAGAGAGAGTGAGAGTGTCTGAGAGAGACACCAACTGCGCACTGCAACTGTTAGGTATGTTTGTACACCTATGTATGTATGTACACCTTTGTTTTTACTTTGGCGCCGCGTAAAAATCCTGATCGCCTTGGGGAGCCTTGAAAAAATTCTGATTGCCTTGGGGAGCCTTGAACCGAAAAAGTTTGGGAACCACTGCCCTAATACTTCCACACTGTCCCACCCCTCACTGAGTTTTGGGAACGCTTTGCTTTTGCAACACCTAATCCTCTAATCCTCAACCTGCTCTGGGGCCACGCTTCACAGCTATCAAAACCTTCACGTCTGCTACCACAGACTGCCGAATCAGGTACAGAATCTACACACAACGCACAAACACAGCACACACACACATTCACACAACACCAAACACTGCAGACTGCCTCTTCAAACCCCCCCTCCCCTCCACGCCACACATCTCCCTCCCGCAACCGGACCGCGAGGCCGCGGCCTCCACTCACACACCATGGCAACGATGTCCCTCCCCCTATCCCGCCACCTCACACAGTGTATCTCCCACGAACCGCACAGCACGCCTCATCTCCTGCACCTCACACAGCTCCCTACCGCAACCAGACCGCGAGGCCCCCTACCCCGCTACACCATGCCACCAATGTCCCTCCCCCTATCCCGCTACCTCACACAGTGTAGCTCCCGCTACACACCACTCCCTCCCGCTACACACCACTCCCTCCCGCTCCATTCCCTCCCCGGCGGGGGAACAGGCAGGCTGCCACGCGGCGCCTAAGATGGCGGACCCCCTTCCTCCCTCGCGCTCCATTCCCTCCCGCTCCACTCCCTCCCGCTCCACTCACCACCCTCCCGCTCCATTCCCTCGCGCTCCACTCACCACTCCCTCCCGCTACACACCACTCCCTCCCGCTACACACCACTCCCTCCCGCTACACTCACCTCCCTCCCCGGCGGGGAACAGGCTGCCACGCGGCGCGTAAGATGGCGGACCCCCTTCCTCCCTCGCGCTCCATTCCCTCCCGCTCCATTCCCTCCGCTCCATTCCCTCCCGCTCCATTCCCTCCCGCTCCACTCACCACTCCCTCCCGCTACACACCACTCACCTCCCGCTCCCTCCCCGGCGTGGGAACAGGCTGCCACGCGGCGCGTAAGATGGCGGACCCCCTTCCTCCCTCGCGGCGCCGAGTGAGAAGATGGCAGCGGCCGGAAGTACAGGTAGGTGTCGCGTGTGTGTGTGTGTGTGTGTGTGACACTGCCCCCCCTCCTGTCCACTGCCCCCCCTCCTGTCCACTGCCCCCCCTCCTGTCCACTGCCCCCCCTCCTGTCCACTGCCCCCCCTCCTCCTGTCCACTGCCCCCCCCTCCTGTCCACAGCCCCCCCCTCCTGTCCACAGCCCCCCCCCTCCTGTCCACAGCCCCACCCCTCCTGTCCACTGCCCCCCCTCTCCTGTCCACTGCCCCCCCTCTCCTGTCCACTGCCCCCCTCTCCTGTCCACTGCCCCCCCTCCTGTCCACTGCCCCCCCTTCTGTCCACTGCCCCCCCTCCTGTCCACTGCCCCCCCTCCTGTCCACTGCCCCCCTCCTCCTGTCCACTGCCCCCCCCTCCTGTCCACAGCCCCCCCCTCCTGTCCACAGCCCCCCCCCTCCTGTCCACAGCCCCCACCCCTCCTGTCCACTGCCCCCCCTCTCCTGTCCACTGCCCCCCCTCTCCTGTCCACTGCCCCCCCTCCTGTCCACTGCCCCCCCTCTCCTGTCCACTGCCCCCCCTCTCCTGTCCACTGCCCCCCTCTCCTGTCCACTGCCCCCCTCTCCTGTCCACTGCCCCCCCTCTCCTGTCCACTGCCCCCCCTCTCCTGTCCACTGCCCCCCCTCCTGTCCACTGCCCCCCCTCCTGTCCACTGCCCCCCCCCTCCTGTCCACTGTCCACCCCCTCCTGTCCACTGTCCACCCCCTCCTGTCCACTGTCCACCCCCTCCTGTCCACTGTCCACTGCCCCACCCTCCTGTCTACTGTCCACCCCCTCCTGTCCACTGTCCACTGCCCCCCCCTCCTGTCCACTGCCCCCCCTCCTGTCCACTGCCCCCCCTACTTTCCACTGCCCCCCCTACTGTCCACTGCCCCCCCTCCTGTCCACTGCCCCCCCCCCTCCTGTCCACTGCCCCCCCCTCCTGTCCACTGCCCCCCCCTCCTGTCCACTGCCCCCCCCCTCCTGTCCACTGCCCCCCCCCCTCCTGTCCACTGCCCCCCCCTCCTGTCCACTGCCCCCCCCTCCTGTCCACTGCCCCCCCCCTCCTGTCCACTGCCCCCCCTCCTGTCCACTGCATCCCCCTCCTGTCCACTGCATCCCCCTCCTGTCCACTGCCCCCCCTCCTGTCCACTGCCCCCCCCTCCTGTCCACTGCCCCCCCCTCGTGTCCACTGCCCCCCCTCCTGTCCACTGCATCCCCCTCCTGTCCACTGCCCCCCCCTCCTGTTCACTGCCCCCCCTCCTGTCCACTGCCCCCCCTTCCTGTCCACCGCCTCCCCTCCCCCTTCCCACCGCCTCCCCTCCCCTTCCCACCGCCTCCCCTCCCCCTTCCCACCGCCTCCCCTCCCCCCTTCCCACCGCCTCCCCCCCCCTTCCCACCGCCTCCCCCCCCTTCCCACCGCCTCCCCCCCCTTCCCACCGCCCCCCCCCTTCCCACCGCCCCCCCCCTTCCCACCGCCCCTTCTCACCGCCCCCCCCCTTCCCACCGCCCCTTCCCACCGCCTCCCTTCCCACCGCCTCCCTTCCCACCGCCCAACGCCTCCCCACCCCCTTCCCACCGCCTCCCCCCCCCTTCCCACCGCCTCCCCCCTCCTTCCCACCGCCTCCCCCCCTTCCCACCGCCTCCCCCCCCTTCCCACCGCCTCCCCCCCCCTTCCCACCGCCTCCCCCCCCCTTCCCCCTCCGCTCCCCTTTCCCCCCCCTCCGCTCCCCTTTCCCCCCCCTCCGCTCCCCTTTCCCCCCTCCGCTCCCCTTTCCCCCCCTCCGCTCCCCTTTCCCCCCCCTCCGCTCCCTTTCCCCCCCCCTCCGCTCCCCTTTCCCCCCCTCCGCTCCCCTCCACCCCCCCCTCCGCTCCCCTCCACCCCCCCCTCCCCTCCCCTCCACCCCTGCACCCCCCTCCCCTCCACCCCCCTCCCCTCCCACCCCCTCCCACCCCTTCCCCCCCCTCCTCTAACCCTTCCCCCCCGCTCCTCTAACCCTTCCCCCCCCCGCTCCTCTAACCCTTCCCCCCTCCTCTAACCCTTCCCCCCTCCTCTAACCCTTCCCCCCTCCTCCACCCCTTGCCCCCCTCCTCCACCCCTTGCCCCCCTCCTCCACCCCTTGCCCCCCTCCTCCACCCCTTGCCCCCCTCCACCACCCCCTCCTCCCCTTCCCGCCGCCCTTCGCCTTCCTGCCCGCCTTACCGCCTCCCCACCCCCGCCTCTGCTTTCACCCGCCCTTACTCCGGCCGCCTCTGCCTTTCACCCACCGCCTCACAGCCGCTGCACGCACTCAACAGACACCCGCCACACTCGACACATACCTGCCGCCACACACACCTGCTGCCTCCCGCCCCTACGCACCGACATCACTGTCCCACCGCCTCACACCCTAGCAGGACCCCCACACACAGACAGCACTCACAACCCACGCGCCACCCGCCGCCTCACACCCTAGCAGGACCCCCACTCACAGACAGCACTCACAACCCACGCGCCACCCGCCGCCTCACACCCTAGCAGGACCCCCACTCACAGACAGCACTCACAACCCACGCGCCACCCGCCGCCTCACACCCTAGCAGGACCCACACTCACAGACAGCACTCACAACCCACGCACCACCCGCCTCACACCCTAGCAGGACCCCCACTCGCAGACAGCACTCACAACCCACGCGCCACCCGCCGCCTCACACCCTAGCAGGACACACGCCTCACATTTTTACATCACTTATGGTACCAAAATATACATTGTACTGTGGTGTGGTTACAATAAACCATTTTTATACAACATCGTATTACATTTTCTTCCATCTTTCTTTTCAATATTATTATCCAACCTTTACAACAAATACTCACCTATTGTTCCACAATTTATAAATAATACTACCTATTACGCATTTACATCCCGGGCAACGCCGGGTCTCTCAGCTAGTCAACTATATAACTATGTAACATGAGAGCAGCCAATGATAACGGCTGCGGAAGAGGAGGGACTAAGAGGGAGAGGAGCTTGTAAAAAGGGTTGTGCGGTCCTATTGAGTTCAGATCTGTGCAGGCCTGAGTGCCATCAGGTTCGGTTGAGGATTGGAGAAGGTGCACGTGGCAGCAGACGCAACCGTTACAGCCTGGACGTGACCGGGACTTCGAGCGCCGGCTGACGGGAACCCTCAACGGCTGCAAAGCACAGCGGTACCGAAGAACAGGCCTGCTACACACTAGTACACAAAAGAGCTTCCACAGAGTGCCGGCACCATCACAACGCCAATGTACCCAGGATTAGGTGGCTCACTCACTACTGACACTCACCGTGTTATTGGGGTTGTATGTTATATGTGGGGATCCTCTGCTGAGGGTCACCGGTTGCCCAAGTTATTAAGGTATAGTAAACCCGTAGTACCCTCCACATACTGTGTCTGCATTTTCTCCCGCCATCTGACCAGAGGTCACATGTAGCCCATTACGTTATCTATAGGGACTCGGGCCCCCACCTCAGCAATAGTCATACATCTAAGAGCTGTAAAGGAGGGATTACATTTACATCATCTGTTAAATAACCTTGTAGAGGTATCTGTACCGTGTTACCCGAGCTTAATAACCAAAAACGCGTAGACGATACTGTTCCGTGGCTAACGACGTGCTTTTATTACCTTGATATACTTCACCATTGGAGGCTTCTATCTGTGCTTTCTAATAGGTTCTGTTCAATATCTCCGCTTCAGCACAAGTGGCTCAGTCAGAAATGGCTGAGCCACTGATTGCGCCAGCTGTGCTGAAGCAGGGTTGATCCTTAAACTCTGACCTGTTGGTGGCCCTCGAGGACCCGGAGTCGGCCCCTCCCCTGCCCTAAAAACATGCACATTGAAAAAAAAGACGCCTCAGCACGATCGTAATACCAAATTCGGGTCTTTTTCATGGTTGATAAAAAAAAAAAGCTTCAGCGTTCTGCTCCGTATGGTAATGTACTCAGAATAATGAGTAATGTCAGACTCATCATCAAACACACTCCAATCATACAGATAATTTCACTGCTTTTCCCCCCTGAGGACGGCTTTTTTATCACTGATTAAAATATTGAAAAGAGGAAGAAAAATGTTTGTTTTTTTTGGGGGGGGGGGTTCAGACGCGTCCCGGCGCCCCCTGATGAGAATTGCTAAGGTTTCCCGGCACAGCCGTTCGCGCCGATTGACGCCCTTCGTCAGAATTGGGGGTGCTGCCTTTATCCGAATAGTAACTGCAGGTATAAGGGTTAAAAAAAATCAAAAAAATAAAGATGACCCCGGTAATAATACATGGCCACCAATTGTTTAACCCCTGTGGTGCCAGAGGGCCAAGCAACTGGGTTTAATCCTTTGGGCGCCCTTGAAACGACCTCTAGCTACTTCATCACAGGATCTTTCACTCTAGGGTTCCCATGGCATAGCACAGCAGCGGCCAACGCCATTCCTCAAGGGCCACTGAAAGGTCCGGTCTTAAGGATATCCCTGCTTCAGCGCAGGTGGCTCAGTCAAAGATTGATTGAGCCACCTGTGCTGAAGCAGGGACGGACTGCGCCACCTGTGCTGATGCAGGGGTGTTCTGAAAACCTGAGCTGTTAGTGGACTGGGGTCGGCCTCTCCTGGCACGCTAGCTGCGTTCCTGTTCCTACGCGTTATTCTACGGGACATTGCGTCCTGCGCATCAGACTGTGCGGTCTGTCAGTCAGTGGCGGAGTGGCCATGACACTCGAAGGGTTAAATTATTAAACAGTGGCCACAAATATCATTTTTATTATACGTTGGAACTCTAAGGGCCTTGTGGAGCAACAGGGATTAAAGCAGGTAAAAGGTGCACACCTGTGGGAATGAGGATGCATAATTTATCCAAAATTCTCTACTGCGTTAACTTCCCCTGGTCCCTTGTTATTTATTTGCATGGCGCCAGAATATTCCCCAGCGCAGTACAATGAGGGAGGACAATAACGTTGGATGACATAGTAGTACATATATGTGAAGACAAACTGAGACAATAAGAAGGATCTACCTCTCCCAAGGAGCTTACAATCTAGAAGATACTTAGCACGTTTGACCCCATCAGCGGATATTGCATTACCACATTCACTGTAAAAACCAGAGAGGGAGCTATTGACTTGTACTAGAGTGGCCAACTCCAGTTCTTAAGCGCCACCAGCAGGCCCGGTATTACGGATATCCCTGCATCAGCACAGGTGGTTCAATCAAAATGACTGAGGCACTGATTGAGCCACTTGTGCTGAAGCAGGGATATCCCTAATACTTGCGGACTGGAGTTGGCCAACCCTGTACTAAAGGATGGTTGGACGGAGTTAAAGGTCATAACTGTCCCCCCCATATTCGGGGACAATACAAGGAGCTTTTAAAAGAACTATTCACCGCAAGCGCAGTACAAAGGAAACAGGATCATCCATTAAGGTTGGAGGAAAGGAGGTTTCACCAGCAACAAAGGAAAGGGTTCTTTACATTAAGGGCAGTTACAATGTGGAATTCATTACCCATGGAGACTGTGATGGCAGATACAATAGATATGTTCAAAAAAAGGTTGGATATCTTTTTAGAAAGGAAAGGTATACATGGATATACCAAATATGTAAACATGGGAAGGATGTTGATCAAGAGAGTAAGTAATCTGATTGCCAATATTTGGAGTCAGGAAGGAAGTTATTTTTCCCCTTATGAGATATCATTAGATGATGTGTCACTGGGGTTGTGTTTGCTTCCTCTGGATCAATATACTGTAACTGCAAATATAGGATAAAGTATCTGCCGTCTAAATATAGCATAGGTTGAACTTGATGGACGTATGTCTTTTTTCAACCTCATCTATGTCACTGTCACTATGTCACTATGTCACTGTCACTATGTCACTATGTAACTGTGTAACTGTGTAACTATGCCATGCCCTGAAGCTGGAGATTGCAAGAGGTTACACAGGGCAAAGGGAACACGTATGGGAGGAGCTTCTTGATGCTTATATGGAATTCAAGTTACCCCCATATGAAATTGCATAACTTATCAGTAGGGTTTCCGGGTATAACTAGTAAACCTCCGGGTGGTGGCATTCAGTGGCATCCTTGGAGTCCTCCCGGCATCTAACTCCTGTCAATATGGCCACGTGGCGTCAATTGGCGCCGCGTTGCCATGTCAACGGGGACCCTACGTGACGTCACAACATCACGTGACGCCCACTTGCCATGTCAACGGAAGGCTATGTGATGTCGCACCGCCACGTGATGCCCGTTGCTATGACCAGGTGACGCCACAGCACCATAAGGCATCTCGTTGTCATGGCAATTTGATGCCACGTGACGCCACTTGAGCATCCCATTGACGGGTTGCAGCGGGAGATGCCAGGAGAATGTTGGAACGGTGCCAGAGGACGCCAGGGAGCCGCCACCGCCGAAAGGTAAGCGCGATATGTAAAAACGTTGTCTCCCCGTCTGCCTTCACTAGAAGGTGGCAACCCTACTCATTAGCCTTGATAGTAAAATAGTTCCCGAGAGAGATGCTAAGGGACGATATATAGATAATCCCCCAACACACTGCATTGCTACGTTCTGTTGGACTCCATCATGAGAAAATCCACGTCTCCGGCGTCCGAGCCAGCAGCAGCTTATTGTTTGTGGCGACTTTTGAATATTCCCCAAAGAGCCGTGAAGTATTTTGCTAAACATGGCTGAATTAAAACCACACGATGCTGTCATCCAGAGTCACCGAGTCCCCTGACATTTAATCCCCCATGACAGTATCACTCAGACATGCCAATTTTCATTACATGGCTAACCACTGACGCTTTTATCTGACTGACACAGTATTTTGGGGCCTCTTGGCTAACCCTCTCTCTCTTCTGCTATTTCAATGCAAAAAAAAAAAAACAAGGACACTTTCCGCCTACTGATTGTTTAACAGAATCAATGAGTCAAAGTCCCGTGGTAGTCCAAGTTACAATGACTCTACGTTCTACTGCACTTCTTTGAAGAAATCACCACGAGAGGCTGTGGTGTACATTTAATAAGCGGTGCTTTGCCATAAAGACACGTTTTGGAGATGGATGAATGGTATAACACCATTTAGTCAACATAGGGTTGTTTTAAAAGCAAACGATTCAGTCCAATAACCATTTACTAGTAGAGGGGCCAGTATCATACAAATGACCATATCAGCATGGTTTGTATATAGTTTCTAGACCATTGAGCAGGAGAGAGTTATCAAGGGTGTAATGTATGAAGACGATTTTGGTGCAAAACCAGGGCATTTTCATCCTGAACCTGACATGGTACAGAGATTATAATGAGATGTATCACATTCTGCGTCTCTGCCCCAGCTTGCACCTTGGGGAGAGTCAGTAGGGGGAGTTGGGGGAGAGTTACATGGTGCACAGATTATAATGAGATGCATCACATTCTGCGTCTCTGTCCCAGCTTGCACCTTGGGGAGAGTCAGTAGGGGGAGTTGGGGGAGAGTTACATGGTGCACAGATTATAATGAGATGTATCACATTCTGCGTCTCTGCCCCAGCTTGCACCTTGAGGAGAGTCAGTAGGAGGAGTTGGGGAGGAGTTACATGGCGCATATTTTGTATAATCTCCATAAACATAAATATGTGAGCTCTATACATTATAATAACTGTATTAAATTATTAAAGCAGCATTCCCACCTATATACCATTGTCTTCTTCTTACAGAATTTGAACCTGGGGTCCTCTGGAGATCAACTGCGCACATTTTATCTCCGGAGACGCCCTGGTCCCGAGATAATTCCCGGGTTTTCCCAGCATGCACCTTGGGGAGAGTCAGTAGGAGGAGTTGGGGGGGAGTAACATGGTGCACAGATTATAATGAGATGTATCACATTCTGCGTCTCTGTCCCAGCATGCACCTTGGGGAGTCTGTAGCAGGAGTTGGGGAGAGTTACATGGTGCACAGATTATAATGAGATGTATTACATTCTGCGTGTCTGCCCCAGCATGCACCTTGGGGAGAGTCAGTAGGAGGAGTTGGGGGGGAGTTACATGATGCACAGATTATAATGAGATGTATCACATTCTGCGTCTCTGCCCCAGCTTGCACCTTGGGGAGAGTCAGTAGGAGGAGTTGGGGGGAGTTACATGGTGCACAGATTATAATGAGATGTATCACATTCTGCGTCTCTGTCCCAGCTTGCACCTTGGGGAGAGTCAGTAGGAGGAGTTGGGGGAGTTACACGGTGCACAGATTATAAGGAGATGTATCACATTCTGCGTCTCTGCCCCAGCTTGCACCTTGGGGAGAGTCAGTAGGAGGAGCTGGGGGGAGTTAAATGGTGCACAGATTATAATGAGATGTATCACATTCTGCGTCTCTGTCCCAGCTTGCACCTTGGGGAGAGTCAGTAGGAGGAGTTGGGGGGAGTTACATGGTGCACAGATTATAATGAGATGTATCACATTCTGCGTCTCTGTCCCAGCTTGCACCTTGGGGAGAGTCAGTAGGAGGAGTTGGGGGAGTTACACGGTGCACAGATTATAAGGAGATGTATCACATTCTGCGTCTCTGCCCCAGCTTGCACCTTGGGGAGAGTCAGTAGGAGGAGCTGGGGGGAGTTAAATGGTCACAGATTATAATGAGATGTATCACATTCTGCGTCTCTGTCCCAGCTTGCACCTTGGGGAGAGTCAGTAGGAGGAGTTGGGGGGAGTTACATGGTGCACAGATTATAATGAGATGTATCACATTCTACGTCTCTGTCCCAGCTTGCACCTTGGGGAGAGTTAGTAGGAGGAGTTGGGGGGAGTTACATGGTGCACAGATTATAATGAGATGTATCACATTCTGCGTCTCTGCCCCAGCATGCACCTTGGGGAGAGTCAGTAGAAGGAGTTGGGGGGAGTTACATGGTGCACAGATTATAATGAGATATATCACATTCTGCGTCACTGCCCCAGCATGCACCTTGGGGAGAGTCAGTAGGAGGAGTTGGGGGGAGTTACATGGTGCAAAGATTATAATGAGATATATCACATTCTGCGTCTCTGCCCCAGCATGCACCTTGGGGAGAGTCAGTAGAAGGAGTTGGGGAGAGTTACATGGTGCACAGATTATAATGAGATGTATCACATTCTGCGTCTCTGCCCCAGCTTGCACCTTGGGGAGAGTCAGTAGGAGGAGTTGGGGAGGAGTTACATGGCGCATATTTTGTATAATCTCCATAAACAGAAATATGTGAGCTCTATACATTATAATAGCCGTATTAAATCATTAAAGCAGCAATCCCACCTATATTCCATTCTCCTCTTCTTACAGAATTTGAACCTGGGGTCCTCTGGAGATCAACTGCGCACATTTTATCTCCGGAGACGCCCTGGTCCAATGATAATTCCCGGTTTTGTTGCCAGGGTCTTCTTCCTGAAAATATAAAGATGGCTGCCGCGGACATCCAATACAAAGTATCTATCTGGCCCATGGGATCCGCTCGGTTTGGCAGCAATTTTTGACTAAACAAAAGAACACCAGCAACTAAACTGTTAATGATCTCATAAACCGTGGGGGGTGAGGTCCACGGAGCTACAAATAGCGGGGGGGTTTCGCCCTGCGACCACTGAAGTCGCCTCTGAGAGTGAACAGAGCTCGAGTTACCCAACTGGAGGCCATAGGCCGGGAACCAGTCCTGACCCCCACCCCAAAAATACATTTGTCACCCACGCCATCGTATCAAAATGAAAGTGCTGCTGCGACGCTATTTGCAGAGCCCTTACTAGCGCGCCACACGCCACACGCCACACGCCCTGTCAGGGGTTGAAGTCGGAGTTTAATGAAAAGCTTCTGATAACAACGGCCCCAGGCCGGGGCCTGACGGACATATAGGGGAATCGGGCTCTGACAGTGAAGGAGTTCAACCATAACTGCAAGACCTGGGCTAATATGCTCATTAACCCTCTTTAATAGCGCTTTAAAGCCACAATACTATATTCACCTGTGTTATTATTATTTGTACTGTATACGTAAAGCATGTAACAATGTATCATTCTACAGTCTGACCTGGGAGTAAAAAATTGGGAGGAGGGCCCGAACCGAATGGAGCAGGAAAGGACCCAGAATAAAAAATATGTAAAAAGGGGACTTTAATGTGTCATGAGACCCACCCAACGCGTTTCGAACGTCACAGCGTTCTTTATCAAAAACGCTGTAACGTTCGAAACGCGTTGGATGGGTCTCATGACACATTAAAGTACCCTTTTTACTTATTTTGATTCAGGGTCCTTTCCTGCTCCATTCGGTTCGGGCCCTCCTCCCAATTTTTTACTCCTGCATTGGGAGCTGCACAGCCAGCCACACCAAGGAGCGTGAGTACTTTTGCCAACTAAGGGGAACCTACCAATGAGATTGATCGTGGGTGGGCTTGTACTACCCACAACCTGTCTTCGGGAGGACTGTACCCATTATTGTTGTTGCATTATCACTACTCTATATTTGTGATTACGGATTTCCTTTGGATGGTGGTTCTGGCATTATAACATCATTGGCCTTGCATTTGAGCGCGTTTGCCATTTCTCTATCTTACAGCGTTACCTATGCTGGCAATTGTTTGCTGCTCCTGTTATAAATCTGTCACAATGCTGATTGTGTGCCTAACATAATGGCCGCCTTTCAGTTTGTGTAACTCAGCAGCAACAATGTATCCTGCTATTACTAAGGTAACTTTATCTATTGTTGCAGTTTGCAGGTCAAACTGCTGGGAATGTTGGCAACAAATGATCACAAACAGGAAAGTGTTACAAAGATCTTGCACTGCTGGGGAGGTGGGATAAAACCTGCTATAGAAATCAAAGGATGCATAGTATATTAAAACTCATTTAAACTCATTAAAAATGGCATTACGGGTTGGAAAAAAAAGTCAGTAAGTATTATCTAATATTACAGAACTGATTGATTTAAAATATATATATTTCATGGCTTCCTCCTTCAACATATATTTAATAGCGCTTCACGAGAGCATGGCTTTGTGTAACCTGGAATCACAGAAAATACACTTTATTTCCGTTTCAGACGCATTACTCAATAAAACTGCTAAATCTACATCGCTTCTGGCCAAGCTTTCTATGCGAGATGGGTTCAGTTTCGATACATGCGCGAGCTTAAATTTTGTCTACATTCCCCTGCCAAGCTAAACACATGTTTAAGAGCTGCGGGTTCTAGGAAAAGCTTTTAATCATTACTTTAAAAAAAAAAAATACAAAAAAATTGATGCCATCGATTTTGACTCATAACTCGTTTAAATTAATTTCCACTCAGAAACAGATTCGGCTTTGCATGAACCCAAATGTCCATGCAGCAGTGTGACTGCTTGGGCAGCAGCTGTGTTCAGTGAGTACGTCTCCCGCACTGGAATCGTTACTAAGCATAAGAGGGTCAAAATATGGGCCGTGTTTGTTAAGTTAATAGTAAAATAATAAAATGTAACAATCATCAAAGCTTCGGGATTTTTTTGCAACATTATTGCTTTATCTGCAAGAAGCCGTTATACAGATAGATTGATGAGAGAGAGAAATAGAAATAGATTGATGAGAGAGAGAAATAGAAATAGATTGATGAGAGATAGATAAATAGATAGATAGATAGATAGATAGATAGATAGATAGATAGATAGATAGATAGATAGATATTATGATTGATAGATAGATATTATGATTGATAGATAGATATTATGATTGATAGATAGAGATTATGATTGATAGATAAATAGATGATAGATATAATTAGATGGATAGATAATTATTGATATAGATAGATGAGTAGATGGATAGACTTAGATAAATACACGATGATAGATCTTACTATATATTTCTGAAAGCGTCCTATGTGTCTATGTCTGTATGTGTCTCCCTGTGTCCCTAGCGGCAATCACATTGGACCTTTGGCCTGTCACTCCGCCTCAGGCCAATGAGATGGCTCCCTTGGCCCGCCCGCCCCCGCACACCTGTCATTGGCCTGAGGCTGACTGACGGGCCAAAGGTCACACACACACACACACTCACACACCGGCGCTCTCAAATCCCCACGGCTCTCTTTGCCCCCTGTCCTCCCCCCCCCCCCCCCACACACACAGAGCACACTCTCTGCGGCTCTCCCCTCACACAGGCTGCTCCCCGTCCCAGAGGCTGCTCCTCTGGCTGTCTCCACCTCTCCCCGCGAAAGGCACAGCACCTCCTCACCGGAGCGTCTCAGCCTCGCCACTGAGGAGCCCGAGGTGGAGGAGGAGGGCGGCCGGTACCCGGAGGAAGAGGAGCGCGACCGTGTGCAAGGTGAGGAAACGCAGGAGAATTACCACGTCCCTGACTCCCCCTGCCCTTTGCCCCCCCTACCCTCCCTGCCCCCCCCTACCCTCCCTGCCCCCCTACCCTCCCTGGCCCCCTGCCCTCCCTGCCCCCCTGCCCTTTGCCCCCCCCTGCCCTTTTCCCCCTGCCCTTTGCCCCCTGCCCTCCCTCCCCGTGCCCTTTGCCCCCTGCCCTCCCTCCCCCTGCCCTCCCTCCCCCTGCCCTTTGCCCTCCCTGCCCTTTGCCCCCCGCCCTTTGCCCCCTGCCCTCCCTCCCCCTGCCCTTTGCCCCCTGCCCTCCCTCCCCCTGCCCTTTGCCCCCTGCCCTTTGCCCCCTGCCCTCCCTCCCCCTGCCATTTTTTCCCTTCCCTCCCTCCCCCTACCACGCCCCCTGCCCTTCCACGCCCGGGCAACGTCGGGTATATCAGCTAGTATATAGATATAGAGATAGATGGCTGGATGGATACATGATAGATACGTTAGATACAGTAGATCGGGGGTGCAGAACTTCCAGAGGCCCCTCGCTCTTCCAAAGCATTTAAATGACATGCCGGGGAGCACGCAAGGCCTCTGTGTGTCACTTACCTTGTCCCAGGAGGCCTCTGTGTGTCACTTACCTTGTCTCAGGAGGCCTCTGTGTGTCACTTACCTTGTCTGAGGAGGCCTCTGTGTGTCACTTACCTTGTCTCAGGAGGCTTCTGTGTGTCACTTACCTTGTCTGAGGAGGCCTCTGTGTGTCACTTACCTTTTCCCAGGAGGCCTCTGTGTGTCACTTACCTTGTCTGAGGAGGCCTCTGTGTGTCACTTACCTTGTCTCAGGAGGCTTCTGTGTGTCACTTACATTGTCTGAGGAGGCCTCTGTGTGTCACTTACCTTGTCCCAGGAGGCCTCTGTGTGTCACTTACCGTGTCTGAGGAGGCCTCTGTGTGTCACTTACCTTGTCTCAGGAGGCCTCTGTGTGTCACTTACCTTGTCTGAGGAGGCCTCTGTGTGTCACTTACCTTGTCTGAGGAGGCTTCTGTGTGTCACTTACCTTGTCTCAGGAGGCTTCTGTGTGTCACTTACCTTGTCTGAGGAGGCCTCTGTGTGTCACTTACCTTTTCCCAGGAGGCCTCTGTGTGTTACTTACCTTGTCTGAGGAGGCCTCTGTGTGTCACTTACCTTGTCTCAGGAGGCTTCTGTGTGTCACTTACATTGTCTGAGGAGGCCTCTGTGTGTCACTTACCTTGTCCCAGGAGGCCTCTGTGTGTCACTTACCGTGTCTGAGGAGGCCTCTGTGTGTCACTTACCTTGTCTCAGGAGGCCTCTGTGTGTCACTTACCTTGTCTGAGGAGGCCTCTGTGTGTCACTTACCTTGTCTGAGGAGGCTTCTGTGTGTCACTTACCTTGTCTCAGGAGGCTTCTGTGTGTCACTTACCTTGTCTCAGGAGGCCTCTGTGTGTCACTTACCTTGTCTCAGGAGGATTCTGTGTGTCACTTACCTTGTCTCAGGAGGCTTCTGTGTGTCACTTACCTTGTCTCAGGAGGCTTCTGTGTGTCACATACCTTGTCTCAGGAGGCTTCTGTGTGTCACTTACCTTGTCTCAGGAGGCTTCTGACGCCGCGGGGTCACATGACATCTTGATGTCAGAAAACGCCAGAGAAAAGGTAAGGGGGTGACGGGGTGCGAGCAGGCAGGGGGGCGCAGACAAAAATGTTTGTGCACCCCTGCAGTAGATGATAGATGGACAGACAGACAGACAGACAGACAGACGGACAGATGTTAGATATGTAGATAAATACATGATGATAGAGATAGATGGATGGATAGCTGATGATAGATAGAGATAGATATATGATAGACAGTAGATGATAGATGGATAGACAGATATATGATAGATAGATATATAGATACATACATGATAGATAGAGATAGATGGATAGATAGATGGATAGACAGAAATATTAATTGATATATAGATACATACATGATGATAGATAGATAGAGATAGATAGATAGATGGATGGATAGATGATGATAGACAGATTTATGATAGATATATAGATAAATACATGATAATAGATAGCTATATAAATAGATAGATGAGAGGGATGGAGGGATGATGATAGATAGATTGATAGATAGATAGATAGATAGATAGATAGATAGATAGATAGATAGATAGATAGATAGATAGATAGATAGATAGATAGATAGATGCTTTTGACCACTGAGTAGGTATAACAATTCTTGCTCAGAGGAGCTCGCAATCTAAAGCCTGCGTTAGTTGGTGCATCAAAAACCAACAGAACAAAGAAACCGGGTCATGCAGAGCCAGGTGACCCAGAGTCAGGAATAGGTCAACCCCTTTGCTGGCGGAAGGGCCAGCACTGTAAAAGTGCCACAATGGGTTAAGCGCATCTTCCCTGACACACAGCTGGGTACGCCAGCCCAGACACACAAAGCCCTGGATAACAGAGCCACAAGTGGTGAGTCACGGTGCCAGCTGCTGCAGCGATGCCACGGCCTGGGCAGCTTGTTATTCTGTCAGGAGAGGCGCTGAGCATCTTACAGGAAAAAAACCTTCACATCTGACTCTTCAGACAAACATCTGCTGTCTGGGAAGGAGAAGGTGTGATTCCTCCGCCAGCCGGCCGGTTTCATCCCTGTTTGTATGTAGACAGAAATCCTTTGTGTTTTCGGCTTTGTAATAAAAATATAATCTGCTTTGTGGAGTCTCTGAACATTGATACACAAATGCTGCAACATATATATACGTGGGAACCGTGGCAAGACCACGTGCTGTATTGCTTGTATCGTGGCTCCAGCAATGGAAGGACTAGATGCACACTACCACGCAGTGTTCCACATGCAAATGGCCACGCCGTGTGTTCCACACGCACCCCCTCCCGACGCGCTCTACACCTGCATCCTGCCCCACGCGTTACACCTGCACACTGCTCGCGCGTTACACCTGCACACTGCTCTGCGCGTTACACCTGCACACTGCTCCGCGCGTTACACCTGCACACTGCTCCGCGCGTTAAACCTGCACACTGCTCCGTGCGTTACACCTGCACACTGCTCCGCGCGTTACACCTGCACACTGCTCCGCGCGTTACACCTGCACACTGCTCGCGCGTTACACCTGCACACTGCTCCGCGCGTTACACCTGCACACTGCTCCGCGCGTTACACCTGCACACTGCTCCGCGCGTTACACCTGCACACTGCTCCGCGCGTTACACCTGCACACTGCTCTGCGCGTTACACCTGCACACTGCTACGCGCGTTACACCTGCACACTGCTCTGCGCGTTACACCTGCACACTGCTACGCACGTTACACCTGCACACTGCTCTGCGCGTTACACCTGCACACTGCTCCGCGCGTTACACCTGCACACAGCTCGCGCGTTACACCTGCACACTGCTCGCGCGTTACACCTGCACACTGCTCGCGCGTTACACCTGCACACTGCTCCGCGCGTTACACCTGCACACTGCTCGCGCGTTACACCTGCACACTGCTCCGCGCGTTACACCTGCACACTGCTCCGCGCGTTACACCTGCACACTGCTCGCGCGTTACACCTGCACACTGCTCCGCGCGTTACACCTGCACACTGCTCGCGCGTTACACCTGCACACTGCTCCGCGCGTTACACCTGCACACTGCTACGCGCGTTACACCTGCACACTGCTCTGCGCGTTACACCTGCACACTGCTCTGCGCGTTACACCTGCACACTGCTCTGCGCGTTACACCTGCACACTGCTCCGCGCGTTACACCTGCACACTGCTCTGCGCGTTACACCTGCACACTGCTCCGCGCGTTACACCTGCACACTGCTCGCGCGTTACACCTGCACACTGCTCCGCGCGTTACACCTGCACACTGCTCTGTGCGTAACACCTGCACACTGCTCCGCGCGTTACACCTGCACACTGCTCCGCGCGTTACACCTGCACACTGCTCCGCGCGTTACACCTGCACACTGCTCGCGCATTACACCTGCACACTGCTCGCGCGTTACACCTGCACACTGCTCCGCGCGTTACACCTGCACACTGCTACGCGCGTTACACCTGCACACTGCTCTGCGCGTTACACCTGCACACTGCTCTGTGCGTTACACCTGCACACTGCTCTGCGCGTTATACCTGCACACTGCTACGCGCGTTACACCTGCACACTGCTCTGCGCGTTACACCTGCACACTGCTCCGCGCGTTACACCTGCACACTGCTCTGCGCGTTACACCTGCACACTGCTCTGCGCGTTACACCTGCACACTGCTCTGCGCGTTACACCTGCACACTGCTACGCGCGTTACACCTGCACACTGCTCTGTGCGTAACACCTGCACACTGCTCCGCGCGTTACACCTGCACACTGCTCTGCGCGTTACACCTGCACACTGCTCCGCGCGTAACACCTGCACACTGCCCGGCGTGTTACACCTGCACACTGCTCCACGCGTTACACCTGCACACTGCTCGCGCGTTACACCTGCACACTGCTCCGCGCGTTACACCTGCACACTGCTCCGCGCGTTACACCTGCACACTGCTCCGCGCGTTACACCTGCACACTGCTCCGCGCGTTACACCTGCACACTGCTCTGCGCGTTACACCTGCACACTGCTACGCGCGTTACACCTGCACACTGCTCCGCGCGTTACACCTGCACACTGCTCCGTGCGTTACACCTGCACACTGCTCCGCGCGTTACACCTGCACACTGCTCGCGCGTTACACCTGCACACTGCTCCGCGCGTTACACCTGCACACTGCTCCGCGCGTTACACCTGCACACTGCTCCGCGCGTTACACCTGCACACTGCTCTGTGCGTAACACCTGCACACTGCTCGCGCGTTACACCTGCACACTGCTCCGCGCGTAACACCTGCACACTGCTCCGCGCGTTACACCTGCACACTGCTCCGCGCGTTACACCTGCACACTGCTCCGCGCGTTACACCTGCACACTGCTCCACGCGTTACACCTGCACACTGCTCTGCGCGTTACACCTGCACACTGCTCCGCGCGTTACACCTGCACACTGCTCCGCGCGTTACACCTGCACACTGCTGCGCGCGTTACACCTGAACACTGCTCTGCGCATTACACCTGCACACTGCTCCGCGCGTAACACCTGCACACTGCTCCGCGCGTAACACCTGCACACTGCTCCGCGCGTTACACCTGCACACTGCTCCGCGCGTAACACCTGCACACTGCTCCGCGCGTAACACCTGCACACTGCTCCGCGCGTTACACCTGAACACTGCTCTGCGCGTTACACCTGAACACTGCTCTGCGCGTAACACCTGCACACTGCCCGGCGTGTTACACCTGCACACTGCTCCACGCGTAACACCTGCACACTGCCCGGCGTGTTACACCTGCACACTGCTCCACGCGTTACACCTGCACACTGCCCGACACGCTTTACACCTGCATTCTGCCCCGCGCGTTACACCTGTACACTGCTCCGCGCGTTACACCTGCACACTGCTCCGCGCGTAACACCTGCACACTGCCCGGCGCGTTACACCTACACACTACTCTGCATGTTACACCTGCACACTGCTCCGCGCGTTACACCTGCACACTGTTGCGCGCGTTACACATGCACACTGCTCCGGGTGTAACACCTGCACACTGCCCAACGCGCTTTACACCTACACACTACTCTGCATGTTACACCTGCACACTGCCCAGCGCATTACACCTCCACACTGCCCGGCGCATTACACCTGCACACTGCCCAACGCGCTTTACACCTGCATTCTGCCCCGCGCATTACACCTGTACACTGCTCCGCGCGTAACACCTGCACACTGCCCGGCGCGTTACACCTGCACACTGCTCCGCGTGTTACACCTACACACTACTCTGCGTGTTACACCTACACACTACTCTGCATGTTACACCTGCACACTGTTGCGCGCGTTACACATGCACACTGCTCCGGGTGTAACACCTGCACGCTGCTCTGCGCGTTACACCTGCACACTGCCCGGCGCATTACACCTACACACTACTCCGCGCGTTACACCTGCACACTGCTCTGCGCGTTACACCTGCACACTGCTCTGCGCGTTACACCTGCACTCTGCTCCGCGCGTTACACCTGCACACTGCCCGGCGCATTACACCTACACACTACTCCGCGCGTTACAACTGCACACTGCTCCGCGCGTTACACCTGCACATACATTGTGAATGTGAGAGGAGAAAGTGAGAGAGGAGTCGAGTGTGACCCCAAGGCAGCGTGCTTGGGCTACTGGGTGTATGATAGTGCTGTGAACAGTAATGTGGAAGGAGGTAGTAAGGCCAGGTTTGGGAGGAAGTATGAGGAACTCTGTTTTTGACATGTTAAGTTAAGTCGGCAGAGGGCCATCCAGGCCCTCTGATATCGAGAGACACTCAGAAACTTTGGTCTGTACAGCAGGTGGAAGGTCAGGGGTTGAGACGTACATTTGTGTGTAATCTGCATAAAGTTGATACTTGAACCCAAGAGATGTGATTAGGATGTGATCACCTAGAGAGTGTGTGTAAAAAGAAAAGGTCCCAGGACAGAGCCCTGGGGTACCCCCACAGAGAGAGCGATAGAGGAGGAGGTGTTAGAAACGAGACCCTGAAAGTACGATGGGAGAGGTAGGATGAGATCCAGGATAGAGCTTTGTTACGGATACCAAGAGTATGGAGAATGTGAAGGAGAAGAGGGTGGTCCACAGTATCAAATGCTGCAGAGAGGTCGAGCAATATGAGCAGATACTGTATGTAGTGACCTTATATACCGTATATATTCCCAGCTTGTGAACAGCAGGGTAATCTCTTTTGTATTGTTGGTTCCAAAAGCAACAGCATTGCTGGGTCTGGGAGACTCTGCTATGCAATCCTACAAGGCCTGTCCCTGTTCAATGCGGTGAGAAGAACAAGTCCATGTTATTGTGTATTCATTTCAGTTCGTGTACATGGAAGTTGATACACAGGTAACTGTGCATCGCTGTGCTTCTCACTATACTGAACCAGGTGCTGACTCAAACAAGATCTTTTCACTCATAGATGATGAGGAAGCAAATTATACTATTAAGTAGTTAATTATACTATTAAGTAGTTAACATTATCTATTGTTACAGTTTGCAGCTCAAAGTGCTGGGAACACCGGCAACAACTTATCCCAAACAGGAAAGTGTTACAGTATAAAGATCTTGCACTGCTGGGGAGGTGGGCTAAAGCCTACGATAGAAATTAAAGGATGCTCAGTATTATTAAAACTCAATGTCATTTTTATTAAGAGTTGAATAATAATTTTTCAAAAAAATGCAGTAAGTAGTAACTAATCTAAGTAGTATCTAATATTACAGAGAAAGGGAACAAAGCGCGAAGAACTCTCAGAGTGTAGTACTGTATGTCAATATTTGTATTGTGTAAAAAAGGTATGCATGTGCAAAACCACAAAAATCATCCAACGCGTTTCGTGGCTAGCGTGGCCACTTAATCCGGTACCTACTAAATTCAGTTTTAGCTTAAATTCAGACTTAGGTTGAAAGTCAGAATCTTCAGTTAATTGAAGCATCTGGGATATTGATGACTTCTCTGATAATCAGCCGGTTAGGGTGGATATAATACCACTGATATTGTGTGTATATACAAATAAACACGTTTTATTAATAGTATGATATTTGAAAACCAATAATGGTAAAAGCAGTGGGTTTAAAAACCGTGTATGGCCCGGATGGATCCACGATCTGCCGCTGCATGGCCCGAATCAGCCCGATGGTGGAGGGATAGCTGCCGGCGTCCCCTCTCGGAGGAGGCAAACGTCCGTGGTCGCTGTAGAAGCACCCCTCTCCCCATTCAGTCCCCCCACGGGGGCTGCTCGCGAGTTCTCTTATGGGGATTCCTTAGCTGGTTAGCTCTCCGAGCGACGGAGCTCCTACACCGGGCAGGTGAACCTCCTGGCTGTCAGGACGTCTCCAGTGTCGGGCCGCGGGTGACCTCAGGCCCGTCACGGCAGCTGCTCGTAGGAACTCTACGGGAGGGTCCACTGCTGGTTCTCTCTCTGTGCTACGGAGTTCCCGCACTGAGCAGGGGAACGCTCCGCTTACACCACAAAAATCATCCTACGCATTTCGTGGCTAGCGTGGCCACTTAATCCGGTACCTACTAAATTCAGTTTTAGCTTAAATTCAGACTTAGCTTGAAAGTCAGAATCTTCCGTTAATTGAAGCATCTGGGATATTGATGACTTCTCTGATAATCCGCCGGTTAGGGTGGATTTAATACCACTGATATTGTGTGTGTGTATATACAAATAAACACGTTTTATTAATAGTATGATATTTGCATATAGTAAATTGTATGTGTTATTGGGCCTCCTTCGGATGGGTCTAGGACAGTGGTTTACAACCTTTATTTGGTCAAGGAACCCTATGTGAAATTCTGAGGAACCCCAACCCTCTCTAAGAGCGCATCTGAGATCAGATGCATTGTAAGGAACCCCAACCCTCTCTAATAGCGCGTATGATATCAGATGCATTGTAAGGAACCCCAGCCCTCTCTAATAGCGCGTCTGAGATCAGATGCATTGTAAGGAAACCCAACACTCTCTAATAGCGCGTCTGAGATCAGATGCATTGTAAGGAACCCCAACCCTCTCTAATAGCGCGCCTGAGATCATATGCATTGTAAGGAACCCCAACCCTTTCTAATAGTGTGTCTGAGATCAGATGCATTGTAAGGAACCCCAACCCTCTCTAATAGCGTGTCTGAGATCAGATGCATTGTAAGGAACCCCAACACTCTCTAATAGCGCGTTTGAGATCAGATGCATTGTAAGGAACCCCAACCCTCTCTAATAGCATGTCTGAGATCAGATGCATTGTAAGGAACCCCAACCGTCTCTAATAGCGCGCCTGAGATCAGATGCATTGTAAGGCACCCCAACCCTCTCTAATAGCGTGTCTGAGATCAGATGCATTGTAAGGCACCCCAACCCTCTCTAATAGCGCGTCTGAGATCAGATGCATTGTAAGGAACCCCAACCCTCTCTAATAGCATGTCTGAGATCAGATGCATTGTAAGGAACCCCAACCCTCTCTAATAGCATGTCTGAGATCAGATGCATTGTAAGGAACCCCAACCGTCTCTAATAGCGTGCCTGAGATCAGATGCATTGTAAGGCACCCCAACCCTCTCTAATAGCGCGCCTGAGATCAGATGCATTGTAAGGCACCCCAACCCTCTCTAATAGCGCGTCTGAGATCATATGCATTGTAACTTCTTCTGTATTTTAGTTTTCCATCGCAAATCTACCAAAAAGTCCAATTACTGCAAAGAACGACTGCTCCAACAGACTCAGCAGCAGCTGGGAATGTACAACATGAATAACACAACAGCAGCATCACATATTGGCATTGTGTGCTGTATTCTGTGAAACAATGGCGCGCGCCGTGTTACAAAGACCTGCTATTTATACCGAGATAGACGCACGTCGTGAAAATGACTTCAACCCCTTGAGCCGAATTAGCTGAAAGTTATAATCAACGGAAACAATGGAGCTTAACAACACAGCGAACGTGGAAGAGAACGCCGTCTGAGAGACGCGGGAAGTCAGCTTTCTGGCAACCATTATCTGTTCTTGCGGTTTAAAGGAGCAATCCAACCTTAAAAAATGTCTGCATTTATTTTTTTACCCAGAATTGAGGCTGGGGGTCTCCGGCTGAACCCCACCATGAATTTCAGCTTCGGGGCACCCCCTGCTTCCCTTCCGTAGTAGGTGCCCGTAGCCGCTCCGGCTGAGCTTGCCGGGCCTTTAAAGTTTAAAGCTCCCGCGTGCCGATAGGAAGCCGCACCTGATGATGTCACCGCTTCCTATGGACGCGGGAACGTAGAAACGCCGCCATCACATGAACCCTGGTAGGTGAGCGGAGCGGCTACCGGCATCTACTGCAGAAGTAAGTATCTCCGGAAGCAGGGGGTCCCCGGAGCAGAAATGAATGGGGTTAAGCTCCAGAGACCCCCGGCTTTAATCCTGGGTACTGCCGGCATCGCTGCCAGCCCTGTGTACTGCCGGCATCGCTGCCAGCCCTGTGTACTGCCGGCATCGCTGCCAGCCCTGTGTACTGCCGGCATGGCTGCCAGCCCTGTGTACTGCCGGCATCGCTGCCAGCCCTGTGTACTGCCGGCATCGCTGCCAGCCCTGTGTACTGCCGGCATCGCTGCCAGCCCTGTGTACTGCCGGCATGGCTGCCAGCCCTGTGTACTGCCGGCATGGCTGCCAGCCCTGTGTACTGCCGGCATCACTGCCAGCCCTGTGTACTGCCGGCATCGCTGCCAGCCCTGTGTACTGCCGGCATGGCTGCCAGCCCTGTGTACTGCCGGCATGGCTGCCAGCCCTGTGTACTGCCGGCATCGCTGCCAGCCCTGTGTACTGCCGGCATGGCTGCCAGCCCTGTGTACTGCCGGCATGGCTGCCAGCCCTGTGTACTGCCGGCATCGCTGCCAGCCCTGTGTACTGCCGGCATCGCTGCCAGCCCTGTGTACCGCCGGCATCGCTGCCAGCCCTGTGTACTGCCGGCATCGCTGCCAGCCCTGTGTACCGCCGGCATCGCTGCCAGTGTAACCTTTTCATTTAACACTGACCTTCCTTAAATTTGACCCCACAAATCAAGCATCCCAACAGCCTGCCCTCATGGCTAATGTCCCACACTCAGTCACTCCTACCACCCCTTGTGACCAAGCACTGCCATCTACTGCACTTACTCCCTCACCTGCTGTCTCTGTAAGTCTCCCATTAAACCTCTTAGATTGTAAGCTCTTCGGGGCAGGGATTTCCTTTCCTATTGTCTGATTTTGCTGCGCTTATTGTATAATTATAACTCCCCGTACTGTATTCTTTGTGAAACGCTGAGTACACGTTTGGCGCTGTATAAATAAAGACATACAATACAATACAGTGAAGACGTTCCCGACTACAAAGTGTTTAAAAGGTTTTCGATCCGTTTGAACTGCTCTCCCGAAGCTCCTGGTCTCAGCGCGCTGTTATTCTGCGCGGTTTGCTGTTGTTTGGGGCGAGTTGGGAGGTGACCCTGCAGGACACACGGGCTGTTGGAATGGTTAGAATACAGTCACTACCCTTTGAAGTGGGAGGATAAAAGCGGGCTTTGATGCGGTGGGGTCTTTTGAGATAAGTGAGCATTAGTTATTAACCTCTTTGCTGCCAGAGGGGCATAAAACGTAGGAGAGGAATGTCTCACTCCCTAGATAGGCGCACAGGGCTGTATGTTGGTGCTGATGGTTTCTGTAAATGTGCAGCCTCAGAAAGCCCCTTAAATACAATTAATATGATGGGCCCCTGCTAACTCCTATTACCCCATATAACTGCCCCCTGCTAACTCATATTACTGCTCCCTATAACTCCTATTGCTCCATATAACCACCCCATATAACTTCTTCTATTACTCCATATAACCGCTCCCTATAACTCCTCCTATTACCCCATATAACTGCTCCCTATAACTCCTCCTATTACCCCATATAACCGCTCCTTAAAACTCCTCCTATTACCCCATATAACCGCTCCCTATAATTCCTCCTATTACCCCATATAACCGCTCCCTATAACTCCTCCTATTACCCCATATAACCGCTCCCTATAACTCCTCCTATTACCCCATATAAATGCTCCCTATAACTCCTCCTATTACCCCATATAACCGCTCCCTAAAACTCCTCCTATTACCCCATATAACCGCTCCCTATAATTCCTCCTATTACCCCATATAACCGCTCCATATAACTCCTCCTATTACCCCATATAACCGCTCCCTATAACTCCTCCTATTACCCCATATAACTGCTCCCTATAACTCCTCCTATTACCCCATATAACCGCTCCCTAAAACTCCACCTATTACCCCATATAACCGCTCCCTATAATTCCTCCTATTACCCCATATAACCGCTCTCTATAACTCCTATTACCCCATATAACCGCTCCCTATAACTCCTCCTATTACCCCATATAACCGTTCCCTATAACTCCTCCTATTACCCCATATAACCGCTCCCTATAACTCCTTCTATTACCCCATATAACTGCTCCCTATAACTCCTCCTATTACCCCATATAACCGTTCCCTATAACTCCTCCTATTACCCCATATA
Source organism: Ascaphus truei (assembly GCF_040206685.1). Taxonomy (NCBI): domain Eukaryota; kingdom Metazoa; phylum Chordata; class Amphibia; order Anura; family Ascaphidae; genus Ascaphus; species Ascaphus truei. The sequence continues at coordinate 13,675,811 of NC_134497.1, forward strand.
ACCGCTCCCTATAACTCCTTCTATTACCCCATATAACTGCTCCCTATAACTCCTCCTATTGCCCCATATAACCGCTCCATATAACTCCTTCTATATCCCCATATAACCGCTCACTATAACTCCTCCTATTACCCCATATAACCGCTCCATATAACTCCTCCTATTACCCCATATAACCGCTCCATATAACTCCTCCTATTACCCCATATAACCGCTCCATATAACTCCTCCTATTACCCCATATAACCGCTCACTATAACTCCTCCTTTTGCTTTCTCCTAAATCTCAAGCTACCAGAAGGGAGGTAAAATCGGGGCATTAATAGCTTGATAACGTACATTGACACTAAGATATGTTTGTTCTAAATTCCTTTATTCAATAGTGTAATGAACTTTTAATACCAGTTAACACCAAAATGTCTCCCATTAAAGTGAATAGAAGCTGATACCATTAATCGTGTTTGAACAGCTTTTCACCATATGGTGTAAGTGACGGCTTGGCCTCTCCTTTTGGTAAATCCTGGGCTTGATGTATGGTTACAACGTTGGGCCAGTCTACGTCTTCTTTACATGCACCTACACATATCTCCTGATCCAAATCATGTGATCAGATCTAGCCCATCGGGCACTAAAGGTGCTAATGAGAGAGCCTTTTGATTGGGGAGAGGAAGGGGGTGTGGGAAATAACACTCAATATCACTTTGTATTGTGGCCTCGTACTTTGAACCTCTCCAGGAAGGTCGTTCAATGTGTCCTTCATCCGTTCTGGGGACCCCCTGCTTCCCTAGATACGTACCTCCATAGGGGGTGCCGGTAGCAGCTCCTGCTGGGCTGTGTGGGGCTATCAAAATGGCGGATTTAAAGCTTCCGCGTCAGGCGGGGCCAACAGGAAGCCGTGACGTCATCCCTCGCAGCTTCCTAGTGACCCCCGCGTGGCCAGGACATTTAAGGTAAGAATTTCGGGGGAGCAGCGGGTCCCTGAAGCTGAAATGAACGCGGTTCCGTTCCCGCAGACCCCTTGCTTGGCACCTATTAAATAAAAACCCATGTTCTACTGCTTTAAGCGAACAACCCCGACTAAAGAGGCTGATTATGGTGAGCTAAAAGAAATTGAGCGTTTTAGGAACTAAGTGATATTGATATTGCAGGTGTTAGATCCACGGAATGTTGGATCAACGCCTCTAATTTAATACGCGAACTGTACAAGTGTGAAATGGCAATTTTTGACTGACGCCACAATCAATTCTGCCACTCGCGGTGAAAAATAATGTGAAATTGAAACGGTTGGAGTTGAGAGGGATAGGAATAAATGGATAGGAACAAGAGCTGAAAACAGCCAGGTAATAACGTTTAATGGACTCCATTTAATTGACTTAAAATAACCTTCCCGGATCGATTTGTTTTATTTATTTATTTTGTTGAGGTTTCGAATTGGCATAGACGATAGGAACAACGACCTTCCCAATTCCCTTTTGCACTCAACCATTAGAGCTTGACAAAACGGTTGACTCAACGTAAACATATTTCATGACTTTAGCATGTAGGATATCATTTAACATTAATTATTGCTAATGAAATGCTTTTTCCCCATGAGCGGTAAAGATTTGGGGGTTTTAATATTTAATGGGCAGGAGATGGATCTGAAATGAATCTTCACTAGTTTAAGTGATGCTATTTATCCATTGAGTAATTGTTCTCCAGCTGTTGTTGGCTTGTGCACTCCTGTATATTTTTGAAGAGACTACGTATGCAGACAGTCCAGCCTTCGGCATATAAAAAATAGGTATGCTTTATCTGTTATGTAAACGTGGAAGAGAGGAGCTTCTAGACCAGTGTTTTTCAACCAGGGTTCCTAGGAACCCTTGGGTTCCCCAAGCATCCCTAAAGGGTTCCCTGTAAATTTTAGTTCATTTTAAAATGTTACCAAATACAGAAGAATTTACAATGCATCTGATCTCAGACATGCTATTAGAGAGGGTTGGGGTTCCTTACAATGCATCTGATCTCAGACGCGCTATTAAAGAGGGTTGGGGTTCCTTACAATGCATCTGATCTCAGACGTGCTATTAGAGAGGGTCTGTGATGATGGGGAGGATTTGGCCCGGGATTAAAGGGGTTACACCCCAATTGTCCACCCTCTAACCTCACCAGGGAGACAAGGGGTTAACTGGGCTGAGGTCCAGAAATGTGATGTAACCCTTGTTATAACCTGAAAATGTGTATTCCACTGTTCCCCTGTTTTATTGTTATATCAGTGTCTGCATCACACACACACTAGGATCCATCCGGGAGCACAAGGGTTAATAGTTGTTTAGTGATTATAGCCCTTTGTGTAATTTTCCCGCCTTTTCAGGCACCATTTTGCAGGGTCCCATAGGCCGCCATTGGGATCCATGTGTTTCAAAAGGGAATCTTGCTGTTGGGTCCTGTTTCCTGAGAAGACCAGCAGATGGCGTCCGAGAGGAGGAGCGGCGGTTTCCCATTGTAAGACAATGGGCCCATTTACTTCAATGGAGAATCCTCGAAAGAGCTTTCCAGGAACGAGTTGGCTGCCGTCCAAACCGCTTAACTGCAAAGCGGATACATTTTCAATAGGAGAGCTTTGATCACTTAACAAGTCAAGTTCAACGACAAGTGGCGTGGGAATAAACAGTTCTAGAGCACATAGAAATAAAATTCTTTCTGCCCCTAGTTCCTAGACCTCCCCCCACTCGACCACAACCGGGTCGCCGTATCCTGGACCCCCGATAATGGTCGAACCGAGAAGAGCGGGTCGCGCCATAGGTTCCAATGGCGGCGGCAGAAACGGCTCAGCAAAACGGCTAAGTGTCAAAAGCTGAAATTTGGGAATCCATAGCTCCGGTTCCGGAGGGTCCAGAGGATCAGGGTTTGGGGTACCTGTAGTCACTGCTCCAGCATCGCTGCAGAACCATCCTTGACCCTCTTGGACCAACCCGACGGAGTATGGACCCCCTTGAAAGTTCTGGACTTTTTCCATAGATTCCAATGGCGGCCAATCTCCATTGACCGGCTATGGTGGAAAACCCCCATTGACTTCAACGGCGGCGTCGCCCCGTTGAAAGTCTATGGCGGTGGATTCCCATAGCCGCCAACGGCGGCGGTTTGCCATTGAAAGTCTATGGCGGCGGAGTCCGTTGTTTTCAATGGGGATTTAGTGAAAAACCGTGATTTCATTTACAGCGGAGTTTTTTGTATTAAAATGAGAAACGGTTTTAAGTGTATTTGTGTATCTCCGGTTCCGAAGGTCATAGCAAGTCGCAAATTGGACCATAGGGTGTCCCAGTTCCGGCATTGAGAACTGGGAAGTTTGGACCTGCTGGACCCAATGGAACCGGATATTTTAATATGTTTATGTTGTATCTTTCATACTGTGTTCCAAGGTATGGGTAAAACCCAGAGGAAATTCCTTTGCATACCAGGGTAGCATATGGCCAGAAAGGCGACCCAATGTCTAGGACTTAAGTATGGTCACCTCCATTGTTTGCATGAGGGCGGAGATTACTCAAACCAGAGCAGTCTTCAAGTGTTCCATTTCACACCTCACAACAAAGAATATCCTGCCAGGAATCCAATCTGGTAGACTAGCTGGCATTCCTGATGCAGAGGAGGGGTTACAGAAATGAGACCCCAGAGCTCTACTGCGCATGTACCAGCTAGCAGGGGGGCATGTATCAAAAGGTGTTCCCACGTTAATGAGTGGCTAGAGTTAATTGAAGACCAATCAACTGTACCTAATGTTAAGGATAGGGCACAAAAGGTTTATAAACTGTTGTCCACCCTTTATCCTTTGTCTGTTCTATACCATCTTGATTGCTGAGAGAAACGCTATGCAATGTCTTCATGCCAGAGGTCTTTCATGTCTTTGGTGTCTTGATGACTATGAAGAGTGCTGTATGAACTGCCAGTCCAGATATGACTGTTTCATCATTTCCATTTTAAGTAAGTGTCCATATTTTGCCTGTTATTTGTATATCTGTTGTGTTCACCTTTATCAAGGAATAAATTATATTTTATCATATCTAAGTCTGCCATAAAGTCACCGTGATAGGGTCGGGGTTCCTTGCAATGCATCTGATCTCAGATGCGCTATTAGAGAGGGTCGGGGTTCCTTTCAATGCATCTGATATCAGACGCGCTATTAGAGAGAGTTGGGGTTCCTTACAATGCATCTGATCTCAGACGCGCTATTAGAGAGGGTTGGGGTTCCTTACAATGCATCTGATCTCAGACGCGCTATTAGAGAGGGTCGGGGTTCCTTACAATGCATCTGATATCAGACGCGCTATCACTAGAAAAAAGAGCTCTTCTTTCAAGAGATTTAGCTCTAAGAAATGACTTCTTAACCAGAAACTTATCATATTTTTTTTTACAATAAATTTGCTTCTCAAAATTGGTGTCCAGAGAGCAATTTCTTTTTGGCTGAACTGTCCGTAGGGGTTGTTTGGCAGTCATTTCTTATGATGGTCACTGGTGGCTTCCAGTTAGATAGCCGTTACAAGAAAACTGCTTAGAATGCACAGCAGCTTGGATGACAATTTTCATCGACTGCCAAAGGAGATCAGGAAAGACAACAGACCTTGAATCAGTATTGTAAGTAAAAATTAAAACCCATCTGATTGGAAATTAAAAAAATAATTGAAAAAGATCTGATCCCAAATAAGTATGTTATCTATGAAACAGCTATAATATACCAGGTCCGCCGCCCAAGGGTTGTTGGACCAGATGTTGCCATCAAACCAACAGAACACACAGTCCCCATGGGCGTCCGCAGGAGGGGGCAAGGGGGGGACAAAGGGTACTGCTTCCCGGGCCCCGTGGGTCAGGCCGGGCCCCCTGCACGGCCGGGCACCAGTTAATTAAATAAATTAAAAAAAAAAAAAGTTTAAAAAAAATGGCGCCGATTTCCCGCGGTCCCGGCGCGCATGCGCAGGGCAAGCAGGGCCCGCTTCCCCCCGCTCCCAAAGTGGGACGGAGGGGGAAGTACAAGCCAAGCTCCTCTGCGGCCTGCTCCCAACGTGGGATGGAGGGGGAAGTACCAGCTCCTCCTGCGGCCCGCTCCCCCTCCCGCTCCCAACGTGGGACGGAGGGGGAAGTACCAGCTCCGCTGCGGCCCGCTTCCCCCCCTTGGCCAGCTTCCTGCGCACCCACCTCCCACGTGCCCCCCGGCCCACCTCCCGTGGCCTTGCCCCCACCCCCCGAGCCCACCTCCCGCGCCCCCTCCCCAAGCCCACCTCCCGTCCCTGGCAGCTGCCGCGGGGATATCGGGGGCAGAAGGGGATATCGGGGGCAGGAGGGGGAAGCGTCCGGCGACAAGCTGCACCCACTCGGTCAAGGTAAGTCACCCCACCCAGTCACTGTCACCCACTGTCACCGTTACCCGCTGTCACCATTACCCACTGTCAACGTCAACCACTGTCACTGTCACCCACCCACTCACTGACTGTCACTCACCAAGTCACTGTCACCCACCAAGTCACTGTCAAGTCACTGTCCCACCAAGTCACTGTCACTCACTCAGTCACCCAGTCACTGTCTCCCACCCACCCACTGTCTCCCACCCACCCACTGTCTCCCACCCCCCCAGTAACTGTCTCACACCCACCCATTCACTGTCTCACACTCACCCAGTCACTGTCACCCACCCCGTCACTGTCACCCAGTCACTCTCTCCCACCGTCATTCACCCACCCACCATCATTCACCCACCCACATTCAACATTCACCCACCCACCCACTGTCATTCACCCACTGTCATTCACCCATCCACCCACTCACTCACTGTCATTCACCCACCCACCCACCCACCATCATTCATCCACCCACATACCGTCATTATCCCACCCACCGTCATTCAACCGTCATTCACCCACCCACCATCATTCACCCACCCACCCACTGTCATTCACCCACCCACTGTCATTCTACTGTCATTCACCCACTCACCCACCCAGGCAGGCAGACACATGTCTTTTGTTGAAAATATAAAAATAAACAGGTTGCATTGTAATGTTTTATTCTGTATCACAATCAGAAAACAGTTAAGTAAAAGTTGCGCTCTAAAAGATATTTTTTCGTGGTAGGTGCGCTATGGGTTTGGGGGGTGACGCTATGGGTTCAGGGGGGGCCTGCTCCTTTCATTTGTCCTGGGCCCTATGATTTCTGTTGGCGGCTCTGCCTGGATCACTCACAGTCCTGGGCTGTTTTTGGCATTTATGGCGCCGTACAGTACGTTAACGGCGCTATAAACGCCAAAAACAGACTCTGGGTGGACCGGGACGGAGGTGGGTGGACCGGGACGGAGGTGGGTGGACCGGGACGGAGGTGGGTGGGTGCCCCTGGCGCCGCGACAGGCAGCTAGTGGTAGGCTAGCTTATGCTGCTACGCAGGAGGAAGCGCAGCGCACTGTCATTGGTAGCACTCGGGAGTGATGCGGCTCTCATTGGTACTGCTGCGGCCGAGTTTATTCGAGCATTTGCCCGTTCTCGGCCGCAGCAGTAACCTGGCACGCAGCGGAGGAGCGTCCTCCGATCGGGGCGCTCTCCCTCCCGCTGCCGGGTCCGCCAGGTCCCCCGGAACCCCCTGCCGCCGTCCCCCACATCGCGGGACACCAGGGCTCCCTCGGGGAGCCCTGGACGCGCGTGCAGGGGGCGCAGGCACCCGATGACGCGTGACCGCGCATCGGTGATGCGCGGCACGCTGAGGGAGTGCGGCTAGCACACCAGGGCATCCCCCGGCTTGCGGTGCTAGCCGTGCTGCAATAAAGTGTGTCGGTAGTGTAACACTACCTACCAATGAAAGCCGTCTCACTCCCAAGTCGGGACCAATCTGTGCCGCAGCCGGGACCGCCATTGCACTGTGGTTATAAATTATGCCCCCCCCCCCCTGAAAAAATTTCTGCGGACGCCCATGACAGTCCCTGCAAGCTTTGTCACTAGAACCTACCATATCTTATATATATTTGTGTCAAAAGGAGCGCTACTGAGTGTGGCCAAATGTATACAACAAAAGATAAAAAATACCCAATGCTACATCCAATGTGACAAAATAGTCATATTTAAATAGTTAAATCCCTATATATTAGTATTCTCATGAGTAAGGGTCATTTAGTTAAACCCTTTGGCCAAAGCGTTATAAGCCTGCAATGCGTAGTGAGTTGTGAGACGGGCCTTGTAGGAGGAGGCGAGAGAAGGTGCTTGGTGGATATTGAGGGGAGGGGTATTCCAGAGGCGCGGAGCAGTAAACGAGGTTTTAAGGAGAGGGCTACAGATACACAAGGGCGAAGCAGGTGTATAGCGAGATAATAGGGCTCCGCTATAAGAAAAGGCAGAGGGGTATATAGCCTGGAACAGAATTTGACATCGTGTCCGATGTTTGCGTGTCCTCTTGTGCTCCTCGCGTGCAGATGGCGTGTGGTAAGCGTGTAGTCTTGGGGCTGCTACTTTTCAACCCAAAATATTTGTGTTCCGTTATTTTTCTTTAGTCTCTTTGGCCCAGATCCACACAAAGGGTTCTAAGCGAGCACCCCCCCCCCCCCCCCGCTCTTATTGATACGGATGGGAGTAAAGGCGGCGTGCTGAAGCTTAGCCCCCTTTTCTGGGTCTGAGTCCTTGTGAGTATTGTGTTCAGGAAGGCAGCAGTTGCAGAGTGTGGATCCTTTGTGAGCAGCACTGTATATGCAACATCATCTGCAGGGTTACGACAGCTCTGTGACTTATTCCGAGGGGCCCCCGGGCCAGTCTGAGACGGTGTCCTAATTAGAGTTTTAAAAAAGCAACACAGAGCATGATTCAGGATGAGATAAGCACACGCTGCTCACAGCATCACGCAAACGCCACGGGTTTTAATAATGTAACGCGTATTCCCTGTGAATACAGACGCTACTGGTGCTTATTTACCTGTGTGGCCCTCAGGAGCCTAAGCCTCTGCATGGAGAGCGTGGGGTACATATATATATTTCACAATATCTTGTGGTGCAACGCCTCCACCTGGGAGGGATCCTGACGTTCGCGGGAGGAGTCCCTCACAGGACTTAACACAATAACACTCACTGGTATAAACAGAACGGCCTTTACTGAACACAAGCACATAAGTATACTTATACTCTATATGAATCACAACAATACTTGCTCTCGTTGAAAGTATTATCCTTCCCAACCACGGTGTACCCCTACACCATGTCCAAATGTACTCTACCTCGTGTGTCCCCAAGTGATACCCCCGCCCTTTAGGCGTGCTTCTTGCGTTGCGGTACAGTGTTGGTGCACTTGTAGAATGATACCTGTAGGGTATGAGGATATGGAGTACCACTACAAGCCCAGCTAACAAACTTTGCTATTTATAGGCTGGGAGTACTCTTACTTTCTGTTTACAAGCTGGGAGTGCTGTTGTGTTTCTATTTACAAGCTAGGAGTACCGGTACTTTTCTATTTGCAATCCAGGAGTACCAGTACTTTTCCATTTACAATCCAGGAGTACCGGTACTTTTCTATTTACAAGCTAGGAGTACCGGTACTTTTCTATTTACAAGCTAGGAGTACTGGTACCTTTCTATTTACAAGTCAAGAGTCTGGGTACTTTTCTATTTACAAGCGAGGAGTACCGTTACTATGATTTTCACATGCTCCCCTTCCTGGTTGTATAGATGGGCTCGTGTATTATACTTTCTGCTTGAATTTTAGGGAAGATCCTTGTAAATATACTCCCTGCATCAGCATCTTATTAAACCTGCTGCGTTGTGGCAATAAAACCCTGTGCTTGAATAACGGGGCGAGAGGAGTCGTAACTCCGCACCGGTGACTACAAAATAGTCTCCGAACCCTCCCCCTGACAAAGCACCCCTGTTGTGTGAAACGCGTGGGGAATTCTGGGTAGCACAGGCGTCACTTCCGGCTCTCCTCTCGTGCATTCTGTCCTTCGGAGTTCCTTCTTCGATCGTTCGGGCGTCCGCTTGCTCACACATTTGTGGACTGCGTCGGGAGCCAAAGTAATGTAGGTAGAAAACGGAGCACCACCGAACAACGGAAAAGCGGACAATCACGAGGCGACCCCCCCATAAAAATTACCTTTTTAATGTCGTCGAGTGGACAGAGTAAAAAAACGCACCACCTACGCGTTTCGCTTGTGTATGCACTTTATCAAGGTGTACTCAGATATACGACGGGAGCCGGCCTGCATTTACTCACATGTATGTGAGAATTGAATTGTCTACATTTTGAATACAAATCTTTTTATATTCACTGCGGTACGCTCTTCTACTTTATATTTGCGTTGTTCATGCTGAGGGGTCTGACTGCATAATAAGGGTGCTTAAAAGCAGCAAGTCCCACCTAGCTAGCCCCCGTTTTGTATTTTTTTTTTACAGTATGGGAGACAGGTGTTCCCCCAGAGAGGCGGTTCCCGAAATTCTTACCGGTGAATAATTCTCCAGGATTATGGTGGCCTTATTTTGAGAATGATAACGGTGGAATAATTTGGAAGGCTTTGAAACTAGGTAAATACATAGTAGCCAACTACATCTTTGTATAACGGTTATCCCGGTTCATTAAAGGAGCATATGCTGTCCCCTCTCCCCCCAAAGAAATCCCCCCCTAGGTGGGAAGCAGGGGGTATCAGGAGCTGAACTGCATTCATTTCACCCCCTACTCCCCTGAGATACTTACCTCCGTAGGGGGTGGAGGTAGCAGCTCTGCATGTTTAAATATCCCGGTCACGCTGGCCAATAGGGAGCCGCAACAGGTGACATCACGGCTTCCTATTGGCCAGCGTGACGCGGGACATTTAAAGCCGCCATTTTGATAGCCCAGCCAGTTGCTACCAGCCCCACCTGTGGAGGTAAGTATCTCTGGAAGCAGAGGGTCCCCGGAGCTAAAATGAACGCCCCAAAGACCCCCTGCTTCCAACCTTTAAAAAATAATAATAATCAAAGCAGGACTGCTGCTAAGTGAATGTGAGAAACAATAGGGCCTAATGACAAACTGCTTCTACATAGGCATCCCTGATTAGTGATTACCTACCTACTGTAAAACTAGGATAAAACGTGATTTTATAGCCAATAAACCTTCTAGCAGGAGATGCATTTAAATGTATCCAGTTGTTATTCTTTTTAGAGACTTGTAGACCGAACACACACATAAAAACGCCAATATTTAAAACGTACTGTCTTGCTCGCGTTTCAGACTCCCTGTTATCTGGGGGGATTATGTTTATTTGACCTAATCAGAGAGAAACGAACGACAGGCATTGTAAGTGAACGCAGCAGCGATAATGAATCGGGGAAATGCCAATGAAAGCATCGTAAAATCAGACCAGGGATGATTTATTTTGATACTAGCTTATGTGCCCGGCTTCGCCCCGGGGAATGTAATATTGAATACATGTCCCCGCCCCCCCCCCCCAGCCTCCCCCCCCTCTGCCCCCCTGCTGCCAAGACATCTCCCCCCCCCCCCCCCTGCTGCTGGATGTAGTGCGGGGTGAGATTTGTCTCTATGTGGGTGTGTCTGTGTGTGTGTGTGTGTCTCCCCCCACTACCGGAACATGTTCTGCCACCCCTCCCCCCCTCTCCCCGCTGGCGGCACATCTCCCCGCGCTGCTGTGGCTCCCCCCCGTTGGTACATATCCCCCCGCTGCCAGCACATCTCCCCCCACCCCGCTTTAAGTATTTCGTTAAATTTCGGGGAACCCCTATCTGGATGACATGTTCGACAGGCGTAAATCACATGTAACGGATTTTCTGGCCTAGCCTGACCCACCCAATCTCATATTGGCCCCTGTGGTCTAACCAGTCCCCATTACAGTGTAGTGTCTGGTGGTGCACCTGTTGGCAACAGGACTCCTGAGTCTCCCGCATGATGTTCTGTGGGGATTGCCAACCCAGACAGGCAGCTGAGGTAGTGTGCTTGAGTCCTACCTAGATCCAGTGCAGCGCCTCCACCTCCTCAGGATCCCAGCGTCTGCTTGTGGATGGTCGTGGTGAGGAACTCCTCTGTGGTGCACTCCTCTGTGTAATCACTCCACACTTACACACGAGGGTATGATTGAACAAGATCATCTTTATTGAAGTGAGGTGGGCCAGCTGCCCCTCACAGCGGTTGTGCTTAGCCGCTCATGCTCACTGCACTTCCCTTTGAAAGGTATCTCTTCCCAATCTGGTGGATTCCCTATCTCCCCTCAGGGAGATATTCCCTTGCCAGGTCCCTGGTCACAGTCTAGTGAGCCGCCTCCTCCCAAGTCTGTACTCAGACTTGCTCCTTGCTTCAACATCTACAACCAACTCTAACTTTTGAGCAGTCCTGTGCCTTATGTATCCTCTGGGGGCAGGCACAACTCTGACATCACTAATTATGGATTCAGAGTATGTGACCACTCCCATCCATACATAGGGCACCTCACCAGGGTATGAGGGCAAACCTCCATAATTACTGCTGGCATTCCCATAACTTACCAGGCCTTACTGCCAGCAGGAGAGATGACTGCAGTCCATTTTACAGCATGGCTACATTCTCCCCCCTGGTGAATCCCACCGTACCGGCTGGGACCTAAATTTGAAGTACCTTTCTTCAGGAAGCACTGTAAAATGACATACATAATTAGTCACAACATTGACAGATTCACAAAACATTGCGTCAAGCAAGCCCCGACCAGCAGCCACTAACTTACGCAACAGCCATCCTGTTCCCCCTAATAATAGTGATGAGGATCGGGTTTCTTAACTTCCCGACACCCCATGTCCAGGACTGTTACACTGTAATCACGTGGCAACCCCCTTTCTGGCTGATACACTACCCTATGCATATAGACGTTCCTGCCTATACTCCACACCCGCATAAGGTGCGCTATCCTTTCCTCGGCTTTGCTGCCCTTAATAGCACCCCCCTTATTTACCATGTACTCTTCTATGGTTTTACGCAACCACCTGTCCCTATTGTCCTCGATCTCCTGCATGAGGGGTTCCGGAACGTAGGGATATTCCAAGCCATGGCAATTCTTGTACTTGGCGGTACTGTAATAGCCCTCTCAGCCCGGCTGCACCGAGTCGAATTAGCATTCCCTGCCCTTCCTGGCAACACCCATGACAGGGGCTCGTCTGGGTCCACGGAGCCTGTCAATATACTGGGACCCATGGGCTCTATATTGCCGTGGCAGATCTGAAACCACCGCTCCTGCATCTCCCTTTTTTGCTGCTCTGCCATAAATTGTCCCTTAGCCCACCAGTAATCTACTACATCCTCCCTTATTAGTAGAAACCGAGTGCGGTCCATCCATCCCACATAACCCTCGAATAATGGGGCCCACCACCGGGTCTCCCTAACCTTCTCGGGCTCTGATTCTAGGGAGTCTCCCTCCTCTGTGTCCCCCCAGGAAGACACCCCCGATGTCCCAGTAGATCGGGACTTAGGCCACCCCACAGGCTTTGGCCTATCCTCTAACTTCCCGATAGCCATGCTAGGGCTCCAACTAGACATGGATGCCTCCCCCGAATAGCCTCCACCCACCGACCCATCATCAGACGTAAAGCTCGCTAGTCTCTCCCCAGTCCGTTCCTCATAGGTTCCCTGGGACCCTCCCGACATTCCCAAACTGGACGAGGACCCACGGGAAAAGGGGACGGGGACAGGGGCTTTATCTAGGGCATGGGGTTGGGCATATGGACGGGCAATGGGTATCCGCGGGGTTCCGACCCGCTCTCTACCCTTATAGTGTCCAGGATCACTGCGAGGACTCTCCGCTGGCTGAGCCTCACCCTTCTCGACTCTCCTCGCAGCCTGCCAGCTCTTCGTTGACACAGGTGATCGGGAAGCACTGCCCAATTTACGAGGCGTCGTTGTCAGCTCTCCGTTCGTTCCGCTACCTCCGCCGGAAGTGATGTCATCATCGGAACCGGAAACTCCGCCATCTTGAGATGGATCCCCATGCGGGATCTCTTCTTCCAGGACGACGTCCGGAAGTTCCGCTGCCTTCTCTTGCACCGCCTGGGCCTGACACGTCTTTCCTCCACGGATGCCGTCACCGGAGCCTGGTGAGTACAAGGGCTGCTCTTACCGCTCCGAAGGGTGGGTGTGGATCGCCCGTAACCACTGGACAAGCCGGTCCCAGGAATGGAAGGACTTCGTCTCTCGGCCTACCGCTCCACTGGCGACACCCGACTCTTATCACCGATACTCCCGGTAAGTGGTAATTTCCTCCCATTTTCACCACAGGATACTGCCAAGGGCCGGATCACTGCACCGGACGACACTCTGGGGTCCTCATCGGAGGAATCCGCTTCCACTCTGCTCGGGGTCACCGTTCGCGGCGACCGCCTTTTAGTCTCTCATTCGATACGCTGACCGACCGCTCCTTTCTCCTCGGGTTCGGCCTTAGCAACCGGCCCCGATCCCCATTCTCCGGGATCCGCACTTTCCTTCCACAGTGCACCGGGGGACCCAGCGGACAGCCTAGCTGTATCCCCCGCGGGTTCGACAGTCTGGATGGGCACAAATGTAGGCATAGGCCACAAGTACTGTGTACCACATTGCGGGCAGCGCGCCGCCGTGCCCACGGTACCGCCGGGTAGCCTGCATTGTAGGCAGAGGCACACCACAGTCTCGGTGCCCGCCACCCAAATCACCAGTAAGCCTCCTGGTGCTGAATATGGTTGAGTGGAGACCATCGTATTGACTCCTGACTGACAGGCCATTGTCTCAGTAGGAGATACTTGCAGCAGCGGTCTGTTCTGTGCACTGGTTCCGCGTGACTGACAAGCAGGGGTTGAGTTGCCAGCCACTCCCTTGACTAGCTCCACCCTCACCTGACAAAGCTGGAAACCACCCCCACTAGTAGCAATTATGGGCGGGTCCCACAGCTTAATAGGATGTCCTGTAATTGAGTCCAAGTAGAAAAACGGGGAAGATCCCCACGTGGAAGCTGCAAATATGGCAAGTGCTGTAAGTTCATAAAATCACATAAACCGGCATCACTAATAGTGAATAAAGCATGGAGTGTCCCGTGATGAACCCGATGTATCGTGTGGGTCTAAGTAACACCCGCCTCACCTGCGAAACATAGCCGATGGTACCAGCCCCCTGGCTAGAGTGGAAACAACCTCCTCACTTAGGACTGCGGTAATGGCTCCCCGGTGTATCAGGACTGGCTGTTGGTAGTAGAGACCTGCAAGCAGAGTCTCCCGCCGCCTTACCGGGTGCACGATGGTGATGCCGCGATATAACATCCAATGGAGTCTGGGGGCTGGTGGTCACTGCAGGAGAAACGGAGCGCGATCCAGGGCTGTAGCCGTTCGTCCCCGTCAGCTGTCGTCCGTCCTGAGGCAGGTGAGGGGTAAGGGTGTAGACCGCACACAGGTTCAAAGCGCCGGATCCACTCTGCAGCTCCTGGAGGAAATCCTCTGATGACAACAGCTGATCTGCAACGATTGGAGCCGGGGCGTGCTGCAACACCACTGAAGCAAAAATAGAAAAGGAAAAAAAAAGCGGAGCACTGCCAGAAAGTGGAAAAAAGACTGGGGCAAAAAATAAATTAATAAAGATTATTTATTGGGCATATTTGGCCAAAAAAAGACAGACACACAGGATTAAAACTCTGACGCGTTTCCCGCCGTGGAGGCGCTTTATCAAAGAGTCTCTTTGATAAAGCGCCTCCACGGCGGGAAACGCGTCAGAGTTTTAATCCTGTGTGTCTGTCTTTTTTTGGCCAAATATGCCCAATAAATAATCTTTATTAATTTATTTTTTGCCCCAGTCTTTTTTCCACTTTCTGGCAGTGCTCCGCTTTTTTTTTCCTTTTCTATTGTCCTGTAATTGAGGCCGCACCTTTCACAGTCCTGGAGGGCACGGCCACAGCTTTCGCGCCATTACCCCCAACAGGGTGGGGTTCTTTCTTTGGCGCCAATCCCGGCCAACTGTCTGCAACTTTTGCAATTGCAGAATTCTCTTCAACGAGCCCATGCGGTCTCCCAGGGAAGCGGGAGCCGCCATCTTGGTTTGCATTCCCAATCACTTTAGCAACTGAGGTAGCTTTTTGTATAGCGCTCGCCGGCTGGCAAGCAGATCCTCCTTTTCCATCACCCACAATCACACTGTCCTCAATACTGTCCTCCAGGGTAGCACCCCGGGGTCCTAGGCAGGACCAAAACGGTGCGGCCACAGCTTTGGCACCACTCCACAGCAGGCTCGTGAAAGTCATTTCCGTAGCATGCTCTTCACCCGCACACACGCCATGTGCGCTCTCTCCATTAACCTCCGTCCACCATCTTGGACCTTCCGCACCGCGCGGATCCTCCATTCTTGCGGTCGCCATTCTTTCACTGTACTTAGGATTATTGTACATGGAGCTCCTCTCTGCGGGGCAGCTACCACACCGGTACAATAAAGATTGCCTTGATGCACCACCTTGTGTACCTAATGTAGGCTGGACTCGTGTTGCACTACCTCACTCTCTCTGTGTCTGCTGTATCTCCTTCCTCCCAGTCTGTGCTCCCTTCGGTAAGTGGTCTGGAATGGGCTAGAGTACTCTGTCTCTCATGCAGTACTGGGGCGTCTACCTACTGTTGGCTAGCCTAGCGCAGACCCTCTCCAGAATTCCTGACCACGTTAACAGGTTATCCCTTTAGGTATCCTACCAACTAGCACTGCCTCAAGGTGACTAGGACAGCTATAGCCCGGCTCCAAACCCCTCACTCCTTTCAGGCCCCCTAGGTCGTCCCTGCGAGCTGACAATACTCCATCAGCCCCCTGACTACCCCTAGGTCCGTCCCAACGCAGCACAAAGTGGCAGCAGACACTCTCCCTGTTTTCAAGTGACCTTGCAAAAGCCTGTCCTGTTGACAGGTATCTCAGCAACGCATCCAAATGTAACGGATTTTCTGGCCTAGCCTGACCCACCCAATCTCATATTAGCCCCTGTGGTCTAACCAGTCCCCATTACAGTGTAGTGTCTGGTGGTGCACCTGTTGGCAACAGGACTCCTGAGTCTCCCGCATGATGTTGTGTGGGGATTGCCAACCCAGACAGGCAGCTGAGGTAGTGTGCTTGAGTCCTACCTAGATCCAGTGCAGCGCCTCCACCTCATCAGGATCCCAGCGTCCGCTTGTGGATGGTCCTGGTGAGGAACTCCTCTGTGGTGCACTCCTCTGTGTAATCACTCCACATTTACACACAAGGGTATGATTGAACAAGATCATCTTTATTGAAGTGAGGTGGGCCAGCTGCCCCTCACAGCGGTTGTGCTTAGCCGCTCATGCTCACTGCACTTCCCTTTGAAAGGTATCTCTTCCCAATCTGGTGGATTCCCTATCTCCCCTCAGGGAGATATTCCCTTGCCAGGTCCCTGGTCACAGTCTAGTGAGCCGCCTCCTCCCAAGTCTGTACTCAGACTTGCTCCTTGCTTCAACATCTACAACCAACTCTAAATTTTGAGCAGTGCTGTGCCTTATGTATCCTCTGGGGGCAGGCACAACTCTGACATCACTAATTATGGATTCAGAGCATGTGACCACTCCCATCCATACATAGGGCACCTCACCAGGGTGTGAGGGCAAACCTCCATAATTACTGCTGGCATCCCTGTAACTTACCAGGCCTTACTGCCAGCAGGAGAGATTACTGCAGTCCATTTTACAGCATGGCTACACACAAAATAGACGTGTAAAGCAGTAGAGGTAATAAATAATAACTAACTCATACGCTACTCCCCCCCCCCTCCCTCCCTCCACGGGCTCGGGCTGCAGGAGGGAGCTGCTGCGGGCTGCTGTAAGGTAAGCAGCTCCCTCCCCCTTCTGCCACAAAACACACACATACACTACCTTGAGTAGGAAGCTGCCTGATGACAGCTCCCGCTCCCGCCCCCGCCGCTGATTGGCTCATCAGCGCACCACGTGACGCGTCACCGCACGGGATCACAATTTTCTTGAATCCCCTGGTGGCTGACGCGTCACAGTGCGTAGTGAGACATCAGCGAGGGGGGACTGGGACCGGCTCGGGAGGATTCCCATGCTGGTGGGGAACTCTCACGCGGCCGTCGGCGCCGCCGGGCGCAGCGGGTCCCAGCCCTTAGAATGTCCATAACTTGGGAGATGAGTGACATTGGAAGCTCAAAATAGTTGCGTTGACCTACAAATCCGCCGCAGAATGTACAGTGAAAGTTTCGTGGTGCTACGTGGTGCCGTTTGTGAGATTTCGATGCTTCTGACATACAAACGAACGGAAAACGGAATCCCACTTAGAATTATAGTATAGATAAAGCTAAGATGTGGCTGTTCACACCTAGCGGTATCGTATAGACCAGGGGGGCGCAAACTTTTTTCCCTAACACTACCAGATAAAATACTAATATACGTCTATTAGGATTAAAATTCTCATTTACCTCTATTAGGAGGGAGAAAGACCACAGGGGTCTATATCCAGCAGAATGAGGAACTTGCAAACTAGGGAAGGGGGAGGGGCGGGCTTAAAACCTGGGAAGGAGGAGCCACTAACCTCCACCAGCTGGAACAGCTGAGAATGGGTTAACAAAACACAGAACCCCAGCAAGCTCTTTTTGGAAACCCCTGAGCCCCCACAAAATATATATCTTATACTATATTAGTGAAAGCACTGTATGTTTGCCTGCCTGCCTGCATGCATGCATGCCTGCCTGCTGGATGTCCGGTGTCCCTAGCGGCAATCTCATTGGTCCCTTGGACCGCCCGCCCCCGCACACCTCTCATTGGCCTCACACACTCACACCACCCCCTTGGCCCGCCCCCCACACCTCTCATTGGCCTGAGGCGGAGTGACGGGCCAAAGGTCCAAAAAAATAAATAAAACACACACACACACACACACACACACACACACACACACACCTCTCCAAATCACCTCTTCCCCCTCCCAAGCGGCATCACCTCTTCCCCCTCCCCAGCGGCATCACCTCTTCCCCCTCCCCAGCGGCATCACCTCTTCCCCCTCCCCAGCGGCATCACCTCTTCCCCCTCCCCAGCGGCATCACCTCTTCCCCCTCCCCAGCGGCATCACCTCTTCCCCCTCCCCAGCGGCATCACCTCTTCCCCCTCCCCAGCGGCATCACCTCTCCCCCCTCACCGCTCCAAATCACCTCTTCCCCCTCCCCAGCGGCATCACCTCTTCCCCCTCCCCAGCGGCATCACCTCTTCCCCCTCCCCAGCGGCATCACCTCTTCCCCCTCCCCAGCGGCATCACCTCTTCCCCCTCCCCAGCGGCATCACCTCTTCCCCCTCCCCAGCGGCATCACCTCTTCCCCCTCCCCAGCGGCATCACCTCTTCCCCCTCCCCAGCTGCATCACCTCTCCCCCTCCCCAGCGGCATCACCTCTTCCCCCTCCCCAGCGGCATCACCTCTTCCCCCTCCCCAGCGGCATCACCTCTCCCCCCTCACCGCTCCAAATCACCTCTCCCCGCTCCAAATCACCTCTCCCCGCTCCAAATCACCTCTCCCCGCTCCAAATCACCTCTCCCCGCTCCAAATCACCTCTCCCCCTCCCCGCTCCAAATCACCTCGCTTCCCGCAGCTGCCACGCGGCGCGTAAGATGGCGGACCCCCTTCCTCCCTCGCGGCGCCGAGTCAGACGGTGGCGGCGCCCGGAAGTACAGGTAGGTGTCGCTCCCCACCTCCGGCGCCAAACGGAACTGAGAAAGGGCGCATCAACTGAGGTGTGTGTGTGTGTGTGTGTGTGTGTGTGTGTGTGTGTGTGTGTGTGTGTGTCACTGTCCACTGCCCCCCCCTCCTATCCACTGCCCCCCCCTCCTGTCCACTGCGTCCCCCCTCCTGTCCACTGCGTCCCCCCTCCTGTCCCCCCTCCTGTCCACTGCCCCCCCCCTCCTGTCCACTGCCCCCCCCCCTCCTGTCCACTGCCCCCCCCTCCTGTCCACTGCCCCCCCCCTCCTGTCCACTGCCCCCCCTCCTGTCCACTGCCCCCCCTCCTGTCCACTGCCCCCCCCTCCTGTCCACTGCCCCCCCCTCCTGTCCACTGCCCCCTCCCTCCTGTCCACTGCCCCCCCCCTCCTGTCCACTGCCCCCCCCCTCCTGTCCACTGCCCCCCCCCCTCCTGTCCACTGCCCCCCCCTCCTGTCCACTGCCCCCCCCCCTCCTGTCCACTGCCCCCCCCTCCTGTCCACTGCCCCCCCCTCCTGTCCACTGCCCCCCCCTCCTGTCCACTGCCCCCCCCCTCCTGTCCACTGCCCCCCCCCTCCTGTCCACTGCCCCCCCCCCTCCTGTCCACTGCCCCCCCCCTCCTGTCCACTGCCCTCCCCTCCTGTCCACTGCCCCCCCCCCTCCTGTCCACTGCCCCCCCCCTCCTGTCCACTGCAGGAAATGCAGGGGGAGGAATCCATGCCTTTGAGGCGCCCCCCCCCCTCCCTCCCTTTGACGCCCCCCCCCTCCCTTTGACGCCCCCCCCTCCCTTTGACGCCCCCCCCTCCCTTTGACGCCCCCCCCCCTCCCTTTGACGCCCCCCCCCCTCCCTTTGACGCCCCCCCCCTCCCTTTGACGCCCCCCCCCCCTCCCTTTGACGCCCCCCCCCCTCCCTTTGACGCCCCCCCCCTCCCTTTGACGCCCCCCCCCTCCCTTTGACGCCCCCCCCCTCCCTTTGACGCCCCCCCCTCCCTTTGACGCCCCCCCCTCCCTTTGACGCCCCCCCCCTCCCTTTGGCCCCCCCCCCTCCCTTTGACGCCCCCCCCCCTCCCTTTGACGCCCCCCCCCTCCCTTTGACGCCCCCCCCTCCCTTTGAGGCCCCCCCCCTCCCTTTGACACCCCCCCTTCCCTTTGACGCCCCCCCCCCTCCCTTTGACGCCCCCCCCCTCCCTTTGACGCCCCCCCCTGCCTTTGACGCCCCCCCCTGCCTTTGACGCCCCGCGCGCACACACTGACTGACTGCCGCACGCACGCACACACTGACTGACGCGCACACAAAGCCTGACTGACGCACGCACACACAAAGCCTGACTGACGCACGCACACACTGACTGAGGCACACACTGACTGTGTGTGCGTCAGTCAGTCTGTGTGTGTTTGTGTTTCTGCCTCAGACTCACTGACGCGCGAGCAAACACACAGTGACTGACGCACACACGCTACATGAAGCTGTAAAGGAGGGAGGGAGGGGGGGGACTGGATTGATGTGAATGGGGGACAAACAGAGAGAGGGGGGAGGAGAGAGAGGAACGGGAACATTACATCCCGGGCAACGCCGGGTCTCTCAGCTAGTATATTTATATGTGTCAAAATGGAGTGCTATTGAGCGTGGCATATGTATACAACAGACGACAGGGAAGCCCAATGCTACATCCAACATGACAGAAATACACAGTAAAATACTTATATATTCTCTTGAAATAGGGTCATTTAGTTTAACCCTTTGGCCAAAGCGTTGTAAGCTTGCGAGCCACGTCAAGGCAGACACCTGTTCTCTTACAACGCTTTGGCCAAAGGGTTAAACTAAATGACCCTATTTCAAGAGAATATATAAGTATTTTACTGTGTATTTCTGTCATGTTGGATGTAGCATTGGGCTTCCCTGTCGTCTGTTGTATACATATGCCACGCTCAATAGCACTCCATTTTGACACATATAAATATATATATATTTTGTGGGGGCTCAGGGGTTTCCAAAAAGAGCTTGCTGGGGTTCTGTGTTTTGTTAACCCATTCTCAGCTGTTCCAGCTGGTGGAGGTTAGTGGCTCCTCCTTCCCAGGTTTTAAGCCCGCCCCTCCCCCCTTCCCTAGTTTGCAAGTTCCTCATTCTGCTGGATATAGACCCACTGTGGTCTTTCTCCCTCCTAATAGAGGTAAAAGAGAATTTTAATCCTAATAGAGGTATATTAGTATTTTATCTGGTAGTGTTAGGACTTGCGAACAGGTGTCTGCCTTGTCGTGGCTCGCAAGCTTACAACGCTTTGGCCAAAGGGTTAAACTAAATGACCCTATTTCAAGAGAATATATAAGTATTTTACTGTGTATTTCTGTCATGTTGGATGTAGCATTGGGCTTCCCTGTCGTCTGTTGTATACATATGCCACGCTCAATAGCACTCCATTTTGACACATATACATATATATATATATTGTGGGGGCTCAGGGGTTTCCAAAAAGAGCTTACTGGGGTTCTGTGTTTTGTTTTCCGTCAAAACATGCCTTTTAACGAATGAACGTTTAAAAGATGGCCGCCTACCATCGCCAACGTTATCAGCGATCACCATGGCGATCGACGTAGAAGAGGCCTGGAACCTTGAAAAAAGAGGTTTGGAAAAATACACTCAGGTCTCATTAACCCATTGAGCGCAAAGCTGGCTGCTCTGGCGCTCAAGGGGTTAAGGGAAGATAGTTAAATATCACACTTTCCTTTCCTGGGTGGGGGGGGGGGGGGGCTGGCTGGCTGAGTAGCCTGTCCTTTTGCTCACCCTTCCCATATCAGACGAGTACCCCCCCTATTTCCCCCGCCCCCCCCTGCCCCTGAACAGACATTAGGCTTTAGGAGAGCACAGTAGCCTGGGGAGCTGATAAGTTTCGCCATCGCCTGCACTGCTAATGCGGTTGCAAAATCCGCAGACTGGAAAAATCAGACAGGAGCATCGTGCAGCCCCACGTGTGCCACATCCATCTGTTAAATCATTAAATAGCAGGCTTGGCAGACGCAAGATTAAAAAAAAAAACATTTATTTTCACTAAGAGTATGAAGGGTAAAACCATCCCAGTTCCTCCTTGGCTGCTAAAAAAAAGCGGGATTTCATGTGTCCGGGGAAAAATAATTGTTATCCTTCTGACGATTGAAGCAGCAACTCCCTTTCTTGTTAACTTTGCAAAGTCCTTTTAACTGCAGGTATTATAAAAAAAATTTTTTTTTTAGCAATCCCACATCTTTTCCAATTCTGCAGTTGCTGAAAGTTAAATGTGGCTGGGAAGTTAAAATGGCCGCTGCCATGCACACTTAGGAAGACAGCGGGGAGGGGGGGTGGTCACGGTAACAGCGGGTGTTAAGACGATAGTAAATAGGTGGGAAGGCAGAAAGAAAACGATTTTTTTTTTAAATTAAGTAAGAAATATACTAGTACAATGTGAACTATTGGGTTATGTTATGACTTCATTTTTATGTTATGACTTCATGACCATGTACATCAACAGGACCTGATTAGTGGCACTGATAAGCATGTGAAAAACAGAAAGTGAATCCCTGCGCTTCTCCCTTTGGGATAGCAATATATGGGGAATAAATATATATACGGTGTAAAAATCTATAAGATAAAGGAGACTTTTTGTTCCATCCTTTGATCAAATAATGCCAAGCCTGCTAACCAACGTCAAGGTAAGTCTCTATAGCAGGTCCCTACGCTTAATTCATACTAATGTTAGCATGTGGCCTGCATAATTACTTTGTCCATGATGGAATAGGCTCAACCTATGTCCCCTTCTTGATCCTTTCCCCAAACCTCAAAATAAATCTCTGACACAAATCATGGTGTTAAATGACCCCAGCTTTTAGTAGAATTCCAACATTACCAGGCATTACTATGCCTGGTCAAGGTGCCTTACCCTTCAAACTACCATCCACCACCACTTAAACCCACTAGCTGGGCTAGCCAAGCAGAAGACATCTCGTGACCTTCCAAGGTCAAGTAGAAGGACACTGACAGGATCACCACCCTAGCTAGGGTCTGCCATTGTCTTACCCACCCTATAAACCCCCACATTCATGCTGTATTCAGCCATGGTGCCAGCTGATCGAGCCCATCGCCACCATCAGAGGGGGAATTGTACCTCCTAAAATGTTCCCCTCCCCACCAACGTGTCCAAAGCCTGCACCTGAGAGGGCCAAATTAAATAAGTACAGAATGATGTCTGGCCAAGGAACCCTGTCTTCCCTATACATCCCCTTATATCCGACTGCAAGAGCTCCTTGTAAGCTCTTCGGAGCAGGGACTCCTCTTCCGAAATGTTATTTTTGTGTCTGAAGCTCTTATTCCCATGATGACCTGTTATTTGTATTATTTGCTATTTATATGATTGTCACGTGTATTACTAATGTGGAGCGCTGTGTACATTAACGGCGCTATATAAATAAAGACATACATACATACATCTACATGTCTAATGGCCACTTCCGCCAATCTTACGATAAATGTGGCAACCCCCCCTAAGGCCGCACTTATAGTGCTGGCGACGGCGACGCGACCGATGACGTCACCCGTCGCCGTCGCCACTGGCGAAAGTTGTAATTTGATTTTTAGCGGCATCGCTGGCGACAAAGCCAGCGACGTCACTAAAAGGGGCGGGCCGCGCAATTTGATTGGTTTAGAGACATTCACATGTGGCGACTGTCTCTAAAAAATCAAATTTACCCGGCTTCAAAATTTTTGGTCGCTCCGTCGCGGTGGCGCTTACTATAAACGCTTGCGTCGCCGTCTCAAGGCACTATAAGCGCAGCCTTATTCACTTTTCTCCACCTTCCAATTCCGAGGCCCCCAGCCGGACCCTCCATGGAATAATTTCAGACCACCCTATCACCGCTTTCCCGAATGCTATATACACCTGCTACGGCAAACGTGACGGCGCGATGCCAAGTGACATCATGCCATGACGCCATGTTCTTGACGTCTGCTGCGATTCGGGAGGAGGGCAGCAGCAAGGATGTGGCCACCCCAGGTAAGTGCCTTGGGGTGGCGGATCTTCAAACCCACCGCTGGGTATCCTATCATATCAGTCCTTTCCTTGGTTCACCGTCAGGGAACATGTCCGTCAAAATAGTGTGTGTTCATAGGGGCGTCACAGAGATATAGCAAAAAAAAGAAGATTCTCGCGATTCCATATACACGTCGTCTACAAGCCCCCAAAACCTCCTTTACCTTATTTCCCCGTCACAACCGTGATTAAACTGCAGAAGAGGATTCTGGGTAATGCCATGCAAATGAGCCCGCCGGTTTTTTTGCTTCCTATCCGTGTCGAACATCGATATTTCCCCAAAGTGTTTGCCTGCGGGGTTACACAGCGTGTATAACACAGCCTGGGATAACAAAGTCTTTCTGATTCTATGCTCAATGCAGCAATCCTGGTTTGCTTTTTTTTTTTAGCATTATAAGTTTGAAGCAGGGGGTCTCCGTGTGTTAACTGTGTTCATTGCAACTCCGGGGACCCCCTTCTTCCCGCCGGTAGCAGCTCTGGCTGGGCTGTGTGGGGCTATCGAAATGGCGGATGTAAAGCTCACGCGGGCCAATAGGAAGCCGTGACATCATCCCTCGACGCTTCCTATTGGCCCGCGTGACCAGAAGCTTTAAACTGCTACTGGCACCCCCCCCTACGGTGGTAAGTTTCAGGACGGTATGGTAGATAAATGGGAATAAAAATAAGTTTATTTGGAGTTATACTCAAGAGAATAAAATAAAACATGACCCAAGGCGACAGCAAGTGATGTGCCAAAGCGATGGGTAAGTAATTGCTTGTATCTCGCGACGGCCGCGCCACGTGAGCGGTTCAGCCAATGAGGGTGTCACGTTTCCAGCACGCGCAACGCCAGCATGCACTATAAACGCAGCCTAAGTCTAGAGAGCTTCTGCTGCAAACATTAAAAGCTGCAGACCAAGCAATATCCTACATGTGTGTTACTTTTCTTTTTTCTTTTCCATTGGCTCGGTCGCCTCGCTCGCAAGCAGTATGTGCGCGCGCATTGAAAATCATACATTTGTTTTGGCGTCGCGCGTCTGGCCCTTTGACATAAGCACAGCCTTCTACATGAATATATGTGTCTACTGGGTGAACGTCTCATTTTGTACGTTTAATATCATATGCATAAGTGTAAAAGGGCAGCTTCAAAGCCGTGATGCTAAGCTTCTGCTGCGGCTATTTACATAAAGATGATTACGAGTAACCAAAACAAATAAAGCACTAAAGGTTATCAATCTTTAAATTATTATAATTTGTTGTGCCTTTGTTGACATACCTTCCCTTTATCTCTGTTGTACTTTCACAATTATCCTTGTCATTCTATCTTCCGTGATATTGCTGCCTCCGCTGTCACAGGTTACTTTCTTATTTATAACTGTTAACAGAGACGAGATTATTCATAATTCATTGATATTTTTGTTATGTGTATATTTCTGTATTTAGGCTGAAGGAGCGGCTCAGTGAGTAAAGGTGCGGACTCAAAACAACGTAAGCGGGGGAGCCTGGTTCAATTCCCGGGGTCTGCTCCCTGTGACCACTTTATCTCCCTAAAAAATAGATTGTAAGCTTTATGGCAGGGACCCATGCCGGCAAAAATTCTATGTATTATTATATGTAGTGTACATGGTATCTATATTATAATTCTAAGTTGGATTCCGTCTGTTTGTTTGTATGTCAGAAGCATCGAAATCTCACAAACGGCACCACGGAGCACAACGAAACTTTCACTGTACATTCTGCTGCGGATTTGTAGGTCAACGCAACTATTTTGAGCTTCCAATGTCACTCACCTCTCAAATTATAGACATTCTAAGTTTCCCTCGGCTGTACAGCAAATCTATTAGAGCAAGGACGGGGGGCGTGGCTACTAAGGGAGGGGGCGTGTTTGTGAGTGTGTGATGTGAGATGTGCCGGAGGGGGGGAGATGTGCCGGAGGGGGGGAGATGTACAGCTGCACAGCTGGTCCCAATGGGATTGGAGACGGGGGATAGGGGGGAGATGGATGTTAGAGGTATGCCAGATAGGCTTCCTTGAAAAGGGGAGAGGGCAGCGCAGGAGAAGTCTTGTACTAGAAAGTGTGAGGAAAGGCAGATGTTGTGGGCAGAACTTGAGTGGGTTGAGATGGAAGGGCGGCAGCATCGTTTAGAGATTTGTAAGTCAGAGCTAGTGTTTTAAATTTAATTCTAGAGGCTATGGGAAGCCAGTGTATGGATTTTAGTTGTGGACCAGCAGAAGTGAAGCGGTGAGTGAGATAGATGAGCCTGGCAACAGCGTTTTGGATGAATTGGAGTTGGAACAGGTGGACCAGAGGAATGCCAGCTAGGAGAAGGTTGCAGTAGTCAAGGCGGGACAGGATGAGTGAGTGAAGTAGGATTGTAGTTGCACCGCGAGTGAGAACAGGGTGTATCTTGATGATATAATAGAGGTGGAGACGGCAGGACTTTATGAGGCACATAGGGCCTTATGCAGAGAGCATCGTTATTTCGAAATTCACCATTTTTTGTACAATTTCGCGCAGAAACCGGCAGAAAATGGCGAGTTCCGAAAAACGCTCCATTTTGTTTTTTCAATTGCTAAAACTCGCCTCGCGGCTGGCGAGATCCTCCATCGCGCCATTTTTAAAACTCTCCGAATGCAGAGAGGTGCGAACGGCATAAAGCGGCTGTTCGCGCCAAAAAATGCCGCGATTCTCGCATTTTTGCCGCGCCAGGAAAAGATGGCAAGATGGCGCTCGCCGCCTATAGTAAAGGGGAAAAAAAGGCGCGAATTTGTTTTTACACGTTTCTGAAGCGCGCATCTCGCCAATTTAAACTCGCCACACGCATCCATGTTAAACATAGCAAAATTCGCACTTTTCTGCATATGGAGAATAAAACTCTCCAAAAAAGCTACTTTTTATGAAATTCGCCAATTTTAAAATTCTATGCTCTCTGCATAAGGCCCTGAATGTGAGGAATGAAGGAGAGATCAGAGTCAAAGATGGCCCCTCGACAGCGGGTTTGAGGTGCTGATGAGATTGTGATGTTATTGACAGTGAGTCAGGTGAGAAACGTCCGGTGCTTAAATATCCCGGTGGCTGATCGGCAGCGGTGGAATGGCCTAGACCACAAACAAGCACGTTTAATATGTCCCATTAACCCCAGAATTGCTGTATTGCTAATATACTGTATCGCTAAAGGGCATTATTGTGGCCAATATACTCTACCATTTAAAATATATATGTGTCTTGAGATGCTGTTGCAAATTCCTAATGCCAACCCCCAAAAGGTGCAGAAAACGCAATGCAGATATTCTATATAAGATAATTTGCCGTTTACTACAAATGAAGGGGATATGCTGTATTATAGAATATTCCCACAGCTGATGGGAATATATCATAGCAGGACCCCCACTCACAGACAGCACTCACAACCCACGCGCCACCTGCCGCCTCACACCCTAGCAGGACCCCCACTCACAGACAGCACTCACAACCCACGCGCCACCTGCCGCCTCACACCCTAGCAGGACCCCCACTCACAGACAGCACTCACAACCCACGCGCCACCCGCCGCCTCACACCCTAGCAGGACACACGCCTCACATTTTTACATCTGTTATGTCACCAAAATATACATTGTACTGTGGTGTGTTTACAATAAACCATTTTTAAACAACATCGTATTACATTTTATTCCATCTTTCTTTTCAACATTATTATCCAACCTTTACAACAAATACTCACCTATTGTTCCACGATTTATAAATAATACTACCTATTACGCATTTACATCCCGGGCAACGCCGGGTCTCTCAGCTAGTGTTGAATAAAGATGGGATGAAAGCTTGGAAGTAAATTGTGTATCTAGCTATTCCTCTTAAATACCTGTTACACAATTCAGCTAAAACCAGGTTTCATTTGCAGTTAAACATCCATAATTACACCTGTTCTGTTTTGTTGCGTGTTTCCAGGCTCGGAGGGTCACGTGTGTTGGATGGAAAACCCACAGAGCAGACGAGAAAAACTCTTTGGGACAAAGGGTAAGCCAGGCTGGGTTTTCTCTCGTCTTGGTTTATCCCGACTACAATGCTGTTTATTTCTTCTGTGTCAGGGTTAATCTGCGCCCCGCTGCTGGGGTCTGAAGCTCGCCAACGGAAGAGAACATGGTCACATTTTGATTTAGTACTTATACTTTAATTAGCCTCTGGCGCACAAAACAGCTTGTATATTCCCTGTCCAGTGACATGTAAAACAAAGGTGGTTAAGCCCTTACAAAGCAGCAATGGCCAATCCGTGTGAGACAGTATCAGCATTGAAGAGGATGCTGCTTTGTATCATTAGTCTACAGCGGGGGTGTTCAAAGGGGGATGCGACATTTTCTGCGGAGCTTTAAATGCCGGGGGAGCACGCGAGGCCTCTGTTAATCCCTTACCTTGTCTCTGGCGGCTTCTGGCTACGCAGCGTCATATAACGTCATGATGTCAGAAACACCGGAGAAAAGGTAAGGGGGGGGGAGGCGAGCGGGGAGGGGGAGGGGAGCAGGCAGGGGGGCGCAGACGAAAAAGTTTGCACACCACTGGTCTACAGCATTCGTAGCCACCTCCAGTCATCGACTGCCATCATCAGGTCATCAGGATATCCCTGCTTCAGCACAGGTGGCTCAATCAGTGGCTCAGTCGAAGACTGGAAAGGAAGAGTGGCTTTTTTGAGACGGACCCGTGGAAATCCGCGGACGGAAGGAACCGGCCAATCCGAGAAGGATCCAAATCCACCCAAAAATGTCACCCATCTCTAACCAACCCCCTCCCACGTCTAACTTTAACACATACATTATATACACTTCATGTGTCAGACGTGGGTGAAAAGGTATCAATTACCCACAGAGCCGGCTCGTGCCGGGGGGGCCTCTTACCTGCGCCGGCATCTCCTCATCTCCGCAACGTCGCAGCGTCCTATGATGTAGCGGCGCCATGTTGTCATGGCAACGTGACACCGCAGAGATGAGGCGACGCTGGAGCAGAAGCCGGATGGAAGGTAAGGCCGCGCCTATAGTGCCGTCGTTGGCGACGGCGACACGGCGGGTGACGTCACCCGTCGCCACCGGCGAAAAGTTACGTTTCGCCGGGCGGCCGGGTCGCGGGATTCCGGCAATTTGATTTGTTCAAGGGCTGTCGCGTCACGTGACGGCCCTTGAACAAATCAAATTTTGTTGGCTTCAGGTTTTCGCGACGTCGCTCGTCTCCGTCGCGTGCACTATAAGCGCATGCGATGGCGGCAATGTATTTGTTTTTGGGTGACGTCGCGTCGCCAGCACTATAAGCGCGGCCTAAGAGGCCCCTGAAAGCGCGGTGTGTGGTGGATTTGGTGCTAATGTGTTACTGCTGGCCATTCTGGCAGTACAGTTCCAAAGTGCGGGGGAACCCGTTTCAGGCGAGGAGAATCCCGCGTGTGCAGCCAACACAACACAGACAAGCAAATTCCTCACAATGCCGGTCTCCTCTGGGACAGGGGTACAAAGTAGAAACTCACAAGTTAACAATGCAATTCTTCCGTTATTGTAACAGCCAGGAACAGAGGAGAAGCATAATGTCAGGTCCCATGTGGACCTTTCATCACCTGAGGGGACCTGAAACGTGGTTTCTCCTCTATTCTTGGCTGTTACAATAAATGGAGAATTGCGTTGTGGACTTGTGAGTAGAGCTCTGCTTTGTAAGGCCTCGGGCCGCGCTGATCCGCGCTCCTGCTCTGCCTCGCCTGCTCAAACTGGAGCTTTTTTGTGTCCTGGCAGGCCGAGGCAGTGAGCGCGCTTTGGGGGCGGGGCGAAGGCGGAACGGAGGCGTGGCGGGAGGCGGGGCTAGTCCCTCGCTCCCATTGGATGTGAGCGGTCACGTGACCGCTCCTCCGCTCCCCTGAGCGGCAAATTTTACATTTGCCTGTCTGCTCAAAATACCTGCGCCTCCGCACGCATGCGGAAGCGGCTGCTAAAGCCGCGCTGATGACAGGTGCAGGGGGTAAGTGCATCTGCTCAGCACGGCTCAGCACGGCCTGCTGTACTATGTCCCAGGCCTAAGGCTGCATCCATAGAAGGACAGACAGCACTGAGGTAATTTGATACTTTTCCTCTGTTGTGCATATCCCCCCCCACCAAGTGTTGCAGCTTAGAGATAGTGTATCAACACACATCTCATCCCTATATATCTCTCCGTCTCCAATTTAACCCACACTGGACTTTACCTGTATATCACAATACCTACTTACCTACAAATTACAGCTGTTGCTGAGACTACAATTTGACTTTATGAATATTTAAATCTCATTATGGTTCAAGGTGAATGTTAGAGCTTAGTAATGTCCCATCTGTGACACATGCGTACATAGAAGGACAGTCAGCGCTGAGCCGTGCGGACGCTCCGCGATGAGCCCCGTCATCCTCGATGAGGATGCCTTGAGAGGGGGCTCCCGCCAGCGTCCGCAGGCGTGCTGAGGCGCAGGGATTTTCAGCCGACAGCAGAGCCTGTTTCTGAGCGCGCTGTCGGCTGAAAACCTCCAATCAGAGCGAAGCAGCGTCACGGTGCCGTCACGGCTGCGCTTTCAGGCTATTGGCCCAGTGACGTCAGTGCCCCGCCTCCCAATCGCGCACGCCGACTCGTCTGCTAGTTCATGCAATCGCTCCTGATTGCGCAGACGAGCCCCAGCGCGAGCGCGGAGGAGCGCTAACTGCTAAGCTATGGACGCAGCCTACCTCTGCCCTAGAGGAGACCGGCACTTTGAGGAATTTGCCTCACCCTGGCAGTGCCACACAAGGGCAGCCAACGGATTTAGCAAACTCCCTCTCCTGCCATCCTCACTGGGAAAATGAACGCTTTCTTCCCACTGAAAAGGTTTAGATGGAATAGCATGGGTGTTTTAAATCATTGTGAATATGTTAAGCTGACAGCAAGTCTCCGAGGGGCACTGATCGTTAATTCTCCATGCATAAAATTAAAAAAAAAACTTGAAACACATTTTTTTTTAAATCCATTTCTAATCATTCCGGAAAACTTTGCTGCATAGCAACTATTGTGCCGGAATTATATATTTAGGGAGAAGAATGTGGAAGCTATTAAAATGTCTTAGGCCACCTGCCTCTTATGCTTTTTTCATTTCAGACATTGTGTAATGCAGATTATTTTGCACATGGAACGTATAATAAGGGAACCGGGATGTATTTTAGGCTGCAATCCCCCCTACCTAACGCCTCCTTTTTTTTACAGCATGGGAACTGGCGGGTCCCTTCTAGTTTGAGCTGCCAGTGGTGAAGCAGGTCAGATATTAGGGATATCCCTGCTTCAGCACAGCTAGCTCAATACTTCTGATTGAGCCACCTGTGCTGATGCAGGGATATATTGAAAACCTGACCTGTTGGTGGCCCTTGAGGACTGGAGTTGGTCATTTATTTTTTTACAGCATGGGAACTGGTGGGTCCCTGTAGCTCAGGCGTGGCCAACTCCAGTCCTCGAGGTCCGGTTTTCAATATATCCCTGCATCAGCACAGGTGGCTCAATCAGAAGTATTGGGCTAGCTGTGCTGAAGCAGGGATAGCCCTAATATCTGACTTGCTTCACCACTGGGAGCTCAAACTAGAAGCATTGTGCCATCAATGTACTAAATCAGGAGTGGCCAACTCCAGCCCTCAAGGGCCACCAACAGGTCAGGTATTCAGGA
The DNA here is from genome assembly GCF_040206685.1 of Ascaphus truei. Lineage (NCBI taxonomy): Eukaryota > Metazoa > Chordata > Amphibia > Anura > Ascaphidae > Ascaphus > Ascaphus truei. The sequence goes on from NC_134497.1 coordinate 13,707,171, forward strand.
TATCCCTGCTTCAGCACAGGTGGCTCAATCAATGACTGACACACTGTTGCACATTTTTATGAGGCATGACTAACTGGCAATACCACTTATTCCAGTCTTCAAGGGCCACCAACAGGTCAGGTATTCAGGATATCCCTGCTTCAGCACAGGTGGTGCAGTCTTCAACTGAGCCACTGATTAAGACACCCGTGCTCAGGGATATTCTGAAAACCTGACCTGTTGGTGGCCCTTGAGGACTGTAGTTGGCCACCCTTACAGCTCGGGGGACCCCCCCTGGTTCTTGAAATACTTACTGCAAAAGGTACCCGCGTTACTTCCTGCGTATTTACATCACCGGCGTGACAGATGACATCGCGGCTTCCCATTCCCAATGACACGTGTCACGCAGGAGATCTAAACAACCATTTTGTGCTTGCCTGTGCAAGCAGGGACAAGGCAGAGGCTGCACCAAATAGCAGGGGGACGAAGGGGCAGCCCAACTCACAGAGGAGTAAAGGGGAGTTGCCAAGGCAACAGGCTCAGAAGCCAGGGAAGGGGAGTTACATGTGTTACAACCAATATACTAAGGAGTGACAGCAGTCACATAACAGGGAGAATCAAACAGGGGCCAGAACTGTGTCTGTAAAAATCACATGTGATGCGTACTGCGCGCTATACTGTAACTGTGACGCGCTTTCAGTCCCAGAAAAGCGCTATATGAAATAACGTTAAAGAAGGATGAACACAAACTGTGTTCCTGTGCAATGACGTGACCTGGGACACTGTCCCAGAGAAAGCATACGTTTTTCCCCGCTAGAGAACCTGACATGGCATTGTCCTTTTGAATTTGTCCCGCAGACGCGGATAAAACACTAATCAGCTCTCAGCGGCAAAAAATGAGAGTAACATTGTTCTGCCTTCTGGAAACGAGCCCAAAATGTGCAGCGTACAATCAGCCCGCGCACTCCAAATCAAACAATTGTATACATCTGTTTCTTAATTAGGGGGTATACGGGTCTACAAACAATGGGAGATTTGCTACAATCTGTATACCCCTTCAATAATTACTGTATATTGTAATCAGATCCAATTGCGTTTTACACTTCGCAGAATATGTTCCTTTTTGTGGCTTTGATCGGTGAGCCGGTTCTGATGTCAAGACCCGTTAACACCTAACTCCAGATTTCCAGGGACAGGAGGGTCCGTTCTGGGGTCCCACCTGCGTCCTCATATCTCTGTACGTTCCTCCTACTTACCAATTAGATTGTAAGCTCTTCGGGGCTAGTGACTCCTTATCCTAAATGTCACTTTTATGTCTGAAGCGTTTCTTCATACTGTGTTATTTATATTTTTGTTATATATATGATTGTCTTCGTGTATTACTGCTGTGAAGCGCTCTGTACATGAATGGCGCTACATAAATAAAAATATACATAGATACATTTCAGACATTATTGCAGTTTCCCCCAAATAACACAGGAATAAGCGATATAAAACTTGAGTTCGGGAGCAGTCAGTCATCTCACAGCTCCTCTGTTTAATTTGACATGCTTTGTTTTAACACTGGGAGGATTTTGCTGTGAGGAAGTCGGGAAGTATCATAGTCCCACTTTTTGATGACTATGAGAATGGGCCTGTACAAAGGGTAAGTGACCCCGAAACGTTGCCCCCCGCATCTCGCCGCTCCCACTTCCTTCCCTGTTAGGGATTTTTTTTGATCATATCCCTCACATTTTAGTATTGTCACATTCCCCCCCTTCCCTCACCATCTCTCCACTCCTGTTCATATTATGTGATTTGCGTTTTTTTGCACCTTGTCAACTCATGTTCTTCACTTTTGCGCATTAATACCTATCGGCATTTCAAGTATCATTGATTCTTTCGTGTTCATTCGGAGTGCGGGGAACGCTTTGTGTGTTCTATATGTCCTTAGGAGAGATTAGGGGTCTCTTCATTGTTCCCCAGCACCCACTTCGTACTTATATCCCTATAATACATTTGCGGCCTATACAACATACTTTCTACAGTAGAGTTTTAGTTATATCTAGTTAACTGGCCAAACATTTACATGTTCGGAGTATCTATCGGTAATCATATGGAAGTAGCTTACATATAAGTACATGGAGATAAGATACCAGGTCCCGGTTATTACCACACTGCAGACCCGTAGTTATTTGGCAGGTTTGAGTATTGCAGGGGCGACCAACTCCACATCTCAAGGGCCACCAACAGGTCAGGTTTTCAGGCTATCCCTGCTTCAGAAAAGGTGGCTCAATCAGTCGTTGACTGAGCCACTGATTGAGCCCCCTCAAGGGCCACCAACAGGTCAGGTTTCCAAGATATCCCAGCTTCAGCACAGGTGGCTCAGTCCTCGACTGAGTCTCTGATTGAGCCACCTATGCTGAAGCAGGGTCTGATTGAGCCACCTGTGCTGGAGGAGCGATATCCTGAAACCCTGACCTGTTAGTGTCCCCTTGAGGCCTGGAGTTGAGCCCCCTGCAGTATTGGGGTTGGGATTTGATCCTATGAAAATGTTCAGATTGCTTTACTCATGTTTTATAGCTCTTTTAGAATAGGACCAAAGTGACCTGATGGAATAAAGGGTCAGCCTTACGTAGGAACAAAGTGACCTGATGGAATAAAGGGTCAGCCTTACGTAGGAACAAAGTGACCTGATGGAATAAAGGGTCAGCCTTACGTAGGAACAAAGTGACCTGATGGAATAAAGGGTCAGCCTTACGTAGGACCAAAGTGACCTGATGGAATAAAGGGTCAGCCTTACGTAGGACCAACGTAACCTGATGGAATAAAGGGTCAGCCTTACATAGGACCAAAGTGACCTGATGGAATAAAGGGTCAGCCTTATGTAGGACCAAAGTGACCTGATGGAATAAAGGGTCAGCCTTACGTAGGAACAAAGTGACCTGATGGAATAAAGGGTCAGCCTTACGTAGGAACAAAGTGACCTGATGGAATAAAGGGTCAGCCTTACGTAGGAGCAATGTGACCTGATGGAATAAAGGGTCAGCCTTAAGTAGGACCAAAGTAACCTGATGGAATAAAGGGTCAGCCTTACGTAGGAACAAAGTGACCTGATGGAATAAAGGGTCAGCCTTACGTAGGAACAAAGTGACTTGATGGAATTAAGGGTCAGCCTTACGTAGGACCAAAGTTAACTGATGGAATAAAGGGTCAGCCTTACGTAGGAACAAAGTGACCTGGTGGAATAAAGGGTCAGCCTTACGTAGGACCAAAGTTACCTGATGGAATAAAGGGTCAGCCTTACGTAGGAACAAAGTGACCTGATGGAATAAAGGGTCAGCCTTACGTAGGAACAGAGTGACCTGATGGAATAAAGTGTCAGCCTTACGTAGGACCAAAGTGACCTGATGGAATAAAGGGTCAGCCTTACGTAGGACCAAAGTGACCTAAGAACAGTGACATGTTGAATGGGATATTAGGTCAGTCTTCTATAGAACCAAAGTAGCCTAATGACAGTGACATGTAGGAGCAAAGTGACTTAATGACATGAATCCCCCAGGAATCAGTCAGCAATTGAGTCATCAGTTTTGGGATGTCAATCTCTGTGCAGCCCATTCCACTAGACAAATGGGGGACCCCCTCTCCCCTCCCCAGCCTTGGTGAGCGCACAACAAGCCTAGCCAGTAAGGAACATGATTACATGAGACAAACTTCAGGTGACAAGGTGTCTTGTACAACGTCCCACGGGAAATACATCTCAGAGAGTTGGCAAACATTGATTTACAGATAACTTAATAGCATATTAAATTACTGCGGCAAGTATGTTTCAGCCGGCGTTTTTCGAAGGAACGGGCCCTAACAATATCTAAAGGGATTGGGGGGGGGGATCTTCTCAGTGTTACTCTTGAGGTCATTTCTCAAAATGCCAGAAGCGAGCCCAACTGTTAAAATGACAATAAAAACACTCTCAGCTTTGTGGCTTCTTCTATGGCCCGCTGGATGTCAGGATTACGAGACAGTCGTGGCAAAGTGCCACGGGTCTCGCTGCTGCCGGATAGGCCCCGTGAGGCAGCAGAGGGGTTAGATGTGAAGCCCATATGGGGTTATTCATTGGAGCGGAGAGAATGTGAAGTTTCACGGTCCCCAATCAGTGAGATATGGGGGGGAGGGATCCTGATCTTAACCAATTTGAATGTGAAGGTCCTGATTTCTTTCGGGGACTGATGCCAAACGGGTGCAACCAAAAAACATTGGTATTAAGTATGTGACACAGAATGGGAGAGAAACATATAGGGTTGTTACATTTACGTTTTTATAATATAGTTCCATAGTTACCACAGATTCTTTATCCCAGGGGCTCGCAAACTTTTTTTGGGCGCCCCCCTTGCCTTACCTCCTCCCTGGTGCGACCCCCCCCCCCTTGTTACCTCGCACGTGTGACGTCACGTGACCCGCGGCGTCATTTGACGTTACGTTACCGTGGCAACCATGAGGTCACGTGACCCCGCGGCGTCCCATGATGCCGCGTTGCCATGGTCACACGTGCTGAAGCCGGCTGAATCCCGGTAAGTAGAGGGTGGCAGAGGCCTCGCGCGGCCCCCCCCGGCATTTAATTTAAATGCCTGGGGGGGAGAGCGCGGGAACTGTGCAACCGCCCGCGCCCCCCAAAAAATCTCGCGCCCCCCAGTTTGTGCACAACTGCTTTATCCTAAATTTGTACTTACAGTACATTGATCCAGAGGAAGCGAACACAAAATCCCAGTGACACATCATCTAACGATATCTCATAAGCGGAAAAATATAGGACGCCGAAATCCAGTATGAAAGTGTGACGTCATAATGGTGAATGATGCTTCAGCGCGAATGAGATCTCACGCGTGACTGTAATATTCTTTGGTTTTTATCATCTCTGCACTAGGCGGGGAGAGAGGAGCGCGGAGTAACGCCTATAGGGGTGGGAATCATTGTACGAGTAACGCCTATAGGGGTGTGTATCATTGTACGAGTAACGCCTATAGGGGTGGGCATCATTGTACGAGTAACGCCTATAGGGGTGGGCATCATTGTACGAGTAACGCCTATAGGGGTGGGTATCATTGTATGAGTAACGCCTATAGGGGTGGGTATCATTGTATGAGTAACGCCAATAAGGGTGGGCATCATTGTACGAGTAACGCCTGTAGGGGTGGGTATCATTGTATGAGTAACGCCTATAAGGGTGGGCATCATTGTACGAGTAACGCCTGTAGGGGTGGGCATCATTGTACGGGTAACGCCTATAGGGGTGGGTATCATTGTACGAGTAACGCCTATAGGGGTGGGCATCATTGTACGAGTAACGCCTATAGGGGTGGGCATCATTGTACGAGTAACGCCTATAGGGGTGGGTATCATTGTACGAGTAACGCCTATAGGGGTGGGCATCATTGTACGAGTAACGCCTATAGGGGTGTGTATCATTGTACGAGTAACGCCTATAGGGGTGTGTATCATTGTATTTATGAGATCACCGGGCAGTGTCCTAACTTTTTATTATTGGAACTATTTAAGGCGACATCTACCGGAAAATGTAACTATTACACGCAAGTAATAATCTATTAAGCTTCAAGTTCAGGCATTTCATGTCAAGGCGCTAAAATACGGGACAATTGTGTTTCCCGACAGACCGTTCTGGGACAAGCCAAAGAAATAAAGGGACAGTCCCACATACACAAGACGTCTGGCGACCCTAGGTCTGTATTAACAATTTATTTTTTTTAATTAATTGCTGCGTCAAAAAAAAAAAAAAACAATCAATTTCTCACCTAAAATCATGTTGGTGTCATTATTCGTGTTCTTACATGTGGCGCGCGGTTCCGTATTCTTTGTACGGCGCGCGTTCTGTTCGTACACGTAAACGCGTTAGGAGTTGTTGGCGTCAACTTGCATTTGTCTTTTACGCCAAGAATAAATTGTCAATGTGAATGCGATTCTGGCGTACTATACACCTCATACATCGACCGTGACCCCCTTGTAGACGCACTTACTCCTACTTTCTGTATGTTCTTCCTACTTACCACTTAGATTGTAAGCTCTTCGGGCAGTTGTTCCTTTTCCTAATGTTGCTTTTATGTCTGAATCGCTTCTACCCATTATCTTATCTTACTATATATTTCTGAAAGCATTGTATGTATGTATGTTTCCCTGGTGTGTTCCCTGTCCCTAGCGGCAATCTCATTGGTCCCTTGGTCCGCCCGCCCCCGCACACCTCTCATTGGCCTCACACACTCACACCACTGCTTCAGGCCCCCTTGGCCCGCCCCCGCACACCTCTCATTGGCCTCACACACTCACACCACTGCTTCAGGCCCCCTTGCAGCTCACCTTCCCCCCTCCCGGTGGCCGTCACTCTCCCCCGTCACACGGACAGGCCCCTCACCTTCCCTGCTGCACGTTTCACGGCGGCTCGCGCTCACAGGTGCAGAGAGGGGGCGCGTGCGCAGCGCTCCCCGGACGGGAGGAGGGAGAGCAGAGAAGGGCCAGGCGCGCGACAATCGCAGGAGCGCAGGAGAGAGGAGCGGTGCTGTGAGTCCTGGCAGAGGTGAGGGGGCTTTGTGTGTGCGTGGGGAGAGGGGGGGGACAGTGTGTGTGGGACACCGTGTGTGTGTGGGGGGGAGGGACAGTGTGTGTGTGGGGGAGGGGGGGACAGTGTGTGTGTGGGGGAGGGGGGGACAGTGTGTGTGTGGGGGAGGGGGGGACAGTGTGTGTGTGTGTGTGAGGGGGGGGACAGTGTGGGGGAGGGGGGACAGTGTGTGTGTGTGTGAGGGGGGAACAGTGTGTGTGTGTGGGGGGGACAGTGTGTGGGGGGGAGAGGGGGGGACAGTGTGTGTGGGACACCGTGTGTGTGTGGGGGGGGGGGAGGGACAGTGTGTGTGGGGGGCAGGGACAGTGTGTGTGTGGGGGGGGGGACAGTGTGTGTGTGGGGGGGGGACAGTGTGTGTGTGGGGGAGGGAGGGACAGTGTGTGTGTGGGGGAGGGGGGAGCAGTGTGTGTGTGGGGGAGGGGGGGACAGTGTGTGTGTGGGGGGGGGGAGAGGGGGGACAGTGTGTGTGTGTGTGAGGGGTGGGACAGTGTGTGTGGGGGGGGGACAGTGTGACTCCCGGGCAACGCCAGGTCTCTCAGCTAGTGTGTTATATTATGTCCGGTGTATTACTGCTGTGAAGCTGTATAAATAAAGGTATACATACATACATACACACAAAGCTGGATCGTGCTTGTAGTTTAATATTATACCATTTGAATATTTGCTCCACAAGAAAACATCCAAACTCCGCCCCCGGCGTGTTTTATTTCCTGCGTGAAAAAGACATGGGCGCACGCACACCAAAATGAGTGTTATACACCGCTGCACAGAGACGCAATAACTTGCTATTCTTCTGTGCGTCTGTTTCAGGGGTGGCCAACGCCAGCCCACAAGAGCCACCAACAGGTCAGGTTTTCAGGATATCCCTGCTTCAGCACAGGTGGCTCAATCCGTCCCTGCTTCAGCACAGGTGGCTCAGAGGCTCAGTCTGAGGCTCTGAGCCTCTGTTTGGGTCACCTGTGCTGAAGCAGGGATATCGTGAAAACCTGACCTGTTGGTGACCCTTGAGGACCAGAGTTGGCCACCCCTGGCCTGTAGCAACGGTTTATTCATAGCTCTCTTTAGGAAAACAACTACATTTAAAACCGTCGCCAAACCCAGTAACCAATCAACAACCGCGTGTCGCGAAACTTTAACATGGCGCCATACGTTTATCAAAGCATTATGCCCTATTTTTCATTAAAAGTTCCTTTTTTTTTTTCTCCTCCTCTGGTAAAAGCATTTAGGAAATATTAAAAAGGTTCGGCGAGATTATTACCACTGAGCGAGCAGCAGGAGTTAATTAAATAGGACAATGAATAACCTTTTCAGACTCTGATTGGAGACTCAGCTGATTTAATTGCTATCCTAATTGATAATTAGAACTCCAGCAGTGTACAGCACCTGGGTGAAACGGACAGGTTCGTTGGTATTTTAAAGGTGGTTTACAGAATTTTCAAGATGCTGAACAGTAATTGCAATTGTTATCTCAGGAGTACACCGAGGCATATTTATCCATTGAATAAATAAGGAGCTTTTTGTGCTGTTGGAACACTCTGAGCCTCGAACAAAAGATTCTAAAATCTCGGCTTACGCTGGACATAGCTCTCTGCTAACAGAAAAAAACGGGGAGATACGTACAATAAAGCCGCTACCTGCAATCTGGAGCATTCTCAGGCTGCGTCGTCAGTGAGTTACAGACAATAGCTATGACTACATGCAAAAAAAAGTCATCATTATCCAGGAGACAGACGTTCATTATATAAATCAGCCTTTGCCGGCACAGTGAAACGTACTTTAAGACAAAGAAACCAGTTGCCAGTCGGCATTCTGATTAGAAATATGTATTACAACCACACGAAGAAAAAAGGGTGCTGGATTTGAGGTGTGTAATTAATAAACCCCCTGCACAGCCAGGCGGGACGGTAAGATGCTACCTCTACACCGAGCTCCAGGATGATGGATGGATGTATATCTTTATTTATCATCATCATCTTATCCGTTCAGTCGAGTACGACTCTACTCGGCCACTCTATGGATCAGTGTCCTCCATGTTTTCCGATCCCTCGCGGCTTCTTTCAATTCTGCTATGTTCAGTCCAGTATCTTTCTTGGTGGTATCTAGCCAGCGAGTTCTTGGGCGGCCTCTTCCTCTTTTGCCACCGATCATTCCAAGCATGACGTCCTTCTCAAGCGACTCGCTTCGCATGATGTGACCAAAGTAGGTGAGCTTTTTGCTTTGTTATCTTGGCCTCCAGTGAGATTTTCGGGTTGATCCTGTTCCAGAACTGCTTGGTTCGTTATTCTGGCTGTCCACGGAATGCGTAGCCGATGTCTCCAGCAACCCAAGTTCAAATGCATCGATCTTTCAACTGTCTGCCTTTATCAGAGTCCAGGTTTCACAGCCATACGTTGCTATTGGGAAAACCATCGCACTGACCAATCTGCATTTGGTTGCCAGGCTGATGTCTTTACTCTTCCAGATGTTGTTCATACTGACCATCACATTTCTTCCAAGTGTCAGCCGTCTCTTGATCTCTGGGGTGCAGTCGCCATCGCGATCAATTTTGGAGCCAAGAAAGTTGAAATCTTTAACCACTTCAATTTTTTAATTGTTGATCTATATATTAACGTTTGCATTGTTTGCTGTTGTCATGATCTTTGTCTTAATGTTCAGGCGCAGTCCAACCTTCTCACTTTCTTCCTTGACTTTCATGATCAGATGTTCGAGATCCTTCTTGTTTTCAGCCAGCAGGGTGGTATCATCGGTGTATCGGAGGTTCTTGATGTTTCTGGCGCCTATTTTCGCGCCACTCTTGGGCTCATTCAGGCCTGCTCGCCGCATGACAGCTTCTGCGTACACGTTGAAAGCTGCTGGTGATGGGATGCATCCTTGGCGTGTGCACTTTCTGATCTTGAACCAATCTGCGTCTCCGTATGGCGTTCGGACTGTAGCTTCTTGGTCTTGATAGAGTGATCTTATGGGTTCGGTCAGGTGTGGTGGTGTGCCCATTTCCTTCAGGCGGGTCCAGAGCTTGTTGTGCTCAATGACATCAAACGCCTTCGAATAAGCGATGAATAGCGCCATTAATGTACATAGCGCTTCACAGCCGTAATACACATAACATAATAACATAAATAACTATATCCCTGCTTCAGCACAGGTGGCTCAATCAGCGGCCCAGTCAAAGACTGCACCACCTGTGCTGAAGATGGGATAACCTGAAAACCTGGCCTGTTGGTGGCCATTGAGGACTGGAGTTGGCCGCCCCTGGAATAAGTGGTACTGCCAGTTAGTCACGGCTCATAAAAATGTGCAACAGAGTGTCAGGGAATGGGATGTATGTAAGTATGTATATCTTTATGTGTATAGGGCCATCCATGTACACAGCGCTTGTTACCTTGTGTTAGACTGAAGAACAGAAAGAACACAATCTTAACCTAAAGGAGTAATTCATGCCATTTTTATTTTTTTTATCTTTTCACATTCTCTCTTTCTGTCCTTCTCTCTCTCTCTGTCCCTCTCCCTCACTCTATTTCTGTCCCTCCCCCTCTCTCTCTCTCCCTCTTTCTGTCCCTCTCTCTCTCTCTTTCTGTCCCTCCCCTCTCTCTCTCTGTCCCTCTCTCTCTCTCTCTCTGTCCCTCTCTCTCTCTCTCTCTGTCCCTCCCTCCTTCCCTCTCTTTCTGTCCCTCTCCCTCTCTCTCCCTCCCCCCCTCTCTCTCTCCCCCTCTCGCTCTCTCTGCCTGTTTCTGTCTCTCTCTCTGTCCCTCCCTCCCTCTCTGTGTGTGTCTCTCTCTCTCTCTCTCTCTCTCTGTGTGTGTCTCTCCCTCTCTCTCTATGTGTCCCTTTCTGTCTCTCTCTCTCTCTTTCTGTCTCTCTCTTGCTGTCTCACTCTTTGTCTCTCTCTCCCTCTCTCGTTCTGTCCCTTTCCGTCTCTCTCTCTCTCTCTCTTGCTGTCTCTCACTCTGTCTCTCTCTTTCTGTCTCTCTCTCTCTCTTTCTGTCTCTCTCTTGCTGTCTCTCACTCTCTCGCTGTCTCTCACTCTCTCTCTGTCCCTCTCTCTCTTTCTGTCCCCCTCTCTCTCTCTCTCTTTGTGTCCCTCCCCCCTCTCTTTCTGTCTCTCTCTTTGTGTCCCTTTCTCTCTCTCTTTCTGTCTCTCTCTCTCTCCCTGTCACTTTCTGTCTCTCTCCCTGTCTCCCCCTCCCTCCCTCCCTCTCTCTCTGTCTCCCCCTCCCTCCCTCCCTCTCTCCCTGTCTCTCCCTCCCTCCCTCCCTCTCTGTCTCCCTGTCTCTCTCACAGTGCAGGAGCTCAGCCTGCTCTCCACGTGTTCCTGCAGCTTCCCCCCACGTCACTGCCTGGGGACGCGTTGCCAGGGCAACGTGTAAAGCACTTTCAGTACATTGCAGCAGGGAGTCTGCCCATAGTTCTGGGGGGGACATGGCAGCCCCCCAACACAGCCCAAAGCTGGGCAAGCAGTGCAACTTCGTGGCCAAGGATAACATATGGTAAATAACAACCTTTGTTATTTCTCTAGGGCATGGGGGTCATGTCCCTGTAGGGGAGGGGGGGGGGTCATGTCCCTGTAGGGGAGGGGGGGGGGGGGTCATGTCCCTGTAGGGGAGGGGGGGGGGTCATGTCCCTGTAGGGGAGGGGGGGGGTCATGTCCCTCTAGGGCAGGGGGGTCATATCCCTCTAGGGCAGGGGGTCATATCCCTCTAGGGCAGGGGGTCATATCCCTCTAGGGCAGGGGGTCATATCCCTCTAGGGCAGGGGGGTCATGCCCCTCTAGGGCAGGGGGTCATATCCCTCTAGAGGAGGGGGGGGTGTCCCTCCAGGGCAGGGGGGTCGTGTCCCTCTAGGGCAGGGGGGTCATATCCCTCTAGATTAGGGGGGGGGTCATGTCCCTCTAGGGTAGGGGGGTCATGTCCCTCTAGGGCAGGGGGGTCATGTACCTCTAGGGCAGGGGGGTCATGTACCTCTAGGGCAGGGGGGTCATATCCCTCTAGAGGAGGGGGGGTCATGTCCCTCTAGGGCAGGGGGGTCATATCCCTCTAGGGCAGGGGGGTCATGTACCTCTAGGGCAGGGGGGTCATGTACCTCTAGGGCAAGGGGGTCATGTCACCCTAGGGCAGGGGGTCATGTACCTCTAGGGCAGGGGGGTCATGTCCCTCTAAGACAGGGGGTCATGTCCCTCTAGGGCTGGGGGGGGTCATGTCCCTCTAGGGCAGGGGGGTCATGTCCCTCTAGGGCAGGGGGTCATATCCCTCTAGGGCAGGGGGGGTCATGTCCCTCTAGGGCAAGGGGGTCATGTCCCTCTAGGGCAGGGGGGTCATGTCACTCTAGGGCAAGGGGGTCATGTCCCTCTAGGGCAGGGGGTCATGTCCCTCCAGGGGAGGGGGGGTCATGTCCCTCTAGGGTATGGGGGTCATATCCCTCTAGGGCAGGGGGGTCATATCCCTCTAGGGCAGGGGGGTCATGTACCTCTAGGGCAGGGGGGTCATGTACCTCTAGGGCAGGGGGGTCATATCCCTCTAGAGGAGGGGGGGTCATGTCCCTCTAGGGCAGGGGGGTCATGTCCCTCTAGGGCAGGGGGGTCATATCCCTCTAGGGCAGGGGGGTCATGTACCTCTAGGGCAGGGTGGTCATGTATCTCTAGGGCAAGGGGGTCATGTTACTCTAGGGCAAGGGGGTCATGTTACTCTAGGGCAAGGGGGTCATGTCACTCTAGGGCAGGGGGTCATGTACCTCTAGGGCAGGGGGGTCATGTCCCTCTAGGACAGGGGGTCATGTCCCTTTAGGGCTGGGGGGGGTCATGTCCCTCTAGATCAAGGAGTTCATATCCCTCTAGGGCAGGGGGGTCATGTCCCTCTAGGGCAGGGGGGTCATGTCCCTCTAGGGCTGGGGGGGGTCATGTCCCTCTAGGGCAGGGGGGTCATGTCCCTCTAGGGCAGGGGGTCATATCCCTCTAGGGCAGGGGGTCATATCCCTCTAGGGCAGGGGGGTCATGTCCCTCTAGGGGAGGGGGGGGGTCATGCCCCCTAGTGCTCTCACTACAATTACTTGGCATTATAGCGTATATTAATATTGCCACTATTATTTATGCTATTGTAATCTTTGTCCTGGAGTTCTATTGTTGGCGCTAATGCTATTTTATTAATTGTCATCACTAAGATCATTATTTATGTATATTAGGCACCTATTGAAGCCACTTATGAAATATCCACTATTTATACTGTTACTATTGTGCAGATTTGATCATATTTAATGTCTATTATTAATCATCATTAGTATTGTTGTTATTAGTGTATGTTATCCGTGTGCTTAATTTTATAGTTATTATTTTTATGAACTCTTCCTATTGTGAAGATAGAAAAAAAAAAACTTAAAAGGAGAACAAATTAAAAAAAGTGTGACTCTATTTTGAATTACGTCTCCTAAACCGAGATGGTGATAAGTTTTAAGTGACCCACAGAATGAATAAAACATAGCCTCATGAGGCATATTCCCCTGTTGGTAACGCAACTGCTACTGTACAGTAAAATTGACAAAGTAGGCCTATATATCTCTTTAATGCACAATTTTTTTGTATTTAAACTAATACTTGTATTTTCCGTAGGAAATCACACATTAAAACTGAAGTGGAATCTGCTAAAAAGTGGCCGGGGAGATGGGGATTTTTAGCAACATCTTATAAAGAGGTACAATAATAATAATGTAAAAAAAGAAATAGTAAGAACTAAAAAGTATTATATACAGTATATATATTCTGACACAAAGAAGCGTAAACAAGGAACACACAGAGTGCAGACTGTATCAAATCAGTTTTATTCGTATACAAGTTAAATATTGCACTCACAAAAGTAGTATATTTATAAGCTATCTGTAACGCATCACTTTTCCCTTCCTTGAGCCGGAAACTTACAATATAGAGCCTGCGGTATTTGATAAAAGGCAAAACAGGACCTCTCCCAAATACAAAAGGGAGAATTTCAAGTTACAGATAAGAATAACAACAACTTTAGTTCATGTAACGATTTTCTCCCAATGGGACTCAAAGCGCCTCACAATTCCAGCACAGCGCACATAGGAATGTTGCAGGCACAGCCCCTGCACAGGTGAGCTCACAAGCTATGCTTTTGTGCATGATGCACAGGGAGATAAAGTGACTTGCCCAAGGTCACAAGGAGCTGACACAGAGATTTGAACGAGGTTCCCCTGCTTCACACTCAGTTTACCGAATCCGTGTCTTTTCTCACTGAGCCTCCTCCCTGTATTGAACATCCAGAAACAGTCAAAAAAAAAAAATTAACACACCGCCAGGCAGGATCTTCTGATAAACAAAATTGCCCCTCTACAACCAAAGACCATAAGATTCATCTGGACTTTTAAGAAACAGTGGGGCTTACCCTGTGACATCTTGCAAAAACACAGACATATCCTCAGGGCAGGTGAGGACCTAAAAAATGTACTACAGGGTCACCCAGAGGTGACAAATAGAAGATCAAGGAATATACGATACACTCCGGTCCACAGCCCAATACAAAGAAGCATTAGCCCAACCTGGCTTCCTTCAAAACCTAAAGGTTCATTTAGATGCCAAAACTGTGAAGCATGTACATCTATGAAATAGACAAAGGAATTCCACAATTGGAACAATACATGCACCTTTGACATCCAACAGTTTATTGACTGCAAAACATCTGGTGTCATATATATATATAGCCTGGGTCCCCCTTGGCCGCCCCCCCCAAACACCCCTCCTCCCCCCCCCCCCCCCCCATTACATTCGCTGCGGCTGGGGAGAGTGCGGCTTGTCAGGGAGGTTGCTGGCGGGCAAGCGGGTCGCCGGAGATCCGCGGCAAACCCGACAAACGGGGGCCACCATGTTTGATTGCGCGCGCATGCCCAGAAGCAACTTGCGCAGAGAATGGCGGGGTCGTGGCGGCCATTAGAGAAGATCGCGTATGCGCAGTGCACCAGCATAGCGGCGGCCATTACATGCTGAGCTCCGCAGGGGGACTACAATCCCCAGCAGCCATTGGGGCTGCAGGCACATGGGCACGAACAGCCAATAGGGCTGCCGGGATCTCGGCAACCTTGAGAGATACATTTGGCACGCATGGAGAGCCATGCCAGTCGGAAGGGGAGCAGAGAGAGAACAGGTAGTGTCCGGGGAGCTGTGCTTCCATGGACTAGGCTGTGTTTGCCCCCTTAGGCCCCAGGTAGACCCTGAGACCCAAACAGCTTGTGGGTGCTTCAGGGACAGGCCCCTCAGATAGGGACATTGCCCCATTAGCTTATAGTGTTAAGGACACAGCAGCGACGCCGCGCAGTACTTGCGGCCTGTGGTCTGGGACTAGACCACCACCACAAGATATAGAGACTCTCCTCATGGTGGAACACTAGCCGGAGTCCACCCCACGATTTTATCAATGGCCAGCGGTACCCGGGGGCTGGAGTTCCCGGCAGGTATACAACTCTTCAAGTGCACCAACAAATCACACGCGTTCTGTGGGTAGCGCTGCCTACCGCACACTTTCGGGTGGGTTGTGGCTCCTGTGGACACCGGGTGTTTAGGTGCCCAGGGTACCTCCGTACTTTGGGGGAAACTTCGCCAGGATGTGGACAAGGTGTTTGGACAGTGGGACACTGTGTGGGGGTAAGGCCGTGCGAGGCCTGTGTAATATGTGTTATGGTGTTATTTATGTTCAGTAAACCTGTTATTATATACCAGTGTGTGTGTTCATTGTATTGGGTCCTGTGATGGGGTTATCCAGCGCTGCTAGGATCCCTCTCAGGTGGAGGCACTGTCACCAGAGCGAATCAGGTACACCCGATGCCCCCTGCAGCGGAGGATCAGGCCTCCTGTGAGACTATCGGATAACGCACCACAAGTAGTCACCCCAGACATGAGGTTTGGCAAAATCCTTTCCGGGTTTTCACATTCCGGCTCGGGATTTTGCTCTTGCTCGCCCTCTGTGGCTGGATCGTCCATTTTTGCTCCTGGCAACTTCCTTTAAAAGGGCAGCCCTGCTAGCAGGAAGTTGCTGAGCAAAGTTCCAGTTTCCTGCTGTGTTCATGCAACGCGTTTTAGCTTATTGTCTCTCACGTTACCAGGCCCGGCTCACGTACCTCGACTATCCTTGTCTTCAGCCCGCCCCGACCACTGCAAGTACCTCGACTAACCTTTGATTTCAGCCCGCCTCGACCTCTGCATCCACACCGCCTACGCAACTCTGCTGCCAGCCATGACCTTCGGCTTACGACTCATTACTCTATCAGGACTCTGTCCCTCGGCTCAGGCCGGTCCTTTCACCTTCCTACCTCAGCCGCGCGGGTCCGTTTCCTGCTTGAGACGAGCATCCTTACAACATATGGCCGAATGTATTAGTTCCAAAAAAATACATTAGTCGTTCGCTGTTTAGTTTAAGTAACATCCACCCGACCGCGGTCTGTACGATTCCCTGTATCGGGTTGATTTCCAAGAGAGTCGGTTGGTAAACGTCCGTAGCGCACATCTGTTCAGCAGCGCCAGCAACCGTACCCAGGTATTCAGTTGTCTCCTCGATAGAGACACAGGTCTAGGCAACTTGATTTACTATTAATACCTGCCATTGACATTAGTACTTTCGATCTGTTAATGCGAATACCTTGTTTCCTACGGGGGGGTGGGGAGGGGATCTGCTACGATACTGATACTGCTGATGCAGACAGAGGTTTAACCTACGCAGTTAGGACATTTGCTGTCCTGCTGGGCTCAGTGCACCAGTGACCTAGTTAGTAATAGATTTACTTCCAGCTGATAAATCCAAGCAGCGATTTTGGATACAGGAGTAAGGCGACTCGATCTACCAAGCGTGCCTGCATCGGATATAGGAGCCATTGATGCTTTAATGCTACTTAATTAATACTGCTGACACAGGTTTAGTGTTTATTTATACAGCCAGGACACTCTTGCTCCGCTGGCTGTCCGAGGGACCTATTCTGCAGTAGACTCACTACTGCTTATTACCCTAAGCAGTGTTAACTTTGGCTGACACTTATTTGTCAATTCATTTTTATTATTCAATGTGTTTATTAGATTGTAGTCATTTATTTGAGCCTTTATTTTACCCCAAAATAGTAATAAAGATTTATATTTTAATCACTGCTACTTACCACCCAACACTGTTGGGAACCGACATATACTGGGACTTCATATACTGGGGCTTTCTACTTTGCGTTCGTTGTTCGTTATTTACTTTCCTTTGAAGCACCTCCCATAAACGATACTTCTATTTGGCTGTAGTGAGGGTCCCACATTCCCTTTCCCCCTCTGGTCACTACCTACAACTTTGGCCCAAACTGAAACGATCACATTTACGACAACTCTCTGTTTTCTAGCCATAGTTTGACCGAGTCCAATTTACTTTATTTTTGTACACTAACCGCTTGTGTGGCACCATATCAAAAGCCTTTGCAAAATCTAAGAAGACCACATCGCCTCCATTACCCTGGACTAACTTCCTACTTTCCTCATCAAAGAAACAAATAAGGTTTGTTTGGCATGATCTATCCTTCATAAATCCATGCTAACTGTTACTAATAATTTTGTTTTCCATTAGGTATTCCTGAATATTATCCCTTACTAAACCTTCAATTAGCTTCCCCACTATTGATGTCAGGCTTACAGGTCTGTAATTCCCCGGTTGTGATCTAGCTCCCTTTTTACATATAGGCACCACGTCTGCTTTACGCCAATCTTGTGGTACTGAGCCTGTGGAAATTGAGTCCTTGAATATTAAATGTAATGGTTTGGCTATTACTGAACTTAACTCCTTGAGAACTCTTGGATGCATGCCATCGGGGCCAGGTGCCTTATTTACTTTAATTTTATCCAGCCGACCTATGAACTTCTTCCTCAGTTACCCAATTGTTCGTTAATATAGAGGTTGTGGCTTCCTCATGCGGCACTATAATTGCAATTGATTCTTCCCTGGTAAATTCAGAGACTTTGTTTAATACCTCTGCTTTTTCCTTATCTCCAATAATTTGCCTGCCCATCAAACACTGAAAGGATCGTATAAATTCTTTCCTAATCTTTTTGTTATTAAGGTACTTAAATAACTTTTTAGGGTTGATCTCACTTTGTTGCATTCCTTTTTTTCATTTTCCATTTTTGCACATTTCATTGCCCTTTTACAAATATTGTTACATTCCTGACATTACATAATAGTTAGTTTTATTTTTTGAGCCACATATTTGACACTATTAATAGGTCGTTTTTAGTATTTATTAGATATTTTTATTGGGTTATTCTTCTTTAGCATCTGATATGTATTTATATATTGTACTATGTATAACCCCAAAAAAACTCTGACGGGGCGCTCCAGCTATTTATTGTCTGAATTTCTATCTATTGTTATCATTAAATTACTCTCTAGTCTTATGATAAAGTTCAACGTTAGTGGTTCTAAAGATATTCCTATAATGTAAAAGTAATTTAATCTAATCTATATATATATATATAAAATACTGCGCTCCCACCAATTTAGGCTCAAAATATACTAGTAACATTTTTACATTTAGACCCTTGGGGGGCTTATTCTGTTAGATCCGTTAGCACATTACCGTGCAGTCTGCATAGAAAGCCCCATTCAAGTCAATGGGACTTTCTGTGCAGATCGCTCAGTACAGCGCTAACGGAGTGTAAGGAATAAGCCCCTAAGTCTGTGTAACAAAGGAGACATTTGGTTGCATTTTTATATCAAGACATGATTCAAGCCGCCAACCTCGTCACGGTAGACTCCGTTTAGCAGGTGGAAAACAAGAAAAAACAGCGCACAACGCACATAGTGAAGTATGTTTAAGATAAATTATATTATTAAAGATAATAATTCTGCGTACATCAATTCAGATAGTATAAGCAATTCCATGTATTAGGTCATGGGTTACCAGACACCAGGATGTAACAGGAACTGTCTCAAATCTGCATCCTCTGATGGTCTCAATCAATGGCTTTTGGGACGCGTGGTTCTCTCCGGTAGGTGGCTGCTCCAAGAGTGGCACTATCAGTCCTCCCTGATGAACCCGTCCCCTCTGACGTCCTACTCCAGTGGTTATGAACTCGGATGGTAAACAATGTCCAAAGTCACTGGGTAGGGGTAAGTCTCCCTTAGAGGCACTCCGAGTGTTAAATGTAACCTCTGGAGACAATGCCGGTCGGGATCATATACTCAGCGCTCTATACTTCGCACATGTAATGCGATTAGCTAGCCAGAGTAAAGCGTCACGGAAACTTCTTCAGGCTCATATACATGCGCACTGCTAGCTGTCAGCTGCTTGGTGTATATACCGATAGACCGCCACGAGGTAACGGACGGACACGGGATCAAGATAAGCCCGTATTCGGCAGCGTGCTGTGTTAGAGCCTAGGGGTTTCCTGACATGCTCGAAAATGACGTAATCCTACGCGTTTCGTAGCGCTAGGCTACTTCTTCAGGGGTAGTTCCTCTAACACAGGCTCTAACACAGCGCGCTGCCGAATACGGGCTTATCTTGATCCCGTTTCCGTCCGTTACCTCGTGGCGGTCTGCCGGTATATACACCAAGCAGCTGACAGCTAGCAGTGCGCATGTATATGAGCCTGAAGAGGTTTCCGTGACGCTTTACTCTGGCTAGCTAATCGCATTACATGTGCGAAGTATAGAGCCCTGAGTATATGATCCCGACCGGCATTGTCTCCAGAGGTTACATTTAACACTCGGAGTGCCTGTAAGGGAGACTTACCCCTACCCAGAGACTTTGGCTAACTGGGGTCGTACCCTTATGCTTCTAGCAAGTCAATGTATATCTTTGTGACTGGTATAAGTTCACATTTTGTTGATCTTCATTCAAGGACTCTACATGTATTTTACAATAATGCACACCATGCTGTGTACCATGTCAGCACTGGAAAGATTTTCAATCGCTGAAAATCTGTAGCACCCTTCACAAACCACTTTTGGCATTATATTGAGTTTAGATTATTATAGTAAACCTATTTTATTACTAACCTTTTTGAATTATTGTAATTGAAAAAAAAATATGGCAAAATACAATGATTGAATCTTGAAGAATAGAATGTTAACCATTACCGAATATGGGCTCAGGAAAACCGTGGTCTCTCACAGGGACCCTTAAGTTCCACGGAACCCAAGTGTAAAACCACTGACCTAAAGAAACTGGTTAGGTGCATTCGAAGACGTAAAGGTGGGCGATCTGAAAACACATGAAACGTGTCTCGTTCTAGTTGGTGAAAGACGAAACGGAAGGAAAGGAAGAAAGGGTTCGCCTGAAAACCCCTGAGCATTTGAAGGTTCGACCGGTGACCCCTGTGGAAACATACATCCAGGTCAGAGATCAAAAATGTGTCATTGCAATTCACCGTTTAGGAAAAAAGGGATGCGCTCACTCGACTCTCGCAGATAACGCCTTGAATGCATGCCCAACACCCTGCAGGTGCATCCAATATGCGAGAAAACCAATGGATTCCAGAGGTCTTGTTCAAAAAGTTAAAATGCATTTATTGGAAGGTCCAAGTTGTTTATGGAAACGTCGATCATCCCTTCCAATAAATTAATTTACCCCTTTTTAAGAAGACCTCTGGAGTGCTGTATGTTTTCCCGCATATGGGCTAACTTTTGAATACAGGCGGTCCTCAGTTATCCAACGGAACCCGTTCTGGAAGTAGCGTTGGATAGTGAAACCGCTGTAAAGTGAGTCCCATGTTAATCAGTGGCGGTGAGCGTTGGACAAGGCATTCAGGCTTCGGATAACGGCCCGTAGGGTTGCATTGTAAAGCGTTGGATATGCCATGCGTTGTAAACTGAAACGTTGGATAACGAGGACTCCCTGTATTGCAATTCACTGGTCAGCAATGATCTGAGAACCTACCTTGATGCGGCCGGAGAGGCAATCAACACTCTGCCAGCTATAGTAAATTGTAATGTAGAGTACATTCATTGTTATATGTCAGTGAGAGCCTCAGGCATACCTCATTTTTAAAGCATTGGGAATGGAACGGAACATTTTCCATAAAACCAAATCATTTTGGCTTTTAACCAGTTTTCTAGGAAATGTAACTTCTTTCGATGTAGAACAGGGGTGGCCAACTTCAGTTCTCAAGGGCCACCAACAGGTCAGGTTTGAAAACTATCCCTGCTTCAGCACAGATGGCTCAATCAGTGGCTCAAGTCAATTGCTGATCTGCCTGTGTTGAAGCAGGGATATCCTTAAAACCTGACCTGTTAGTGGCCCTTCAGGACTGGAGTTGGCCTCCTCGGGTGTAGAACAATGTGTTTCAGCCTCTATTGGATATAAAGAGGCTGCACCAGGCTTGACTATTAAGAACCTCATTAACCGGATGATGTATACGGAGTCCAAAATAAAGGGGTCAGTGGCTCATTGTATTCCGTTACTGTGTTCAATGGGGAAAAACAAATCACAGTCGGGAGAGTGGGCAAATCCTTTAAAATGTATATTTATAATTAAGGGAGCTCTGACCAGACCGCATGGTCCTCATCTACAGGAGGGGGGGCTAAGCCCCTCACCAACAAGATACCAACAATAAATATATCAAACTTGGTAATATGTAAGTCTTTACCCCGACTTCCTCCTGGCTGGGGTAAGGGGTAAGAGGGTGCTCTCTGGAGCAGTCCAGGGTGAGTACCTCCCTGGATCAGAGAGTCTGAGATTGCTGTCAAGCAGGCTTTTAAAAGCCTGATGAGGAAGGTGAGGAGATCAATGGAGGCACCCTGCTTTAGAATTAACCTTATCAGTGCTGTATTACAGTAGGTTATGCAAACGGGGTCTCTCTGTCTCACTCCCCACCCGGGGGGGCCCACCCTATTAACACTCCCCGTATCCTTATTGTCTCACTGATGAGAACAGGCAAATAAAACATTTGACAAACACTTCCCTATTTCCATAGAAACAACATAATTAGGATATTTGCTTGAAGCACTGTTTCATTAGTATTAGCAAGCCAATTAAATAGTTCCATTGTTTACAAAAGGTTGTTCTTTTGTGTTGTCATTATTTTACATAGGATTGACGCAGGGGGTCTCCGGCGCTGAACTCAATTAATTTCAGCTCGAGGGACCACCTGCTTCTGGAGATACTTACCTCCGTAGGGAGTGCCGGTAGCCACAGCAGCTCGCTGGCTGGGGTTTCACATAATGGGTGCTTTGCTTGTCTCTGCGGGCCAATAGGAAGCAGTGATGTCATCCGGTGCGGCTTCCCATTGGCCCACGTGACCTGGGAGCTTTAAACTTGCGGGAGATACCGGCACCCCCTACAGAGGTCTGTATCTCAGGAAGCAGGGGGTCCACAAAGCTGAGATTGATGGGGTTCAGCTCCAGAGACCCCCCCCCCCCTGCTTCAATTCCATGGATTACTCCTTTTAAACAGACTTGGACCTTTCATCTCAACCAAATGCTTTCCAACTTCCAGGTGGGCCCTTCCCCGGCTGTTCCCCAAACCACGCAGGGATTAATAGGCTGGAGATCCACAGTCCCGGGGCTGCAACTGGACCGCTATGGTACATCGAAATACCTCAAGGGCGACTTTTGCAAGAAGATGAACTGGCCTGCAGAAGGTGTTAGTTAACTTCTCAACCCTGCATGCAAGACCACCCATCCTCCCTACCCCATCCATCCCAGACCCCAGATAACATCAAACAATAAACAGCAGAAGCGGAATCAACACGGCGAGGCTGAAATTGCATTTTCTGTCTATTTTCTCTCAGCAACAAGATAGGAAAAACACATTGAGGGATATCTGTAAATGTTACCAATGTGCATAGGAAACGAGCACTCCGTGCAAACACTGTGCTATAGAGACGGATCTGCTGTTTGCCAGAAGCCTGTTATTCAGGAGTGGTATTTACATTAGCGCATTAAAAGGTTACAACAGCCCTTATTTTGATTGCAAAGTGAGGCTCCGGGCAGATGGTTCAACACTGTTTTTCTAGCAGCGGAGAAAATCCGAAATAGGCTTTTCTTGGGGAAAGTTGGAAAAATAAAAAAAAAGTGCCAGTTCTGACACCAACCTCAAACCTTCCCCTTTTGCCATAATGCATGCAATATTCAGCGTATTATTATTAACATTGTTATTTCATTATAACAACAATGGGAGGCTTTAAGTCAACAACCATTATTATTATCATCATCATCTTTTATTTGTATGGCACCAACCTATTCCTTAGAGCAGTACAATAACAAACTTGTACATAGACGTTAAGATAAGCTGAGACAATAGGAGGTCCCTCTCAAAATAGTTAAAGCAGCAATTAGCAACGTTTTGCAAGTGCAGGTTTTTGGGACCGTGCTTTTCATTTTAAATAAATCTCCTTTTCTACAGCAGTTTGATGCTATGGAGCCTGCGCTTCTCTTGTTTTTTTTTTGTCTATACTGTATATATATATAAGGAAAGGGAAAAGAGAAAGCGCACGCTCCTAGTGTGATAACGTAAGGATATTGAATAAAACTTTTGTGAATCTGCATACATCACACTCACAAACGCAGCTAGGTCATGGGCATGTATGAGTAAAAACTCATCATAATCAACCAGTGTAGACGGATCATGAACATCATCTGAAGAGATTATAGAAATAATGAAAAATGTATTTGGGGTGTTTTTAAAGACAATGATATGACCCAAATTATTGAGGAACCAATCAGGAGAGGAGCAATACTGGATTTGGTAATATCAAACACTGTAGAAGTAATAACAAATATTCAAGTCCTGGAACATTTGGGTTGAAGTGATCATAACATGGTCTCATTTGAAATAAATTATCAAAAAAACAGATTACTTGGGTTCAACAAAGACCTTAAACTTTAGTCCTCAGTTTATTAAAATCTGCCTTTCTAATCTACAAGTAATACACTGGGATGATGTTTTTGCAGGGAAAAAATGTAGAAGATAAATGGGCAGTCTTTAAAACATTGTTAGAAAAGCACATTCATTTGTGTATTCCCTTGGGTAATAAGTATAAAAGAAATAAGTCAAAAACAATGTGGCTAAATAAACAGGTAGGGGAGGAAATGGACAAGAAGAGGAAGGCGTTTAGATTCTTAAAGTCAGAAGGGACAGAGGCATCGTATCAGAATTATAAGGAATGTAACAAAAGTTGCAAAAGGGCAATCAAATTAGCAAATTGTCTTTTTTCAACCTCATCTACCATGTCACTATGTAACTATGTTACTATGTATTGGTAACAATAATTTAAAAAAGGGAGGGGGGGTTAAAATGGCTGAAGTGGAAAAAGAATGAGTATATACATATCCAAAAAAGTACTCATGGAGTCTGATCATGTATGTACATCTAGATTGATGCACCTAAGAGAATGTACAGTGTTTGATACCGTGGTTACCAAATTAATTTTAATTTTTAATATTTAATTTCTCTGAAATTGTTTTAGCAAATTGTCTGAAAATGTAGTACAAATCGCAAAATAACCCACGCAGCCCGAGAGTCGTCAAACACCGATCCCAAATACCTGCCATTAAAAAGTCAGTGGCGGATATCGCCCATTCGGGTGCAAGAGCGTATGTGGTACTTTGATAACTCACAGCCTTAATGTTTTGTATCAAGAATCCGGTCGACGTTTTTTGTTTTATAATCCCTTCAAAAACACACGGGGGGGTGGAAATGGCGACTGCACCGATTCGATGGAACCTTCCGGCAGATCTAAGTTAGGACAGCAGAAAGATACCCTCAAAATGCCATCAGCATCGGTCAAGCCGTTTGGCCTGTGGAGAGAGAACACACAAACACACAACCAGAGGTCGCACAGACTTCACTTCCCTCGCTCATCCATAAAAAAAAAATGCACAAAATCATGAACTTTACAAAAGTTACTAAAGCAAGTGGCTTCCTTTTAAAATGCTAATTTACATAACCTTAACGCTTGAGCACAAAACCATTTTCCTCATGCAGACACCTTAGTTCAACAAGAAGCTTTGAACACAGAAGCAATTGAACATTATTCCGCTGTGCTGCTATTCCCCGAGATGTCTGTTTACTTTGCGCACGGACAGAAACGATTTTTGCCAATGCTTTTTTTTTTTTTTTAAAGACATAGTTTTGCTGTGAAGAACTTGCTAAATATATCTATATATTATTGGGTTTTTTTTTTTTATATATATTTTGGCATGGGAGTTTTTTGCCAAGCCTTAGAGGGAAATTGTTTTGTGGCTGCAAACCGATCGACTATCATTATAACTTGGGATAAAAGGAAACGGGGAGACGGTGAAAAGAAAGGGCCTGATCGATAACATATTTTCTAAGGAAGTATTCAGGGGTTTTTTGAAGATAGGATACATAAAAAAGTTTTGTTAACTTTAGTTTGAAAGTCTTGGCAAGCTCAAAACCCAAACGCACAACATGATATGATATATTTGTGCTAATTGGAGTGGCACTGGGGAAATGACCTTACGTATACAACAAGTGGAAAGTCTCTTCTAAAATTAAGTTTAATACGGAGCCAATTAAAACTATAGCTAACAACAGTAATAATAATAATAGCTTGTTCTTGTATTGCGCTGCTAGTTATACGCATTTTGCAGGCGCAGTCCCTGCCCTGTAGAGCTTACAATCGATGTTTTTGGTGCCTGAGGCACAGGGAGATAAAGTGACTTGCCCAAGGTCACGAGGAGCCGACACCGGGAATTGAACCAGTTTCCCCTACTTCACACTCAGTGTCACTCAGGGTCGTTACTCACTGAGCCGCTCCTTCAAAGAAGTCCCAATGAACATCAACAATATGACAACTTATTTTGTTCATTACCACCTGTTTTTCCTCCGCTTTTTCTTCTTATAGTATGGGGTCACTTAGTTCTTTGGCCAAACCATTTGAAGCTGGCACCCACATCACGGTTAGGCCATGGCGCCATCGCCCGCACGGAGGCGTGCGGAGGCTGGGAAGTGACCCGAGTGAAGCGGGTGCTCTCCCTGGCCATGGTGGACGGACCGTGGGGGGGGGGAGGGGGCCTGCCTGGTGGCGTCACGGAGCTGGTTCGCCCTCATTGGGCGAACTGCTCACGTGACCGGACTGTTGCGCCAAGAAATCAGTTTCAACCGGTTTCTTACGCAACGCGCTCCCGCCCGCACGCCAAATGGACGCGATCACTGCCTTAAGGCAGTCTGATCGCTCAGCGTGCGGACGCATCCGCTTAGTCTGCGGCACCATGGCCCCAGCCTTGGACCTATGAGCAGGTCCTACCCTGCCAATTGTATAAAGTGTATTTTGTATTGTGTTAGGATTGGGGCTTATTTGGGCTTATTTGTCTATTGGTAACGTTAGTTGTAATTGGAATCATTACTTGGCTTGGTATTCCACTTCCATTCAGAAGACACTTTCCAGTGACAGGACAGGTGGACTCCAGGAGTCTCCAGGTCAGCCTTCCTGCTAACTATAAAACCGGTGTAAATCATGGAAGGGCATTAGCACTTGAGGTACCAGACTGGATATAATCAGCTCCCCCCTCCCCCCCCCCCCAAATAGGTCAGGTTTTCAGGATATCCCTGCTTCAGAACAGGTGACTCAATCAGAGGGTCAGTCTTTGACTGTACTTTGAAAAGTACAAAGTGCCCCTTTTACACATCACAGTCATGACAGCGGATACAGAATTATTGGGGCTGCCTACAATACATTGCAGGCCTCGCTGGGATAAACAGAGGTAACACGGAGATAAAGTTGCACTGTATTAAACTATCCGGTCAACTGACCCCATTGTGGATTTAATGACAAACAAAGATATATTTCCCTATCCCTGCACTATTTAAAAGCAGGCATTTAATCCATAAAAAGCAACCGCTTTAGTGCCCATAAATGTCAGTGCACACCTTGTAAAATACCACACCAGCCCCAAGGTCAGATCAGTGCTTGGGAATGCAATATATATATATATATATATATATATATATATATATATATATATATATATATATATATATATATATATATATATATATATATATATATACACTGGATACATCAAGACATCGACTCCCTGATGGGCTATTTTTTTAATGATTAGAGTTAATCTGAGCTGGTTTAGGAGTCTGGACAAAGCGGTTCAATGCATTGCTGTCAATTAAAGGGCAGTCCAGTGGTCGCGCTTTCTTTAGCGCCTTCGATGGCAGAGGGCGGCGTCAACGTATAGCAGGAGGTTGACCAAGAAACTCCCCAAATCTTGGGTGGACGCAGAGTGCCGTGGGAGTTTCCACCAGCCCCCTGTCTGCGTCCATCAATGTATCTCTGTGTCCCAGTCAATTTGCTCTTCATCTATCTGTATACAGCAGGGGGTGGGCAACTCCAGCCCTCAAGGGCCACAACAGGTCTGGTTTTCAGGATTTGTAGTTGAAGACTGAGCCCCCTGTGCTGAAGCAGGGATATCCTGAAAGCCTGACCCCTTGAGGACTGGAGTTGCCCAGCCATGGCATACAGGATGCATGTACGTTTGTATGCGTATTCATGAATGAGTGTCAATACGTGGGTGTTTACGTGACCCATGTAAGCCCTATCATAACTTTGCCTGCAATGGCTCTAAAGTAGCCCCTGCAGTCTGTGTTACCCCGTGGGACTTTGTTACCCCAGTGTGATATCGCCTGCCTATTCCATGGCAAGTGTGCAGCCTGGGGCATGTAACTCCCACGGTGCAGGACCTTGCGACACTTCTGCAAAGCAAGGTGTTGTAACCCACCCCCACAACGCCCCCTAAAAGATTTACAAGATCAGCACGCAGACGTTGAACAACACTGATTGGAAGGCCTCACGGGAACAATGTAAGCGAGAGTCATTTATTCGCTGTGGCCCGTTTCTAGAAAGGAGTATTTAGGTATGCAGAAAGTTGGTCTATTGCAGGGGTGCTCATCTCCAGTCCTCAAGACCAACCCCAACAGGTTAGGTTTTCAGGATATCCCTGCTTCAGCACAGGTGGTCAATCAGTCCCTGCTTCAGCACAGGTGGCTCAATCCGTCCCTGCTTCAGCTTCGACGGAGCCACTGATTGACCTGTTGGTAGAGTTGCCAGATGGCTTCACCAAAAATACTGGACACAATGGTGAAAGATGCAACACACACACACCCCTCCCACCTCTCTCTGCTCCATGCTGTGTCCTCCTCTCCTTGGCCCCACCCCCAGGCTCCTGACACTTCCTTCTGATTGGCTGCATTACCCAGCAGCAGCCAATCAGGATGGATGAAGCTGCCCAGCCCCCTAGCAGCAGCCCTGCTCTCCCCCGGCTGGTGGAAATTCCGTGACCCCCCCCAAGCCGGTCAGGTTACTATGTCCAGAGAGGTCATACCAGTATACACATCCATGTCCAGTATTACCTCTCCTTTTGTTACTGGACAGTGTCCAAATACAGGACAGTCCGGTTCAATACTGCACACCTGGTAACCCCTACCTGTTGGGGTGTCTCTCTCTTGTACCAATTAAAGAATTCATGCACATACATGGGAAAAAAACAACATCAACGATACCAGCGATGAGAACCGCGAAACGTTATCTGTAAAACATGCTATTTGGGGGTTTCTAAAATTCCTCTCTTAACACCTTCTGTAACGGGGGCCTCACTGCACCACTGGAAGGGTTAACAACAAAAATATATAACATAAAAATTAATGTTTCTCATAATTACAGTGAACCACCTTATTTATCCATATAGTACCTTTTGTGTAACCATGTATTGTTACAACTCTGTGCCCAGGTCATACCTGAAAACTGTATTATTTCCTGGTAAAAGCATTTTTAGTAATAAATAAAAATATGTAGATTTTTGCACACACACACACACACACACACACACACACACACACACACACACACACACACACACACACACACACACACACACACACACACACACACACACACACACACACACACACACACACACACACACACACACACACACACACCAGATTTGTCTCATTTTTTAAATGAAGGTCCATAGCAGCAGCCACTTTGCAGACTCTCCTTGCAAAAGGTCACAGACAGTGTGGACATTCACGATCCGTGACAGTGTGTCAGACTGCGGTGTCTCCGTGTCTGCGCGGCTCTCCCACCGCCCCCCCCCCCCCCCTCTCTCCCTGCTCGGTGCCTGCAGGCTGCCATCTGACTAATATGCCCTGCTGTGTTTGTACACTATTACCCAGACCTAAAACCTGACAGCGCGGCTTCTCACATCTCGCCAGCCTGTCAGCGGGTATCCTCCTGAGAAGTGAGAGAGGCGGCGCAGGCGGCTTAATGCGCTGCCTGCACACAGAGGGGAGCCGGGCCCCTGCAATCACGCCACGTTCCCCGGCATGTGCCAGACACAACACCGAGCGTTGGCAGCTGGGGGGGGGGGGGGGTAGGAGAGAGCTGCAGTCTGTGGAAATGTAAAACGCTGCTTACCTTTCATACAGAAGCTGCAGTCTGCCCCTCCTATTCATCACTTTCATTTGCCATGGGTGGGAAGCAGAGAGCCCCTGTTGTTGAACTTGTGTTATCTCAGCTCCGGTGACCAGGCGGACTCTCCGAAAATGCTGGACACAATGGGGAAAGGTGCAACACGCTTGACACGCACACCTCTCCCTTTCGCTGCTCCAGGCTGTTTCCTCCTCTCCTTAACCCCACCTCCGCCTCCTGATTGGCTGCTGTTGGGTAATGCAACCAATCAGGATGGAAGAAGCTGCCCAGTCCCCTAGCAACAAGCCCTGCTCTCTCCCTGCTTGGGGAAATCCCACTGCCCCCCCCCCAAGCCGGTCAGGTCACTGTGTCCAGAGAGGTAATACCGGACACGTCCACGTCCAGTATTACCTCTAAAGTTTTACTGGACAGTGTCCAAATACAGGACAGTCCGGTTCAATACTGGACACCTGGCAACCCTAGCGCCGGTGACCCCCCCCCCGTGGTCCATACATACCAGGAAAGGTAGGGCCGGTATTTCCGCGTATTTAAATAACCTTCGTCGCGCGGGTCCACGGGAAGCTTGGGAAGAATGATGTTTGTGGCTTCCTATTGGACGGTGTAACGCAGGAGATTTACGCTGCCATTTTGTTTCCCCTGCAGAGAAACTGGCACTGCCTTTGCAGGCATTGAATCTTGGGGTACAAGGGGTTCCCTAGAGCTGAAACTAACATGGTCTAGCTCTGGGGACCCCCTGCTTCCCACTTATGTATAAAAAAAAACAAATGAACAGGGGGTACTGCTCTATTAAAAGAGACGGGCAACTTTTTAGATGGCGGAAGGAGTGCATCAGTGGTAATGTGCTTGCCTTTGAAGTGGGTTATCCCGGTGTCTGCTGACCTTGCATAGGTCATGTGATCTTTCTGTGCCTTAACCAAGGGGTGGCCAACTCCAGTCCTCAAGACACCCCTCCCCCCTCCCCCCCCCCCCCCAACAGATCAGATTTTAAGGATACCCCTGCTTCAGCACAGCTGGCTCAGTCTGAGGACTGCAGTTGAGAAACCCCTGCCTTATGCACTACATCTAGATGTTAAGCACGCTGCAGAGAAATACAAATATCACCGTTGTTCGAGTATAACCCCTTCACTGCCAGAGAAAATCCTGCAGCACATTGCGACAGATGCCTACAGCACCGCCCCTCCTGCGTCTGCCAACTCCAATTCGCTTTAGGGAAGTTTTCCAGTGGCACCTACTGGTAAAAGGCAGCGTTTCAATCGGGGGGGAGGGGAGGGGGGAAAGAGTGTGAACCTATTCCGAAAGCAGCAGACTGGCCGTGCTGTGCGCCCGGAGACGTGCGCGACGTGCGCAAGTGCAGTTCATCCTATTTTCGAAAAGTTACATAGTCACATAGTCACATATAGTTACATAGTTACAGTACATAGTTACACAGTTGCATAGTTATATATAGTTACATAGTTATATATAGTTACATAGTTATATATAGTTACATAGTTATATATAGTTACATAGTTATATATAGTTACATAGTTATATATAGTTACATAGTTACTTAGTTGATGAGGTTGAAAAAAAATACATACGTCCATCAAGTTCAACCTATGCTACATTTAGACCAGCGGTGTGCAAACTCCCCGCGTCTGCTCCCTCCTCGGTCGCGCCCCCTCCCCCCGCGTCTAATGATGCGTCAAATGACGCTGCGGGGTCATGTGACATCACGTGACTTGCAGCGTCATTTGACATCACGTCTCCATGGCAACGGGCGTCATTTCACGCCGCGTTGTCATAGAGACGCGTGACCGCAGCCTGGTAATTAAGTTTACAGAGGCCTCACGCTCTCAGTGCGGGGCCTTTGCAAACGCCGCACCCCCCCCCCCAGAAAAGTCTCAGGCCCCCCAGTTTGCGCAAAACTGATTTAGACGACAGATACCTTTATCCTATATCCGTACTAGCTCTTAAGGGGAAAAATAAACTCCTTCCTGACCCCAAATATTGGCAATCAGATGACTCCCCGGATCCACATCCTTCCCGTGTTAACTTATTTGGTATATCCCCGTATACCTTGCCTTTTCCCAAGCTTGATCAAAACTTTGCCAAAAAATGCAAAATGATTTACCGTATATATGCAAGATCGCCAACAGATTGCCCGTGGATCCATGTGACTTGCTTATGCTGATCCGTTTGTGAATCCCTGTTGTTGCCAAAAAAATAAAAAATTGGCAAAATAAAACCCTCCCACCCATTTCACCAGATTCGTAAATTTGTGCCACGCTTGGAGAGCAGACACATCAACGCTCACCGATTTGTAACAGAAGAAAAAGTTGGCGGAGCACAGCCGTAGATACTCACCAAAGGTGGGTAAATAAGCGGTATCAAAAACGTATTGGCACATGGACAGGATTAAAAAAAAACACTCTGACGCGTTTCGCACCGGGTGGCGCTTTGTCACTGATTTGTGGAGTCAATCTGAAGTTTACATACTTCATCGGCATCTCGCCGGTTAATCATGTCTACTTTGCCATTAAAATTTTTGGGGGGTTTCCGAACCCTACTGACGTCAGTCCTCGGGCTGGGGTTCCTCAAACTCAAAACTTTTCCCGATTACAGGCCTAGGATTAAAAGCAAAAAACACATGCCATGCAACGCAACTGACTTATATACCTCAACATAGAGCCACCTATACTTCTCGTTGAAACATACCCTGAGGAGCGGCACAGTGAGTACCAACACTGACTGGCACGGAGTGTGGAGCAGGGGAACCTGGTTCAATTCCCGGTGTCGGCTCCTTGTGACCTTGGGCGAGTCACTTTATCTCCCTGTGCCTCAGGCACCAAAAACATAGATTGTAAGCTCTACAGCGCAGGGACCTGTGCCTGCAAAATGTATCTGTTACTTGCAACAAAAAACTAGCAGCGCTATACAAGAACATGCTATTATTATTGAACACACGAGATACATGGGCAAATCAACCTCATTTGAATGAGCTCATTTGTGTATTTAAATAGAGCTCTTGCCCCAGCTTTTTCAGGTATCTCGCCATGTCAAGGTATATAACTCAGTGGGTACTCTCTTTAAATATTTCGTGAAATTAGTTGGTACACATTCAGCTGTCCCACTTTTTTAACCGAGGCTGTGCTGAAAAGCGGTGTAATACGACACGAATAAGCTTACAGGGGTCCATGTTAAAACGGATTTGAAGCAAAAGGTTTGCATGCCATTTCCCAGAATCCTTAGCTGCAGCGGACGCACTGCATGCTGAGAGATAACGGAGAAAGGCAGGGTTGCAGACCTGAGACATGGACTGAAGGTGCTATATTTGTTTTTGCTGTATGCCACCCTATTTGAGTATCTTCAGTCCTAACCCACACAGCTCAGGCACGCAGTTTCTGCCGCCCGGGCAGGAGCCGGTAATGTTGCAAATTAACCAGAGCTGCAGGTCCTATCATTATTCGCATGAGCCAAAGGTCGGTCCTGCCGACATCCCGCGTTTAAATTTAGTATTAGACTCGGGGAGCTAAAATATGTGAATTGTCACTTTCTGACAGGCAGAAAATTAGAATTCATTCCCCTGAGATAGAAACAGACTTTCCCCCCCCCCCTCCCCTTAGTGCTCCCTCCCAGTCACGGCGACAAGTTTAACATTCGGCAATTGAATGAATAAGGACAATAATTGCTTGTGTCGTACGCCAGAAGAGAGGCGATGACTCGAGGGTATTAACCCCTTTGCTTCCAGAGAGTAGAGGGGTGCAGGAGGGAGCAAGCCAAGAAATGAGAGCCACGAGAAATAATTGGGGAAGGAGAGAAGATAGGCAGGGGGGGTGGGGGCAACTCCAGTGCTCAAGGGCCCCCAACAGATCTTCAAGATCACCCTGCTTCAGCACAGGCGGTTCAGTCTACAACTGAGCCACCTGCGCTGAAGCAGGGATATCCTTCAAACCTGACCTGTTGGTGGCCCTTGAGGACTGGAGTTGGCCGCCTCTGTTCTAGAAGAAGGGGTAAAACAACAGAAAGTGACAGAGTGGGTGTGTCGGGGTCACCGTACTTGGGTGCCGTGCTAAAACCAAGGACTAAAAGCAGGGTGAGGAGTTACATTATGGGCGTCATTGAATACGCGCACTCAGCTGTTCATATTTAAAACTCCCAGGTATATATTAAAGCTGCAGTTCAGGCAATATCCTGCATGTGTGTTTTTTTAATAAATCAGTTCTGTAGTAATAAAAAATACTTTTAGCATTTTCTGTTTTAAAAAACAACAACTTTGAAAGACCAATTTTCCTGTATTCTATTTTAACAAGCATGCTTGTTCCTATGGCAACGATTTACATTCCCCATATTTAAAGATCTTGCCAAACTTTGCCGATCAATAGACGGAGAACGAATTGACCGGCAGCTATGCAGTTCTTTAGGTAATTAGAGATTGCCCACATGAAACTATTGAAGTAAAAAAATAAATAAAATTAAAAAAAAGACTGAACTGCAGCTTTAAGCATACTGTGGTGCATGTAAGCGGAAGGCTGGAATAAATTGCTACTATGCGCTCTGAGGACTGATAAACGTCTCAACCTCCCCTGTAGAAACTTCCTTCAAAGAATCCAAAGTATAAACATTAAAAGGCCAAGGGGGGGGGGGGGGGGGACGCTCTCAATCTTAATTTTAGGAAAGGGAGGACACCTGACTATCAAAAAAAAGTATTTGTATCTCAGTGTACACACACAGAAAAAGTGACAATTACAATAGATTAAATAGACGCGCTGTATACAAAAACAGAAAAAAACGTACATAGCTGGCACACTCGCCCGAAGAGACTCGTACATTATGTCGCTATTTGTCTGTCCCCAGAGTGTTGCTGAAACCCTCCAAACGCATCCAATGTTCAGTCTTAAGCAAAATGTCAATTTGCCGGTGTGGGTTTACAGAATGTTCTGACAGAACAGATCTGTGCTGGTGGCTCTGACAAAATCATTTAATAACATGTTACAAAGTGCTGTGAAGACAAGAAAGTTCTAGGAAAATGTGTGTGTGTGTGTGTGTGTGTGTGTGTGTGTGTGTGTGTGTGTGTGTGTGTGTGTGTGTGTGTGTGTGTGTGTGTGTGTCTCTCTGCCACTATTCACAATGTAATCTTTTCAAATCATTTTTACACAGATTAATTCTGCATTAGTTAATGCCCATTTAGCCACTTCTGAAATGATAAACTCCTGAAGGTCATTCCGTTTAGCTTGCGCGTAACATATGCTTCAGGAATTTCTGATCTCTACGATCAGTGAGCTACTTGATCAATATATCCTGGAAGTCGGCAACAAAACAGCTTCGCCCTCTACATGCAAATCTCCAGCTGGGTAAATGAAATTCAATTGGATCGGGGTCAGAAACGTGGATTACTTTCTAGAATACAGCTTTATACTGTCTGGAAGTACGCTGTCATTGAGAGAGTTTCTCCATGTGCTTGCTGGCTGTCATTGAAGGGGTTATTGGTGGTTGCTGTTAGTTGGCCAATAAGTGCGTAACTGTATATACAGTTAGGTCCTGAAATAATTGGACACTGACACAATTTTCATAATTTTTGGCTCTGCACGCCACCACAATGGATTTGAAATGAAACAACCGAGATGCAATAGAAGTGCAGACTTTCAGCTTTAATTCAAGGGGTTGAACGAAAATATCGTATGAAACGTTTAGGAATTGCAACCATTTGCATACACGGTCCCCTTATTTCAGGGGCTCAAATGTAATTGGACAAATTAACACAATCATAAATAAAATGTTCATTTTTAATACTTTGTCGAGAATCCTTTGCAGGCAATGACTGCTTGAAGTCTGGAACGCATGGACATCACCAAACGCTGGGTTTCCTCCTTTGTGATGCTTTGCCAGGCCTTTACTGCAGCTGTCTTCAGTTGTTGTTTGTTCGTGGGTCTTTCTGCCTTATGTTTTGTCTTCAGCAAGGGAAATGCATGCTCGATCGGGTTGAGATCAGGTGATTGACTCGGCCATTGCAGAATATTCCACTTCTTTGCCTTAAAAAACTCCTGGGTTGCTTTCGCAGTATGTTTTGGGTTATTGTCCATCTGTAAAGTGAAGCACCGTCCAATCAACTTAGCTGAATTTGGCTAAATCTGAGCAGACAATATATCCCTATACACTTCAGAATTCATCCGGCTGCTTCTGTCTTCTGTCACATCATCAATAAACACTAGTGACCCAGTGCCATTGTAAGCCATGCATGCCCATGCCATCACACTGCCCCCACCGTGTTTTACAGATGATGTGGTATGCTTCGGATCATGAGCCGTTCCAAGCCTTCTCCATACTTTTTTCTTCCCATCATTCTGGTACAGGTTGATCTTAGTTTCATCTGTCCAAAGAATGCTGTTCCAGAACTGGGCTGGCTTTTTTAGATATTGTTTGGCAAAGTCTAATCTGGCCTTTCTATTCTTGAGGCTTATGAATGGTTTGCACCTTGTGGTGAACCCTCTGTATTTGCTCTCGTGAAGTCTTCTCTTTATGGTAGACTTGAATAATGATATGCCTACCTCCTGGAGAGTGTTCTTCACTTGGCTGATGTTGCGAAGGGGTTTTTCTTTACCATGGAAAGGATCCTACGATCATCCACCACTGTTGTCTTCCGTGGATGTCCAGGCCTTTTTGTATTGCAGAGCTCACCAGTGCGTTCTGTTTTTCTCAGAATGTACCAAACTGTTGATTTGGCCACTCCTAATATTCCTGTTATCTCTCTGATGGATTTTCTTTTTTTTTGCAGCCTAAGGATGCCCTGTTTCACTTGCATTGAGAGCTCCTTTGACCGCATTTTGTGGGTTCACAGCAACAGCTTCCAAATGCGAATGCCACACCTGGAATCAACTCCAGACCTTTTACCTGCTTAATTGATGATGAAATAACGAAGGAATAGCCCACACCTGTCCATGAAACAGCTTTTGAGTCAATTGTCCAATTACTTTTGGTCCCTTGAAAAAGAGGGGGCTACATATTAAAGAGATGTAATTCCTAAACCCTTCCTCCAATTTGGATGTGCATACCCTCAAATTAAAGCGGATAGACTGCACTTTAAGCTCATATTCATTATTTAACTGTAACTTGAATTTATTTTGGTACACAGACGAAATAAGAAAACTTGTATCAGTGTCCAATTATTTCCAGACCTGTGTGTGTGTGTGTGTGTGTGTGTGTGTGTGTGTGTGTGTGTGTGTGTGTGTGTGTGTGTGTGTGTGTGTGTGTGTGTGTGTGTGTGTGTGTGTGTGTGTGTGTGTATATACATGTAGAGGTATCAGTACCGTGTTAGCCGAGATTCAATAATCAAAAAATAAATAGATGATACCGTTTACAAAAGGTGTGTGTGGAGTGGGAGCGGATATAAATGGTGTGAGTGGGTGTGGAAATGTGAGAGTTAGTAGCATAACTAAAAGTGTGTGTGGATACACCAATAGGGACCACATAGTATCCACACACACTTTTAGTTATGCTACTAACTCTCACATTTCCACACCCACCCACACCATTTATATCCCTCTCACTCCACACACACCTTGTGTAAAGCACTGTATATACTGTGGGCTCTCCATTCATGTTAATTCACACTGATACACATACACACTCTTTCATCACTTGCTTTCAGGAACCTTTTGACACCTCCAGCCATAAAACACATCCACACCGGGGGAAGGACCAGCACAGATAACATTCCAAGAGACTCTGTTTATAGTATAGCTTTTGCTTTCTTCACTCATTGTAACATCGCCGGAAGAAGAGATCAGTGTATCTCGAAAGCTCGCACAAATAAAAGCATTTCATTAGCCACAGAACGGTATCATCTATTTATTTTTTGATTATATATATATATATATCCTATTTTTTGTTTTGAAATCAAGGCGTCGTAATTAGCGAAATACTGATGTCAAACAAATTGCAAACAAACTTCGTTGCTGCAGCCTGAAGAGTTACTGCAGTGGGATTTCTGCGCGGCTGCATCACCAGCAGCAAACACTGCTCCTTCAGGGAGCAGCAGGCAGGAGTTACTCATCGGAACACGTCGCTCCCGTACTGCAGCTACATTCTGCAGACTCACACGGGAACTTGTGCGCGGCTAATGTGATATTTGCCAGACGGCTTAGGCATTATAAATCCCTTCCCTGTTTAGAGACACGTTTAAATGTCAGCCTTTTAACCCCCATTACAATGCATTGTAGGCGCCTTTGGCCCGTTCTAGTTCATTTGGTTGTGACCGTGTCACCGCCACTAAATGACCGCCGGACGCTTTATCGGGAAGGTGAGTGACTAAACTTACCCTAAAAAAAACCCTAATGTTAACGCTGCCCCCACCCTAAAAACCTTAAAATACCCTAAAATCCTTTAACCTAAGCCCCTACGCTAACCACTAAAACCCTTACAGTTTACCCCCTGCTCCAAAACTACCCCCCTACACCAAAACTAACCTTTTCAAGGCGAAAAGGGGGGCTACCATTTCTCAAGCAACTCAGTCCACCGGGTGTTGTACCAGGCAGGCTATGTACAGTACCTGGCATGTGACATCATACTGCACATAGCCTGGTGGCAGACAAGGAGAGTCAGATAGCTACAAATTTTACACAGAAAGCAGACAAGGAATGAAAGAGAGGAAGTCAGCTGGCGCAGAAAGCAAGAATGCTGGAGAAGGGGAGAGGGGCGGAAAGAATTGGGGGCATCATAAGGTATTGAAGGAAAGTGATGGGAGGGAGAGAGATGAGGGGAAGGAGAGAGAGGAGGAAGGGTTAAAGGAGAGGGGTGAGAGGAGGGGGGGCATTAGGTTGGCTTCTTAGACTTCCCTAGCAATGCTAAGTACTTTCAGCTAGTAGAACATATTTGCATGACAGATTTATGATCAGTTCAAACATACTAATACGCATTAATTTGCCCCTCTTGTAGAGTTTAGGGGTTTACTAAATATATTCAAGTGTAAGTGTTTGAGACGTTGCTTGCCGTTTCCTAGAACTCAAAGGAAACTAGTTGATAAGTTGAAGTTCAAGGAGCAATCCAACCCAACTCCCTCCATTCTATTCTTCATGATTGGACCTCCAGCAGACCGCACTCCCCCCCCCCCCCCGCCCCCACCTCTCTGCCCCCTCCCCCCCGCCCTCCCCCGGGTTCCCGAGATAGTTCCTGCTGCAGTTATCGCAATGACTTCCTGTTTTTTTTAGAGGGGATTTACATGGCCATCCAATGGGAACACGCAACCGATGATGTTGCTGCCCCCTAGTGGCCATGAGATGTGGCAGCCGCTTGGTTTCACCGGCGGGGGATTTAAACTTGGTAACTTCACCGGTAAGTATCGGGTTACCAGCGCTAAAAAAAATAGCAGCGCTTGGTTCAGCAGGACCCCCAGTTCCCACCTTGTGAATAAAATGAGGGGAGAGGAGGGGGAGGGAGAGGAGAGGGGGTGGGGAAGCGGAGGGGTTTAAAAAAAACAAGGAGGTATCTTGCGTTAGTCAGCTAACATAAGCAGAACTTTAAAAAGATAAAATAATAATAATAGTATGTTCTTGTATAGCGCTGCTAGTTTTACGTAGCACTTTACAGAGACATTTTGCAGACACAGGTCCCTGCCCCGTGGAGCTTACAATCTATGTTTTTGGTGCCTGAGGCACAGGGAGATAAAGTGACTTGCCCAAGGTCACAAGGAGCCGACACCGGGAATTGAACCAGGCTCCCCTGTTGCTAACTCAGTGACCAGTCAGTGTCTTCACTCACTGAGCCACTGCTTCTCCTACTATAAACTATCGAATATTAAAAACAATGATACAAATGTATACGGAGCATATTCAATTGTCAGGATTCCGACTTTCATTTGCTCCCACCCCCATCGCTGCTAGAAAGGGGAGTTGCACACAGCTCTGGAGGAGAAGGGGTTAAAACATTCCTCAGGTAATTCTCCATCTACGGATTGGAGACCCTTCCCCAATATGCTGTGAAGCGGTCTTCTCTGGGGGGGGTCTTAAATCTTCAGGAGCACCGGGACGGCCACTTCAGGGCATCTTGACTATAAAGACCTCTATAGATATAATATATCGACAAATCACCAAAAAATCTACTCGCCACCTAGTACCACACGTGTGCTGCTTGGGCCAATAGGAGCTCACCACGATGTTAAATCCACTCGCCCGGGGCGTGCAAATGTATAGGTTTGTCGAACACTGTATATATATATATATATATATATATATATATATATATATATATATATAAAATCAAAAAATAAATAGATGATACCGTTCTGTTGATTATTGAAGCTCGGCTAACACGGTACTGATACCTCTACATATATATATATATATATATTTATTATGGCAGGAGTTCACCTCCGCACTAAAGCAACTGTCCCATGTCGCCGTGGTGCTGAATTGGTTTAGTTTGGCAATAAAGTGGTTAAATAATCCTCTTTGTTCCCAGCAGACTACAAAATCAAATAAAAAAAAGAATTGATTGTTCCTGATGCGAACACAAATCTGACAATTAAAGTTAAGTGGATTTTAAATGGCTACATGTTTGAGTTACGTTCCAATTGTGATTTCAGAAATCAAATTTCAGCTCAGAGACATACAGCAAACTCACAATCAACATCCTGTCAAATCAATGAAGCGAGCTGTATATTAACATTTATTCTCCTTGCCCACAGTATTTTTACTGCAGTGGAGCACACCGAGGTATTTACTGGTTCTGGGAACTAGACAGGCTGCATGTACATTAATGCTTAAACTTTGACTTTATAAATACACTTAAGTGTCTTCAGAAACTGTTCCTGGTTTTGCAAGTGTAATCCAGCAGTGCCCACTAGTGGACATTGCTGCGAACTACAATTTACTACCAATGACGTGTGGCTGTTTCCTTTGCCTTTTGAATGTATCACTTTATTTTTATATTGCGCCAACAATGGACACAGCGCTTTACAAAACTCCAATACCAGGTAAATAAAGCACATACGATGTGGGTAAGAGGAGCAAGTAAATGATCACATAAGGCCAGCAGGAGACCCTGCTCCAAAGAGCTTACAATCTAAGGCTGAGTCCATGGTGACTGCAGCCATGCGGAGGCGCGCTGAGGCTGAGGGAAAGCGGGTGCTTTCCCTGGCCTTGGTTAGCGCGCCGTCCGGGGGCGTGTCGGGGGAAGGGCCAGTGACGTCACGGAGCTGGTTCGCCCTCATTGGGCGAACCGCTCAATTGACCGGCCCTGCGCTCCCGTGAGCGCTCAAACTAAAAAAAAAAGCTGTGTGTGCTGTGCACGCGCATAGTAAGTGAAACTTCTTTGACTTTTGTCACAGAAATTGTGTTTGTGATGTTTTAATTAAAAATCAAAATACAATTTCTTTGACAAAACGCAAATAAATTTGGACTTAGAATGTGCGTGCTCGGCACACATCCCCTGTATTAGCTATTTGCACTAAGCGTGAATTCCTCGTGCGAGTGACTGTGTGTGTGCGTGTGACTGTGTGTGTGTGCGTGTGACTGTGTGTGTGTGAGTGTGACTGTGTGTGTGTGTGCGTGTGACTGTGTAGTGTGCGCGTGTGACTGTGTGTGTGTGCGTGTGACTGTGTGTGTGCGTGTGTGATGTATGCGCACCCATCCTGCACCTTGCATATGCCCCTGCACCTCGCATCACCCCCCTGCACCTCGCATCACCCCCCTGCACCTCGCATCACCCCCCTGCACCTCGCATCAAACCCCTGCACCTCGCATCAACCCCCTGCACCTCACATCAACCCCCTGAACCTCACATCATCTCCCTGCACCTCACATCACCCCCCTGCACCTCACATCACCTCCCTGCACTTCACATCACCTCCCTGCACCTTACATCATCTCCCTGCACCTCACATCACCCCCCTGCACCTCACATCACCCCCCTGCACCTCACATCACCTCCCTGCACCTTACATCACCCCCCTGCACCTCACATCACCTCCCTGCACCTCACATCACCCCCCCCCCCCACCT
This sequence comes from Ascaphus truei, assembly GCF_040206685.1. Lineage (NCBI taxonomy): Eukaryota > Metazoa > Chordata > Amphibia > Anura > Ascaphidae > Ascaphus > Ascaphus truei. The sequence continues at coordinate 13,748,149 of NC_134497.1, forward strand.
CACATCACCCCCCTGCACCTCACATCACCCCCCCTGCACCTCACATCACCCCCCTGCATCTCACATCACCCCCCTTTACCTCCTCACATCACCCCCCTTCACCTCCTCACCTGCACCTCCGATCACCCCCTGCACCTGCGAGCACGGCGGCAGAGCAGTGTGGTAGGAGGAGGGATGGGCACAGGTTGTGTTGCCCCGCAGTGCCGGGGATCAGGGCAGGGAGGACGGCACATACGGCGAGGAGGCCCATGTGAGTGTGACGCCCCCCCCCCCGGGGAAGAACACCATGATGCCGGTGGGGGGGTGTAGGGGGAGGAATAGAGGGGGTAATTGGGGGGAGAGGGGTGGGGGGAGAGGGGTGGGGGAAGGTTGAGACGCGGCCGCACCGGGCCCGCCGTATGCGTGGGAAGCGGCGTGCTCAACCCCCCCCCCGCTTCCCACTTTACCCGAGCAGGAGCCAGGAGCGCACGATAACGTCTGTGCGCGCATGCGCGGCACATGCACCCGCCGGGGGCAGGTAGCGGCTGCGCGCCACCCCCTCCCCACTCCCGTGGTGATTGGAGTCACTGGCGCCATCGCGCATGCGCGGCACGGCAGTAGGCAGCGGGCGGGGAACGGCGGCCGTTATGAGCGGCGCCGGCGGCTATCGCCGCATCTGATTTGTGGAGCAGGTGTAATGTCAATGTTGGGGTTGGGCTAAGCCAGAACACAGCCCGGCCTCAACTGCCAGCACTGACGTCACATCCGTTTCATTTCTGTCTCCACAATCCTTTTTTGCCCCAGTTCGAATGAGGTGCCACTAAGGAAGTTTCACTTCAAAAAAACCTCACATGCAGGATATTGCCTGAACTGCAGCTTTAAGTGCGGCTTCAGCTGTCAGGCTGGGCCATATTCTAACCCGAGTCGCACCTTATCCTCCACTGAGCAGCCGCCTTACCTTTTTGTTTCAACATTGTCTCTCATTCCCTCTAGAGTGTAAGCTCTCCGGATCAGGACCCTCATTACTTGTATGTATGTATGTATGTATGTGTAACGGTGGTTGCCCCACACAGTGGGAGATTTGGCCATTACTGATCGTGTGGTGCATGTTACCTGCTGGTAACAGGAGGGCTGAGTCATCCCGGTGGTAGTGGGGACACAAGACTAGGCTCCTGGGGTTCATACCCCACATATCTCTTTAGCAGTGCAGCGCCTCCATCTGCCGTAGGCTCCAGGGAACTGAAGGTGATCTCCCACAGTAGAACTATTACTTCTCCCCCCAGTAAGGTCACGCAACAGGCAGGAGGTATAATAACAGGAACGGGTTTATTTCTCTTCTGTACAGCACAGTAACAAGTCAGGCTTCTGCCCAATGCAGTCTCACTAAGCTACCACTGAAGGATGGCCCCTGGACTGTCACTACAGGCCAAGGGCACCCGCAGCCGTCCTATCTCTTCCCTGCCTCCCTAACAGAGGTACAGTATGGTCCACACGCCCCGGAGGGAAGAGGACTGGAGAAGGCCCAATAATCAGCCTCTCGGCTGTGTGACCTGCCCCTCTCAAGTGGGTAGAGATAATCCCGAATTTGGGGCGGTACTGCCCTTAAGTACAGCCAGGAGGAGGGCACCAGGTCTGGCTCATGATTGGTCATGCCCAGGCATGATGTCACCGCTGCCCACTGTCACTCAAGTGCAGCTCCTCGGAGGGGGAAAACCCCATATCAAGTACTGGCAATCTGATTGTACCAGGGTTTACTGCCAGCACAGGGGCAGAGTAGTAGCCATCAGGTGATCTGGCTACACTGTCCCTCTGGTAGAATTCCAACGTCCACGCTTGGGTCTATATTGTCGGGTACCATCCTTGGAGGTAACCTGAAAATAACAGTATAACATTTCACACAATGATTATCACATTCAATATGCATGATGTACTCAGTGAACACAAAGCATACAGTTTAATTGGCGTGTATCACCCAACGTGGCTGTATATGCATACAAAAGTCCCTCCCAACATGGAGAACTCTTTAATCAATAGTAGTGCTCTGGGTTTCAGCGACTAACTAATGCTCCGTACTATCCGTTTTGAATGTGAGAGAAGAGTCGTGTGTGACCCTTAGGCAGCGTGCTTGGGCTACTGGGTGTATGATAGTACTTCCAACAGTAATGTGGAAGGAGGTAGTAGGGCCAGGTTTGGGAGGAAGTACAAGGTGCTCTGTTTTTGCCATGTTAAGTTTAAGTCGGCGGAGGGCCATCCAGGACGTTATCGCAGAGAGACATTCAGAAACTTTAGTCTGTATAGCAGGTGTAAGGTCAGGGGTTGATAGGTAAATTTGTGTGTCGTCAGCATAGAGGTGATATTTGAACCCAAGAGATGTGATTAGGTCACCTAGAGAGAGTGTGTACAGAGAAAAGAAGTCCCAGGACAGAGCTCTGGGGTACCCCCACAGAGAGATCGATAGAGGAGGATGAGGTGTTAGCAAACTAGACACTGAAAGTACGATAGAGAAGATAAGAGGAGATCCAGGATAGAGCTCTGTTACGGATGCCAAGAGTATGGAGAATGTGAAGGAGAAGAGGGTGGTCCACAGTATAAAATGTTGCAGAGAGGTGGAGTAATATGAGCAGTGTGTAATGACCTCTGTCTTTGGCAGCATGGAGGTCATTAGTTATTTTAGTAAGGGCTTTTTCAGTGGAGTGAGCAGTGCGAAGCCAGATTGTAGAGGGTCTAGAAGAGAATAGATGGTGAGAAAATTGAACAATTACTTCTCTGTTGTGTGTCCTCACGTGTGTGTGTGTGTGTGTGTGTGTGTGTGTATAACTGTTTATGTAATATACATAACTCTGTACCCCCATTGTACCGCGCTACAGAATATGTTGGCGCTTTACAAATAAACGATAATAATACCTGTGTTAATGCTTGAAGAGGTTTTCATTGTTACCGCTGTGACCTAACACAAGTTTGTTACGGGCTACAGATTATACAGCTCAACCCCGTTATAGCGCGATCCGTTACAACGCGGATCCGCTTATAACGCGATGCAAGTGTGGCTCACAGTTTTTTATTTATGAATACTTTACAACACGATTATTGGTGTCTTAAATACTTTATTGTACAATGCATACAATTGTACATTATTTCTAACGCGATCCGCTTATAACGCGATGTGATTCTTTGGACCCCAAGCACAGCGTTATAAGGGGGTTGAGCTGTACCAATAAAATAATCTTTAGGTCAAAACATGGAAGACTGAATTGAAACAGAATTAATTTTTTTTATTAAACAGACATTGAACTTTAACCTGAACAAAACAATTCAGAAACTGTGATTGCACATATAAGAACATTTAAGAACAATTTAACTCCAAGGATCAAATTAAAAACGTATGTTGCATATGATAAAAATGATTTCGTAATTATAGTATAATTCAACCGTTTTGGATTTGGAGAAAGCATTATATGGGGCTTTGTTTGGAGTCGGTCTTTCAGAGTCAGGTTGAAACCTATCCCCGCTTCATCCCATCCCAGCTGAGACATGGGGGAAAGCCGGGTCTGTGACGTGACTCTGCTCACAAGTGATATAAAATCTGTACATTTTCACTTGCTAATGCAGACTGGACCAACTAAAAACAAACACAGGGTGAAGTTATAACCGTCAGCTCCCTGGCACACATGCTGGGTCCTTATGTTGAAGATTTTGCCCCGTCTGCGTATGCCAAGAACCTCCCCATGCAAACGAATCTCAGCACCGTTTAGGGCGAGCAACCATAGAAGGAGGAGTTCCTTATGCGTTCAAATTTCCTTGATCCATTTGTCTTCTTCTGTGACATAGTCTTTGGGGCGCACCGATAGTCGAACCGCGGAACTCGGTATGTCGGCCAAGATGCATCATGTAACGCTTGGCATGAGACCCACATCGCCACGTCTTCAGCTTGGAGTCAAACATCTGATGGGCGAAAAGCTCTGTGGGGTCCAGGTGTGATTTGAGAGTTACAGTTTTTGCTCTCTGCATCCACTGGTAAAGGAAGAGAACCCGTTCAATCTTCTTTTGGCCCAACTGCTCAGCCAAGTCAAGTGGTGTGAGACCTCTCCTATTGGGTATGTGGATTTGTGCCCCGTGCGCCAGCAGGGGATCCATGGACCCAGTGTTGCCCATGGCTGCTGCCACATGGAGGGGAGTAGTCCACAGTGGGGTTCTGCTCTGTACGTTTGCACCTAAAATGCGACAAAATGCAATGTATTGGTAAACCAGTAAGCCTAGGGCAAAGGTTTAGCTGCAAGGTGGAGGATGCCAAATAACAGAAGAGGGAAAGGATTGGGACTCTATTGCTGACCACTTGACTAAGCTTACACAATGAGGACACCACTCTAGTTGTGATGAGGAATCCAAAGTGCATTAGAGAGATGACACCAAATGGTCATTTGATGTCACCTCTAATAAATGTTTGCATCATCTTCACAGCGTCCGTTGGTCCTTATTGTTTATGACGATATACCTTCAACTTTTGCCAGGATCGGTTGGGCAGCCGTGGGCAGGATCGGATGGGCAGCCGTGGGCAGGACCGGATGGGCAGCCGTGGGCAGGACCGGATGGGCAGCCGTGGGCAGGACCGGATGGGCACCCGTGGGCAGGATCGGATGGGCACCAGTGGGCAGGACCGGATGGGCACCCGTGGGCAGGACCGGATGGGCACCCGTGGGCAGGACCGGATGGGCACCCGTGGGCAGGACCGGATGGGCACCCGTGGGCAGGACCGGATGGGCAGCCGTGGGCAGGACCGAATGGGCACCCGTGGGCAGGATCGGATGGGCACCCGTGGGCAGGACCGGATGGGCACCCGTGGGCAGGACCGGATGGGCACCCGTGGGCAGGATCGGATGGGCACCCGTGGGCAGGTCCGGATGGGCACCCGTGGGCAGGATCGGATGGGCACCCGTGGGCAGGATCGGATGGGCACCCGTGGGCAGGATCGGATGGGCAGCCGTGGGCAGGATCGGGTGGGCAGCCATGGGCAGGATCGGATGCGCACCCGTGGGCAGGATCGGGTGGGCACCCGTGGGCAGGATCGGGTGGGCAGCCGTGGGCAGGATCGGATGCGCACCCGTGGGCAGGATCGGATGCGCACCCGTGGGCAGGATCGGATGCGCACCCGTGGGCAGGATCGGATGGGCACCCGTGGGCAGGATCGGATGCGCACCCGTGGGCAGGATCGGATGGGCACCCGTGGGCAGGATCGGATGCGCACCCGTGGGCAGGATCGGATGCGTTCTGGCGGGTGCTCCTTTATTCTTCAATCACTTAAATCCGAGCGTTTTTTTTCTTATCCATTCATTTAAAAAAAATAAAAAAAATTTTATATAGGATTGAACCCCCATTTATTTCAGCTCTGGGAACCCCCCAGCTCCGGCTGGGTAGCAGGGTTCATGCCGCTTTTCGAAGCTCCCGCGCCATGCGGGCCAATAGCAAGCCGTGACATCATCCTACGTGCTTTCCTATTGGCCAACGTAACGCTGAGTTTTTTTAAAAAGCAGAGCAATACCGGAACCCCCTTCAGAGGTATCTCGGGAAGCAGGGGGGGTCCCAGAGATGAAATTAATGAGGTTCAGCTCCGGAGACCCCTGTGCTTCAATCCTGGGTCAAACAAAAATAAATGTTAAAAACAAAAAACAAAAGTGCTTGGATTGCTCCTTTAATTGAGTTGACAATGAGACACCGCTGTAAGAACGGTATTCTCCATCCTAGGAACATGTAAACAAAGTCTGGCAAAAGTGAATGTAATGCATATGATCTCAGACGTGCTATTAGAGAGGGTCGGGGTTCCTTACAATGCATCTGATCTCAGACGCGCTATTAGAGAGGGTTGGGGTTCATTACAATGCATATGATCTCAGACGCGCTATTAGAGAGGGTCGGGGTTCCTTACAATGCATCTGATCTCAGACGCGCTATTAGAGAGGGTTGGGGTTCCTTACAATGCATCTGATCTCAGACGCGCTATTAGAGAGGGTTGGGGTTCCTTACAATGCATCTGATCTCAGACGCGCTATTAGAGAGGGTCGGGGTTCCTTACAATGCATCTGATCTCAGACGCGCTATTAGAGAGGGTCGGGGTTCCTTACAATGCATCTGATCTCAGACGCGCTACTGGAGAGGGTTGGGGTTCCTTACAATGCATCTGATCTCAGACGCGCTATTGGAGAGGGTTGGGGTTCCTTACAATGCATCTGATCTCAGACGCGCTATTAGAGAGGGTTGGGGCTCCTTACAATGCATCTGATCTCAGACGCGCTATTAGAGAGGGTCGGGGTTCCTTACAATGCATCTCCTTCAGCTTATGCTTGTTCCTCAAGTCCTGTGCAACCGGAGAAGCTTGCAATATATTACTCTGTAAAGCAGCGTGTTACCGGGCTGCCTGGATGGGTTCATGGGAGTCACTACCTGTAACTATCACAATTGCCTTTTGAATGTTCAATCTAAACCTTGCAATAATTACTTTATGCCACAAGAGGGCACAACTTAGTCAAACATCAGCAACATCGGCGTTTCATAACCACTGGGACGCAAATTTCAAGGTGAGACACAGGGGTGCATTGGCCTAGCGGGTGTTCATGTTAGGGGGTGCCGGTATCTTTTGCTCAATTTATATGTCCCCCATCACGTGAACCAATAGGAAGCTGCAAGGGATGATGTCATCATTTCCTATTGGCCAGCAGGACGCGGGACATTTCCTCCGCCATTATGATAGCCCCAAGTAGCCCGGCCGGAGCTGCTACCGGCACCCAGTTCTGAGGAAGTAGGGGGTCCCCGGCGCTGAAATTGACGCGGTTCAGCTATTTTAAGTGTCACCAGGAGCGCTGCTTGAAGAATGACAAGTCGACATGTTAATTATCTTACCGTTTTTCAGAAGGAAAAGCACTATGTCCCTGTGATCCCGGTGGGACACTATGTAGAGTGCCACGCCAGCGCGGCGCGCCAGCCAATCCCGTCTCTGCTTTGGGGTTAAACGCTCCGAGTTCAGGGTGGAAAAGGTGGAGTCTGCCGTGACCCCCAAACTTAACACCTTTTCCAAAAACAGAGGAAGACAAAAAGAAAATGACCTTACGTTTATCGATTTCATCCTAACAGCGTAACACAGACATGTCATCGAGGAATTCTGCGTCACTTCGGGGTTTCTAGGTTAGAACCAACATGAAAGATAGTTTCAGGAGTAAAAAAAAAAGGAGTCGCTCCGTGGCTAATACTATGCACACGACACATAAACCGTGGCCACCTACAGACACACTTACCAGAACGCCCTCCTACTGTCTCTGTACGTTCTTCCTACCTACCTATTCGATTGTAAGCTCTTCGGGGCAGGGACTCCTTTTCCGAAATGTTACTTTTATGTCTGAAGCGCTTCTTCCCATTATGTGTTATTAGTATTATTTGCTATTTAAATAATGATGTCACGTGTATTACTGCTGTGAAGCGCTATGTACAGTAATGGCGCTGTATATGGTGTGCGTCTCCTCCGTCTCTGGCAGTCTCTGACGGTCCCCACAAGTGTCGACTCTCCTTTCGAAGCAAGTTAACCCTATCTTGCGAAACGCGTTGAGTGGAAGAGGAGGCAATCCGTTCCCGGTTGATCGTGACGCCAGACGCCGACTCCAGTCAAGCTGCACGAGAACCCCAGCGGCCGCTTGTGGGGACCGTCAGAGACTGCCAGAGACGGAGGAGACGCACACCGGACAGCATTGGCTGTAAAGATACCCTTATGTGCCCTGAGTTGCAGTACAGAGTGTGAGTACGCCCTCAGGGGGGCTTTTTTATGTGTCATTTATTAAAGGTGTTTTATATTACTACACCATCAGCCGCTTCTTTGTCTCCTTCCCCTCCCCCCCCTCCCCCTTCCCGTTTTTCTTCCCCACCAGCTCTAGCTTCGCTACCAGGCAGTTCAGCATCTGAAGCTGCTGCAGAACACCATTGGTCAAATCTAGGACACACTCCCTCATCCCTTGCGTTTTCTGTTCTCTAGAGCAGGGGGGCGCAAACTTTTTTCCCTGCGCCCCCCTGCCGGCTGTCCCCTCACTCCCGCGCCCCCCCCCCCCCCCCCAACCCCAACTTACCCGCGCTCCGGCGTAATGACGTCACGTTGCCATAGCAACGTGACGTCACATGACCTCGCAGCGTCATTTTGACGCCGCGTTGCCATGGCGACGCAGGGAGGAAGCCGCCGGAGCCACGGTAAGTTAGGTTTACAGAGGCCCTGCAGCTCCCCCGGCACTTAATTTAAGTGCCTTCGGGAAGCGCGCGGGGCCTCTGTAAACCCCGCGCCCCCCGTCGGCAGTCTCGCGCCCCCCCTGGGGGTCGCGCCCCACAGTTTGCGCACCGCTGCTCTAGAGGATTGTGGCTTTTTCCCCTTAAGGTTGAGTGGTCCTTTGATTATATATATTTTATTGTTGTTACCTTATTTATATTGCATATTTTCCCTTTCTTGCATTTGCTTGTTATATTTTTTCACCACTGGGTGGTGCTGTGGCACTGTATTGAAGCGCTGGGCAGTTTATTTCTGTTTCCTGCTATATAAATAAAGACATACATACCTCGTTTTAAAGATTATTATTTTTTTTTAACATAGGATTGAAGCAGGGGGGGGCTCCGGAGCTGAACCCCATTAATTTCAGCTCTGGGGGGAACCCCTTGCTTTCGGAGATACTTACCCTAGGTTCCCCGTAGCTGAAATTAATGGGGTTCAGCTCCGGAGACTAAAAAAAAATAATAATAAAATAAAAAAATAATAAATAGAAAAAAGTGCATGAATTGGTCCTTTAATTCCAAAGTTGCATTGAACAAGATTAATCACAGAAAGGTTCTTACAAATAGTACAATGGTACGCTATTTATAACTGCCCGACCCCACAAATAGTATTTAAAGGAGATAAGATAGAGAGGGAAAAAAGCAAACGATTTGACAACGCAGTAATCAGGATGTAGAGGAAAGCTGGGTTCATTAAACTTGCATTTGTGAGTTATTTTGCATGTACAGGAGGGCCCCGCTCATACGGCGGGTTCCGCTCCATGGCGGCGGCGCCGCAAAGTAAAAATCGCCGAAAAACAGAACCGGCGATTTTCGGCGTCTCCTACCCTTCTGCGCATGCGCAGATTTGCAGTCCACCCTTCCGCGCATGCGCGACCTCGGCCGCTCCCCCTTCTGCGCATGCGCGAACTCGGTCGTCCCCGTTCTGCGCAGACATGGCGGCCCCCTTCTCGGTACCGCCGTATCGGTGGATCGCCGAGAAGCGAAACGCCGAGAAACGGGGTCCTACTGTACAAAGGAGCCGTGGGGAAAACATTATAATAAGAACTTTATTTCATGTAGTGCTTTTCTCGGCACATCAGATTTTTGCAGACACAGTCCCTGCGCAGGTGATCTTAACATCTATGATTTCGGTGCACAGGGAGGTAAAGTGACTTGCCCAAGGTTACAAGGAGCGGACACCAGTAATTGTTCCAGATTCCTGATTCAAATGCAATGTCGTTACCACTCTTTCTCCTTATCAAGCTTTTCATCACTTAGATTGTAAGCTCTCCGGGGCACAGATTTATTTTCCTATTGTCTGACTTTGCTGCACTTATTGTATTATAATTCCCTGTACTATATTGTCTTTGTAAAGCGCCGAATACACTGTGGGCGCTATATAAATAAAAATATATACATAGAAATATACATACATAAAGAATCCACATGCACTCAGAAGGAATCTCTCTTGCTGAAACAATTACAGAGGACTGAGGGTTTACAGACAAACGTCTCTAGGTGCAAGAGCTGTCAATCCCCTCAAGAGCCCAAATGACCTTTTTTTTCAACCACCTTTTCTAGGTTTCCTTCAATGGCTGCTTTCACAAGATCACTCCAGCCATCGTAGTGCCAAATCCTCAAAGAGATGGTTGCACCGGGTATAATCCCATTGAATTGAAATGTAGTATCAGCAGGCATATCTCCTACAAGAAAAAGGCAAACACATGATGCATTTCTCAGGCCGAATGTGTTATGAACATGTTAGTCTTAGTTCTTGCGGTTAGAGTAGGGGGCAAAAGAACCTGGGCGCTAACCTACATAAGCAGATCCCACAAAAAGGTAATAAAGTGTGTCAATTACCAATGTAGGAAGAGGTGCCCCCAAACAATATTGAAAGGAGACCTGGGTGGATACCAAACCCTTCTGCTGCGACCCCAATAAGGATTATCCAAACCCTAGACAAGAGCAGTACACCAAAGAACAAGGGGAGCAAGGGTTTAAGGAACAATCACAATCAAAGTTCTATACACGAAGAATACACATACCTAACCTACAATGAGGTCAGGTACAAGGGAGGAGGGGAGATAATATATATATATATATATATATATATATATATATATATATATAGCAACTGTAAATATTACTGTATGTTCATTTGCATGTCTTAGACAGGTCTGCAACCCTGTCTTTCCCCAGTCACCCAGCATATAGCGCTTCCACTGCAGCAAGGGATTCTGGGAAATGACATGCAAATGAGCACACAGTGCCACCTTTTGTCTCAAGCTCGTATTACACGTATATATCGATCGTATATATCGATTTATTGATAACACGTCTGCCTCACCATCTTTATTCCATCACATGCGGGAGCTTTGAAAAAACTGACAGAGTGAAGGTCTTCAACGACAAATCTCTGCCAGCCAGCAATCACGGTTCCCCCGCTGTTTGGATTGGGGAAGGATAGACCGATCCTCACAGATACCCCTCGCTGTACCTGTACTTACACTTGGCCGTGTAAGTATCGCTTGATAATATATATATATATTTATTATCTCCCCTCCTCCCTTGGACCTGACCTCATTGTAGCTTAGGTATGTGTATTCTTTGTGTATAGAACTTTGATAGTTATTGTTCCTTAAACCCTTGCTCCCCTTGTTCTTTTGTTAGAGTAGGGGATAACTATAGGGTGTTTAGTGGTTAGGGTAAGGGGATAACTTTAGGGTGTTTAGTGGTTAGGGTAAGGGGATAACTGTAGGGGTTTTAGTGGTTAGAGTAGGGGGTAAACTTTAGCGTTTAAAACAGCAAGCATTGGCTTGAGGACTCCATGTAATAATGGACTTGAGACAAAAGGTGGCACTGTTTGCTCATTTGCATGTCATTCTCCAGAATCCCTTGCTGCAGTGGAAGCACTGTATGTTAGGTGATAACAGAGAAAAGCAGGGTTGCAGACTTGTCTAAGACATGTGAATGTGCTCACAAGTAATATTTTTATATGCTATATGGTGGAGGGTTTTTAGTCACCTCTTCACCCACCATAACACACATATATACTATACTAAGCACACACCCCTGATGAAGATCCCTCTGTGCGGATCGAAACGTTGTATTTTGTGCAATTTATTTCTTTAATACAACTACTTTGGATTATACTTTTGAGTGCTGTCGTCATTGTGCCATCATCCCTGCTGGTAACGTATACCTATACATACAGTTGTGTGAAAAAGAAAGTACACCCTCTTTGAATTCTATGCTTTTAAATATCAGGACATAATAACAATCATCTGTTCCTTAGCAGGTCTTAAAATTAGGTAAATACAACCTCAGATGAACAACAACACGTGACATATTACACAGTGTCATGATTTATTTAACAAAAATAAAGCCAAAATGGAGAAGCCAAGTGTGAAAAACTAAGTACACCCAGTACACACACACACACACACACACACACACACACACACACACACACACACACACACACACACACACACACACACACACACAACAGGTATTACCAGATCTTCATCCGGAAAAAAGAGACAGCACACAGCCAAGTTGAAATAACAATATATTGAGGTAACAAAAACCAAGGCACTACATCCGACGTTTCGGTCAGCTACACGTGACCTTCCTCAGGGATCCTGAGGAAGGTCGCGTGTAGCTGACCGAAACGTCGGATGTAGTGCCTTGGTTTTTGTTACCTCAATATATTGTTATTTCAACTTGGCTGTGTGCTGTCTCTTCTTTCCGGATGAAGATCTGGTAATACCTGTTGTTTCAATATTGCATATGGGATAAGCATCAGCTCTTCATTGTTTACAGAGTGCCTGCTGCCTTGTTTCTCTCACACACACACACACACACACACTATATAAATATATATATATAAATATATATATATATACACACACACATTATATATATATATATATATATATATATATATATATATATATATATATATATATATATATATATATATATATATATATATATATATATACTAGCTGAGAGACCCGGCGTTGCCCGGGATGTAAATGCGTAATAGGTAGTATTATTTATAAATCGTGGAACAATAGGTGACTGTTTGTTGTAAAGGTTGGATAATAATATTGAAAAGAAAGATGGAAGAAAATGTAATACGATGTTGTATAAAAATGGTTTATTGTAACCACACCACAGTACAATGTATATTTTGGTGCCATAAGTGATGTAAAAATCTGAGTCGTGTGTCCTGCTAGGGTGTGAGGCGGCGGGTGGCGCGTGGGTTGTGAGTGCTGTGTGCGAGTGGGGGTCCTGCTAGGGTGTGAGGCGGCGGGTGGTGCGTGGGTTGTGAGTGCTGTCTGTGAGTGGGGGTCCTGCTAGGGTGTGAGGCGGCGGGTGGCGCGTGGGTTGTGAGTGCTGTCTGTGAGTGGGGGTCCTGCAAGGGTGTGAGGCGGCGGCTGGCGCGTGGGTTGTGAGTGCTGTCTGTGAGTGGGGGTCCTGCTAGGGTGTGAGGCGGTGGGTCAGTGATGTCAGGGGGTAGGGGCGGGAGGCAGCAGGTGTGTGTGGCGGCAGGTATGTGTCGAGTGTAGCGGGTGTCTGTTGAGTGCGTGCAGCGGCTGTGAGGCGGTGGGTGAAAGGCAGAGGCGGCCGGAGTAAGGGCGGGTGAAAGGCAGAGGCGGGGGTGGGGAGGCGGTAAGGCGGGCATGAAGGCGAAGGGCGGCGGGAAGGGGAGGAGGGGGTGGAGGAGGGGGGCAAGGGGTGGAGGAGGGGGGCAAGGGGTGGAGGAGGGGGGCAAGGGGTGGAGGAGGGGGGAAGGGTTAGAGGAGGGGGGAAGGGTTAGAGGAGGGGGGGGAAGGGTTAGAGGAGGGGGGGGGGAAGGGTTAGAGGAGGGGGGGGGGAAGGGTTAGAGGAGGGGGGGAAGGGTTAGAGGAGGGGGGGGGAAGGGTTAGAGGAGGGGGGGGGAAGGGTTAGAGGAGGGGGGGGAAGGGAGGGGGGGGAAGGGTTAGAGGAGGGGGGAAGGGTTAGAGGAGGGGGTGGAAGTGTGGGAGGGGAAAGGATAAAAAGAGGTGGAGGAGGGGGGGGGGAAAGAGGAGCGGAGGGGGGGGTGGAAAGGGGAGCGGAGGGGGGGTGAAGGGGGGAAGGGGAGCGGAGGGGGGGTGAAGGGGAGCGGAGGGGGGGAAGGGGAGCGGGGGGGGGGAAGGGGAGCGGGGGGGGGGAAGGGGAGCGGGGGGGGGGAAGGGGAGCGGGGGGGGGGGGGAAGGGGAGCGGGGGGGGAAGGGGAGCGGGGGGGGGAAGGGGAGCGGGGGGGGGGAAGGGGAGCGGGGGGGGGGAAGGGGAGCGGGGGGGGGAAGGGGAGCGGGGGGGAGGGAAGGGGAGCGGGGGGGGTGAAAGGGGAGAAGTGGTGGGAAGGGGGAGGTGGTGGAAAGGGGGAGAAGGGGGGAGGTGGTGGGAAGGGGGAGAAGGGGGGAGGTGGTGGGAAGGGGGGAGGTGGTGGGAAGGAGGAGGAGGGGGAAGGTGGTGGAAAGGGAGAGAAGGGGGGATGTGGTGGGAAGGGGGAGGAGGGGGAAGGTGGTGGGAAGGGGGAGGAGGGGGAAGGTGGTGGGAAGGTGGGGAGGTGGTGGGAAGGGGGGAGGGTGGAGGTGGTGGGAAGGGGGGGAGGTGGTGGGAAGGGGGGGGAGGTGGTGGGAAGGGGGGGGAGGTGGTGGGAAGGGGGGGAGGTGGTGGGAAGGGGGGGGAGGTGGTGGGAAGGGGGGGGAGGTGGTTGGAAGGGGGGGGGGAGGGGTGAGGTGGTGGGAAGGGGGAGGAGGTGGGAAGGCGGGGGGTGGGAGGCGGAGGGAAGGCGGGGGGTGGGAGGCGGTGGGAAGGGGGGGGGGAGGCGGTGGGAAGGGGGGGTGAAGGGGGGGTGGAGGGGAGGTGAAGGTGGGGGGTTGGAGGGGAGGTGAAGGGGGGTGAAGGGGGGGGGGGTGGAAGGGAGGTGAAGGGGGGGGGGGTGGAAGGGAGGTGAGGGGGGGGGTGGAAGGGATGTGAAGGGGGGGGTTGGAAGGGAGGTGAAGGGGGGGGGTGGAGGGGAGGTGAAGGGGAGGTGGTGAAGGGGGGGGTGGAGGGGAGGTGAAGGGGGGGAGGTAAATGGGGAGGTGAAGGGGGGTGGAAGGGAGAAGTGGAGTGAGGGGAGGTGAAAGGGGGTGAGGGGAGGTGATGGGGGGTGAGGGGAGGTGGAGGGGAGGTGAAGGCCGCTCACTCACCCATCCGGCAGGTCCCACGTGGATCTGAGGCGGGAGGCAGCGTGTTGTGGCCGCTCACCCGCTGTGTCCCGGGCGCCACCATCTTGGGCACTCGGCGCGGCGAGGCAGCCTGCCTGGCCACTGGCTGTTCCCCCGCCCGGGGAGGGGTGAGTTGTAGCGCCGGGGAGGGGGGGGCATGTATATGTGTGGGGGGGGAGAGGTGGGAGATATAGAGGGGGGGTCTCGCACGGCCGCTGACACTGGGTGGGGGGGGGGGGCGCTGAAGGGGTAATAATAGTGTGTGTGTCCCGCTGAATGTAGCTGCCTCGCGGGAGGGGGGGGTCGGGGTGAAAGCGCGGGAGACACGGGGAGAGGAGGAGGTGCGCGCGGGTGCTGCTAACTGTGAGCCCCGCTAATGTATGTAACAGTGTGTGTGTGTGTGTGTGTGTGTGTGTGTGTGTCACTGTGTGTGTGTGCGTCATTGTGTGTGTGTGTGTCTGTCATTGTGTGTGTGTGTGTGTCTGTCATTGTGTGTGTGTGTGTGTGTGTGTGTGTCTGTCATTGTGTGTGTGTGTGTGTGTCCCTGTGTGTGTGTCCCTGTGTGTGTCCCTGTGTGTGTGTGTCCCTGTGTGTCCTTTGGCCCGTCACTCCGCCTCAGGCCAATGAGAGGTGTGCGGGGGCGGGCCAAGGGACCAATCAGATTTCCCCTAGGGACACCGGACATCCAGGCAGGCAGGCAGGCAGGCAGGCAGGCAGGCAGGCAGGCAGGCAGGCAGGCAAACATACAGTGCTTTCACTAATATAGTATAAGATATACATACATACATACATACATACATACATACATACACACATTATATAAATATATATATATATATATATATATATACACACACACACACACACACACATTATATAAATATATATACATACATACATACATACACACACACACGTTATATAAATATGTTATTTCCCAGAATCCCTTGCTGCAGTGGAAGTGCTGTGTGCTGGGTGATAATGGTGAAGGGCGGGGTTGCAGACCTGCCTTAGACATGCAGATGAGCATACAGTTATATTTACATATTTGCATATTTGCTTTGCAATGGAGGGTTTTTGTCACTTTTTTTACTCACCATAACTTAACTCAGTATTATGGTATACCCCATCCCTCAGCTTCTTTGCATACCCAGTCAATCAACCCCACACTGATGAGACCCATTAAGGTCGAAACAGCTGTCTGTGGTGGGTTTTCTGGGTATGCACCTTAACCCTGGCTGTGCTCAAAGCTGTGACCATGCAGCAAGCTTAAGCCTATAGGGAACCATGTTAAAAATGTTTTTTGAAGCAAAAAGTGGCACTGTGTGCTCATTTGCATGTAATTTCCCAGAATCCCTTGCTGCAGTGGAAGTGCTGTGTGCTAGGTGATAATGGTGAAGGGCAGGGTTGCAGACCTGCGTATATATATATACACACACACACACACACACACACACACACACATATATATATATATACAGAGTCCCCTCGCACCTCCATCCAGGTAAGACAGCCTCTGCAGGTGGATGGGGATCCCCGCCACCAGCTCCAGCGCCTCGGCCAGCTCTCCCACCAGCATGTGCCTACTGCAGCCGGGCACCGTGAACATCTCCCCGCTCTCCCGCAGCAGCACCCGCACCCGGTACCGGCCCCCTTTGCGGGCGGCGGTGCGGGACCTCAACAGGTGTGGGGACCAGCCGGGGAACACCGTGTTAATCAGAGGGAACAGCATGGCCACTCCGCACGGACTCCGCGCCTCACTGCCCGCACCGGGCCGCACCGGCTCCTCGCCTCACTGCCCGCACCGACTCCTCGCCTCACTGCCCGCACCGGCTCCTCGCCTCACTGCCCGCACCGGGCCGCACCGGCTCCTCGCCTCACTGCCCGCACCGGCTCCTCGCCTCACTGCCCGCACCGGGCCGCACTGACTCCTCGCCTCACTGCCCGCACCGGGCCGCACCGGCTCCTCGCCTCACTGCCCGCACCGGGCCGCACTGACTCCTCGCCTCACTGCCTGCACCGGGCCGCACTGACTCCTCGCCTCACTGCCCGCACCGGGCCGCACTGACTCCTCGCCTCACTGCCTGCACCGGGCCGCACTGACTCCTCGCCTCACTGCCCGCACCGGGCCGCACTGACTCCTCGCCTCACTGCCCGCACCGGGCCGCACTGACTCCTCGCCTCACTGCCTGCACCGGGCCGCACTGACTCCTCGCCTCACTGCCCGCACCGACTCCTCGCCTCACTGCCCGCACCGGGCCGCACCGACTCCTCGCCTCACTGCCTGCACCAGGCCGCACTGACTCCTCGCCTCACTGCCCGCACCGGGCCGCACTGACTCCTCGCCTCACTGCCCGCACCGGGCCGCACTGACTCCGCGCCTCACTGCCTGCACCAGGCCGCACTGTGAGTTAAACAAGGAGACGCGTCGCTAGGCAACGGGAGACGCTACAATGCTCCTTTCTCTCAGCCCCATGGATTGAGGGGCCTGGGAATGGGGGGCAGCGGAGGGTGGCTTATACAGGAACAACACCCTGCAAGGCAGACACCAAAAGGGGATGAGGGGAGGGGGAGAGAGATAGTTGAGGGGGATGGGGGAGAGAGCGGAGGGGGGATAGATATAGGGGGAGTGAGGAGAGAGAGGGGGAGGGGGATAGATATAGGGAGAGGGGGGAAAGATAGATATAGGGGGATGAGGGAGAGAAGGGAAGGGGATAGATATAGGGGGAGGGAGAAGAGAGGAGGGAGATAGGGTGAGGAATTGGGAGGGGGGAGAGGAGAGGGGGGGAGGGGGGAGAGGAGAGAGGGGGGAGAGGAGAGAGGGGGGAGAGGAGAGAGGGGGGGAGAGGAGAGAGGGGGGGAGAGGAGAGGGGGGAGGAGAGAGGGGGGGGAGGAGAGAGGGGGGGGGAGATTGCTATGAGTTAAGGAAAAAATTATTGATGAAGCATACATTTTTCATTGTGCACACATAATACAATGCTATACAATTTAAATATGGTACTGAAATAGCTTAAACTAAAATTAGCAATTTATTAATACTACTTAAATAAAATACGATACTGAAATTTCAATTTCTGTTAATATATTTGTGCGAATATAATTGCATCAAAATGTACATGTGTTTTACAAATACAATTAAACATTAACTATAGTATTATTATTATTTTACCTCACTTGCATGTGACCTTTGTAAAGGAGAAAGTCTGTATGTTAACATTTAAATAACAATAAACATATTTAAATTAACAAATGTTTCTACTCAATCTGCCTCTCATTGACTTACCCAGTGGTTTCCAACCTTTTTTGGGTTGAGGAACCCCAACCCTCTCTAAAAGTGCGTCTGAAATCAAATGCATTGTAAGGAACCCCAACCCTCTCTAATAGCATGTCTGAGATCAGGTGCATTGTAAGGAACCCCAACCCTCTCTAATAGCGTGCAACCGCGTTTTCAGGACAAAAGAATGTTTTTGGCATGCGTCGGCCGGGTCACGTGAGTGGTTCAGCCAATGAGGGGCGACCCAACCTTGTGACGTCACTGCCACGCCTCCCCATCACTATTGATCGCAGTCCACCGATCACTCGGTCAACAGGCGCGCGACGCCATGCTATCTGTCGCGAGTCCACTACATCCGAGGCCTTACATCTCGGCCCTAATTTCTGGCTATACACATTCCAGTAAAGGGTTGTTGGTACGTAGAGTTACTAAATTGATGTCAGTTGTTGAGTGAATAATACAAGGGCCAATTCCCTCCTAAACTATTTTATTCCACTTTAAAAAAAATATGAAAATGATAAATGCAATGCTTCCCCATGGTGTGTGAATGTATACTGCTAAAACAGCATGTCATCTGATATTACCCTGTGCTAGTTTGCATAATAAAACTTGACAAATGACTAACCAGCAAATTAAAGATGTTAACAGATTATCAAATGGTTATAATCGTGCTCCCCTGCAATTTGTGGAGTGATATACTGTACGTGGAGGAGGATTTCGGAAACAAGTCCTCACCAGAGGTTTATAAGCCATATTTATACCCATCTTTAACACTGTATATTAATATGTTCACTTTCAAAAATTATAATCACCGATTCATTTCACTCTATGATACACTGTGTAATAAACGCCGTCCAATATCACTGTGTGATGTTAACAGATTATCAAGCATGAGATAAGCAACATTTGGAAAAGGAATCAGATAAAAATCCTGACAGAGGCAACATCCATTTCTACTATATGAAACGCCAAGGGTCAATCGAAACAGTTAAAGCAGACCAGTTTCAGTACCATATATAGCTTTCAAAAGATGTTAGGTTTGTATCTTGCACTACTGTAAATTATGCATATGTGGAAATGTATCTCAATGTATTGTAACAAAGTCTAATAAATATATATATATATATATATATTTTATATAATCCTAACATAATATGCACATCACAGTAGATGACATCACAGAGGCTGGGTGGGTATGTAACTATAGGTCAGGCCTGAAACAGCATTTTATGTTTAGAGGCGAGCTGACGTTTCCACAGAGGATTTCAAATAAAAAAACAAAAAAAACACATTAGAAATGTTAGTACAAAGAGTGAGACAGGCAGTCTCACACTAGTGCTACAGAACCTATTGTAACAAATGAATGGGTACAATCCAAATCCATGTAGCAGCAATGAAGTATAAGCAGGAGCTGAATCGTAATAGACCGAAAGTGCTTGAGTGTCATACATTTAAGACAATGTCATATGCAGTACCTCTGTAGTAGTGTATAGAAATGCCCATCCAAATAAACCTGTTTATAATCCACATCAGAGTTGTAAGTCAATGTTACACAGTTGGAGGGACAGGAGAACAACAGTGTGGCAGGTGAATCTCCTGGATCCAGATTATATTTGGAACCTCCCCAATTCACTCACTCCTATTGCTACAAGATACACAGCCCCCCGTGTGTGATTAATAGAACACGGTAACAGCATACTACAGCAAGTCATTACTCGCAGCTCTAGATAACCGATCCAGTCCCAGGAAAGTGCGCGCGTCTCCGTTAAGGTATACGAAGCAAGTTTGAAGTCCTGAGCAGCCCGGCAGCCATGATCCTCTTACGCGTTTCGCCCTGTTTCTTTGATAAAGCGCTTGAACAGCGCGAAGCGCGTAAGAGGATCATCCCTGTTCAATGCCCGTGCTACTGACGTGTTCCTGTCAAGAATAAATCCTAGCTTTATTTTTTTTTAAATCGGCATACAAACTCTGGTACCCGTTTTTGTTCCGCTGTGCTTTCCTTTTCCTGGCTGCCTGGGACTTGAAACTTGCCTAGAAACGTTAGTTTGGGGGGGGGGGGGGGAAGAGGATATAGCTCAACCTTTAATCTCCCCCAGACCCATTGAGCTACAATATGCTCAATATAGTCGGGGGAAACAGCCTATCGGTTAAATATCCGGATTACAGCTATCCTACTGGAACATAGCCATCTGTATGGCTTCACGCTTTCAAATGTGAACGACAAGATTTTACAGGTCAAGAGTAAGGACCCTACAGCTACAAGCAGAGGGTAGGCAAGAAAGGGGGCAGGTGGACCAACCCCTTCCCATCTGTAAAGCTACTTCACTCCCCATCTATTGTTTCGTTTTAGGGTTCCACTCACAGCACTGTCAAATTCAGGTGAGGTGCAGAAGCAACCCCATGTATAAGAGGAACAGAGATGCCCCCCTCCTCCCCACTCTTATTAGTGTATGGTCAGTAAAGGAAGGGGGGGGGGGGGGCAGATGATATAGCTTAACCTGCTATCGCCTCCAGACCCATTGTTAAAGAAGATCGGTGAGATGTGCTACCAACTCAGAGGGGTCTCTCATGCATCTTCCAGCTGGCTCCACAGAGACAGACTGCTCAGGATAACCGACAGAACCATAAAGATAGCAACTGGAACCAATACATTGAGCAATCTTGAAAATGAGCATTGGCAAGTCCCATCTCCACTACTGTGAAAATATAAAGTGTAATTTCTATGACTTGTATGTTCTTGGGGAGATGATCCAATCAGACTGCAGAGCCAGGAGATCCTTGGAATCTCACAGTAATCCCAAATGATGAATCATCGAGCACAGAGGTTGACCCTTTGGGGCACAGTTGATTGTTCTCATTAGTGAATATACAAGATGAACGCAAGAAACAATATATAATGGTGCAGTATGTACCCAAAAAAAGATCACTCTATACACTCAGAGTTAATCCCCCTCCTGCTGTAGGACTTTCAGCTCACGATAAGTGACCAAAGATTGGGGAATTTGTGAGTCCAAGTCCATGTGTCTGTTTTAGATGTTTGACTATAAAAATGTTACGTTATTACGTTATATGCCCTTTTTTCATTCTCAGCTCTATGGGGAGAGTACTTTCCCGAATGACTTAAAGCTGCAATTCAAGCAATATCCTACGTGCATTATTTATTTATTTTTTAAATAAATCAGTTCTGTACTGAGAAAATACTTTTAGCATTTAATAAATAAATAAATATATAAATAAATATATATATATATATATATATATATATATGTGTGTATTCTAATGGAACAAGTATTTTTGTTCCTATAGCAACCATATACAAAGTCACATCCCGTTCCCCTTCAGAAACAGCATCGCCTTTTTGAGCCCCGCCCTCTATAGCAGTGAACCAATTGAATCTAATGCCTGCCTGGTCACATTATCTTCAACACACAACTTTGGCTGTCAGTGCAGCAGAAGAGGACCCAAGATGCAGTTAGTGATCCCCCAGCCAAATTTCAGCTATCAGCAACTTAGCCAATCACTTGTAAGTGTGTAGATTGTATTGATGCACGTTGCATATTTTTTTTTTTTTTTTTTTTTTTTAGAAACGACAGCTTGAACTGCAGCTTTAAAGCTGCAGTTCAGGCAATATCCTGCATGTGTTTTTTTTTAATAAATCAGTTCTGTAGTAAGAAAAAATACTTTTAGCATTTTCTGTTTTAAAAAAAAAAACAACTTTGAAAGACCAATTTTCTTGTATACTATTTTAACAAGCATGCTTGTTCCTACAGCAACGATTTACATTCCCCATATTTAAAGATGTCGCCAAACTTTGCCGATCAATAGACGGAGAACGAATTGACCGGCAGCTATGCAGTGTTTTTTTTTTTTTTATATAGGTATTTAATAGCTTTGTAAAGGGCAATAAAATCCCTGATGAAATGCCGGAGAAAAACCCCACGGACTGAAGAAATTGTAGACCCATTTCACTGATTAATATGTATATTAAGCTTTTGACGAAAATATTATCCGCCAGGGTCAATGATGTTTTGCCCGGGATAATCTGGTACGATCCCATCTAGACATGCTTCAGACAATGTCAGACAGACTTAAGTTGGTCCACTTAGGAAACCGAGTCAAAACCCAAATGATTCTGCCATTTTAACAGGGTGGATTGCCAATAACTAAAGAAAACGTTGGAATCCTTTGGTTTTAAAGATAGCTTCTTGACTCTGGTGGATTCGTGGTGTAGGTTCCTTACAGGAACAATTATTCCTCTAACCTACTGGCTTTCAAATATGGCACACGACAGGGATGCCCACTCTTCTCCACACTGTTTGCCCTCGCCATAAAACCCTTGACAAACTATCAGAAAAGGCCCCAAGATAGCAGGAGTAACATTCAATGTCCAAGAATATAAAGTCAGTTTGCAGATGACATTCTTATATTCATGACTAAGCCCCTGATTACACTACCAAACCTTTACAATAGTCTAGAGACGTCTGAAGCCGTTTCGGGTTAAAGTAAACAACAAAATCGGAGGCACTTATTACCTTACCTCCTGAAAACAGTAAAAATGATCTCAAAGCAACTTTAATTTTAAGTGGCAAGGCTATGATATAGTGTATATAGGTATGATAATCAAATGATATTCCACTTTACATCAGGCAAATTATCCATATACGATTGCAAAAGTAAAAAAAAGTTTAAATTATATTTGAAAACATGTCACGGTTCAAAACATCATGGGCTGGAAGAATCTTTGCAATAATAATTACACTTTTACCAAAAATGTATACTTATTTAGAACACTCCACATAGCAGTTAACATGAAGGAAACAGAGGTACTCCTAAAAGGAAAAATCATGAGTTTTATTTCGGACAAGACAAAACAACAGGTGAGCGAACAGGATCTCATTCTCCCCAGACGGTGCTATGCTCGAGATCATACTACGCTGCAGCCCAATTGTTACTGTGGCATGTCCATCGAAATCAAATGACATGGGTGGATTTAGAGAATTCACAGATAGGCTCGATGCGATGGCTCCATAAAAAACAAGAGACTACATAACACAAATCCTACCTGCAGCAATGAATTCACTAAAAACATGGTACAGACAGGTGGGTATGCCTCCCCCCTCTCTTGCAATCCTAACTTTGTCGCTGGCATGACAGAGGGAACTTGGTGGAAGAGAAAAGGCATTAACTAGGAGTAGCGATCTAATGGAAGAAAACAATATAAAATCTCGCTCTAATCGTAAAGATAGCAAATATCCCAGATTCGGGACGATATCTCCAATTAAAACACGTTCTTATAAGCTCAAACCACAAGTTCATTCCGGTCACTCAGACGTACTCTGAAAATTTTTTTGCAAGTCAAGGCCAAAGAGACCAGGGTTTATTATCCGCCCTGTATCCATTTTTTAATACCAGCAGGGAACTGCGAGTATTGATGCCAAGGGGAATCTGCCTTTTGTTAAACGGAAGAGCTAGGAGAGACGCTTGACAGTGAAGAATGGGAAGATATCTGGAAAGCAGCTGCCCTGTTCTCCATTAACACACTAGTTCAGAAAACACAGCTACAGGACGATCTACAGATGGTATTTCACTCCAGTCACACAAAATAAAATGAACAGAAAGCTATTTCTCCGTGTTTCCGAGGCTGTGATTGCCCAGGATCAATGCTCCATAGTTGGTGGAGCTGTCCTCCAGTGGCACGCCTTTGTAACCAACCAGATCGTCCGGTTAATACATTACATCCTACAGCTCTCGTTTCGTTCTGATCCCTGGGTTGCCCCGGTGAACAGATCAGTCCCAAACCTAAAAATCGGAGGGAACGTAAGTTACTTACACAAACATTTTCCGCCACTAGGTTCTGAAGAAAGCAGCATCGGCACCAAATACGGGAGCCACCAAAATCTGGCAACTACTCTACAAGAAAAGTTTACAGCTTTTCTGCATGATAACTTTTGGCCTTTCTGGCGGTACGGGGACCCCTAGCTCAGAAATGAGAGGGCCTAATTATGTCGGAAATATAATCTCTATATAGTGAATCTGAAACTGTATTTTGCTGGGATGGAGGGTACGGGGGGGGTGGAGGGGGAGGGGACGGGGTTGGGAGGGACCATACCCAGCCTTCCCTGTCTCGGGACGCTTAACACAAGAAGAAGTGCGGCATGAAATAGTGATTTGAAAATCTGGAAGTGCCAATAGATTTGAAACCATATGCTCCTCTATGAATGTATCACTGTTGAAGTGTTCATTCTGTGTTCCTCTCCCCCCCCTGCTTTCTGTGCCCAACTTGTCCTATTAATGAAAAATAAAACTTACATTTAAATTTTTTTTAAATGAATAAATGATGGAACATGGACATAAAAAAAACCTATATAAAAATAAATACATAGAGGGTTAACTCTTTCAGCGCAGAAGGGCCCCCACAAGGCATGGCAGGCCTCTCCGGCGCGGTATTTACAGTGGCGCAGTGCGGCCTCAGAAGCTGTTCTTGATCTTGGCGGCTGCCAGGATGAGAATCTCCCCGATCTTCTGCTGCCAGTTCTTGATGTCTTTGGACTCTTCGCACCACAGCTCGCCGTGGCGTGGCTCCGCGTTCTCGCAGCGCTTCCGCACGTCCTCCTGCTGATCCTACGGGATGGGGGGGGGGGAGGGGTTAAAGAAGGACGGAGCCCTGCGTGGCTGGTGTAAGACAAAGACAGAATCCAACGCTCTGCGGCGTTGTCTGTTTGAGATGCTCGCTACCTCTGTGCCGTGTTGCAGCTCAAACTTGTAAAAGGCGGCCCAGGCGTCTCCGAGGTCAGAGTCGATTTTCACGGTTCGGTGGAACCACTCGCGAGCTTTGGTGATTTTCCGCTCACTCCAAAACAGTCTGCGGAAGTGGGGGGGGGGGGGGGCAGAAGCCATTAGAGTGATATTAAAGGCAGTCCCCCCTGGGATGAAACTGTAATTAATATTATTATTAATAATAATAATAATAAAGCCTGTGTGTATCTGTCAGAGCCATAGCTCCAGGACCATGAAACCTACCGTCCTGAAACCTTGCATGCATACTAGGGGCACCTGGGGTTACATTTGCAATATTTTACATTACTATTTTACACCCTTTATTATTCAGGACAAATGCTCCTATTAAAAAAAAAAAAAAAAGGCAATCTATAAGAAGCCAACTTTCCAAATTTCAACCAGCAAAAGCAGAGAAGGGGGGAAATGAGGGACGGGGGAAATGATAAGTGAGGGGGTAAAATTGTGAGGATTACTGCAGCCCGTGCTACAAAAATAATAATAATAATAATAATAATAATAACAACGTGTCGGTGTTGTAAGACAATTTGTTCAAACTGAACCTTTCTCCCGGGTAAACGGAAGCTTTAGATGGTTTTTACAATCTTTATCGAATTAAGATCAGACGGTCAAGTCCCCAAATCACTGCGGTTACACAGATAGGTTCTTTACCGTGCATCGTGTGTGCTTGTGCAGGTGTGCGCAGGTGCAGGTGTGCGCGTGTGCAGGTGTGCGTGTGTCGGTGGTTCGTGTGCAGGTGTGCATGACTCACTTGGCCACGGCCAGAAGCACGTGTGGATCGTGCTCACACTTCTTGAGGGCGTCTACGCTCTTGGTCTTGCGCTGGGGACGGGCCTCCAGGAACACGGCTTCTGCCCAGAGAATCCCTGAGTACGGCAGAGAGGGGTGAGGGGAACGGCAGGGGGCTGTACACATCTTAAAGATACACCCCAGGCGACTATGAAGCAGGGGGTCTCCGGAGCTGAACTGCCTGGATTCCAGCTCCGGAGACACTAACTTCCGTAGGTGCTGCCCGTAGGAGCCCTGGCTGGGCTCCCAATATGGCGGGATAAAAGTCCTGCGGGCCAACAAAGCCGCAATGCCATCCGTTGTGCCTGCCTATTGGCCCACGTGACGCGAGGGCTTTAAAACTACAGAGAAAAAACAGGCGCCCCCCTCCCTAAGGAGTTCTCGGGAAGCAGGGGGTCCCCGGAACTGAAATCAATGCGGTTCAGCTCTGGAGACCCCCTGCTTCAAACCTATTTTTGTTGTTAAACAGTCGGCTGGAGTGCTCCTTTAATATCACTCACTAGCTACGCTCTCGGGGCATAGCGGAACAGTGCAGGGGGCCGCCGGGGCAGGAGGGGCGAGCACATCAAATACTTGCACCGCAACTTGACAGATTTAAGCTGCCGGACCCCACTGACATACATGAGGCGACACTAACCCAGGACTTCACTTTTTCAGGTCGGCAAGTTAAACGGGATTATTATAATGTATTTATAAAAAGGTGCAAACATTCTGCGCACAATATTGGCGATTGGATACAACATGGCAATTCTTTGAAAGTAGAGGAGGGGGAGACAGAGAAAACATATTAATGAGTTATATTAAGGAGTAGTAGATACACGGAACGGCCAGCAGTAGTGATGAGAAAAATAGTCATTAAGCCTACACGCTATGCGGAGGAATCCTTAATGATCGTTAACGCCCATTCACGGGAGTGATTCATTAACGGTCACGTAGCTTGGTGCATAAACATACGGGTTCCACGTCACTGACCTGAGTTGGGACATTCCTGCAGGGCTTTGGCCATCAAGGTGTTTGCAATGTTCTTCAGTCCAGCTCTGTACTCCAGGCGCACGGACTCTAACCTGCACAGGTAATTAATGAGGGGTTAGAGGCAGCTGAACCCAAAAAACAAAGGGGGGTAGGGGGGGGGGGGGAGAAGAAAAAGTCCTCAACAACTGGCCACCAAGGCGTTAAAGTGGAGATTGTTTGATCTTTGCCTCCAGTGACGGTCTCATTATTGAAGCACACGTTTTTAGAATGCCCACTGACCAAGAAAGTTCTGTCTTATCATGGCGGTAAGTTAGAGGTGTTGGGTACGAGGGTCAGGTGTGACGAGCGGGGGGACGGGAGCGAGACAGAAAGCCATTGGAGAGAGGGGGAGGCCGACAACTCACCAAAGCTCCGGGGTCTTTGGGTTCTTCAGTCGAGCCTTCTCCAGGATGGCTCTGGCCCTGGTCAGTTGGCCGACCTTCTCCTCAAGCCGGGACAGCAGCAGCCACAGCGAGGTGGAGTGCGGACACTTCTTCAGCTGTTCCATAAAGGGGACAGGGCAGGAATGTTAAGCGATTTACAGGGCACGGCACTTCCCAAACTGCAGGGGGGCGCCCCGCGTGAAGACGGAGTATACGGAGCGCAGATGGGGAGGATGAAGATATCTACCATAAGTTTACATTTCATTGGTTCTCAAATGTCCCATAATGCTAAAACAAAAAAAAAAACTATATGAATTGCCTAGGCCAGGGGTGGTCCTCTAGGGCCACCAGCAGGTCAGGTTTTAAGGATATCCCTGCTTCAGCACAGCTGACTGAGCCACTGATTGAGCCACCTGTGCTGAAGCTGGGATATCCTCAAAACCTGACCTGTTGGGTGCTCTTGAGCCACTCTGGCCACCCCTGCCTTATTTGACCCTCTTTGTTGGGCACCCGTCAGGCTGAGCCACTTGTGCTGAAGCAGGAAAATCCTTAAAACCTGGTTGGTTGGAGGCGCTTGAGGACTGGAGTTGGCCACCCCAGGCCTAGCACATGGGGGAAACATGCCACAGTGCTCGATATCTCGCAGGCTGTTACGCGTTCTGGAGTAATTAGCGCGTGTTCTGAGAGCGGCGCTTCTACATTAGCAACTCTGAGCCGCCATGCACTACATTAGGCCGCGCTTATAGTGCCGGCGACGACGCGTCAAAACAAAATGTACTGACGCCGTCGCGTGCGCTTATAGGAGCGATGCGACGGCTTGGTCGCAATCGCAGAAAGTCACTTCAATTTGATTTTTCCAGCGACCGCAGCGTGACGTCAGCGTCACTATAAGCGCGGCCTTACCTGTAATATAGCGCTGCACGCTTTATAGTTCAAATATATTTCAAACACCACAACGCGGCGGACTCCGGCCGCTGCGTCACGCAGCAAAACGCTAACCGACTAATGCGCTTGTTAAATATATACACCCAAGTATAAAAATAACATATCGAGGATGACTGAAGCACACAGGATAGGCGAGCAGAGCTGCCAGGATATACCCCTTGGTTATACGCCTCTCTGGCTCTATCCACCAGCTGCTGCTGCTCCTCTATCTGTCCCTTCATCATCCACTGCTTGGGGAAGTCCTCGTAGTGCTTGAGGGCCTCCTCGCAGAGCTCCTGAGCTGCGGCGATGTTCCCCAGAACCCATTCCAGCTTCACAGACTTCATGAACACCTGCAGGGCAGAGAGTAGGGTCACTTACACTGAGAGGGGGAGGAGCAACATTATGCACACCGTAAAAACACACACGCACACCGTAAAAACACACGCACACGCACACCGTGCACACGCACACCGTACACACGCACACCGTAAAAACACACACACGCACACACACACGCACACACACACCGTAAAAACACACACACCGTAAAAAACACACACGCACACCGTAAACACACACACACACACCGTAAACACACACACACACACACACACCATAACACACACACACACACACACACAGACCATAACACACACACACACACACACACACAGACCATAACACACACACACACACACACACACACACACACACACACACACACACACACACACACACACACACACACCATAACACACACACCATAACACACACACACACACCATAACACACACACACACCGTAAAAACACACACACACACACCGTAAAAACACACACACACCCACACACACACCCACCGTAAAAACACACACACACAATCATTCAATGTCCGTGTTAAACAAGCCCTCTTCATGAGTGGTCAAGCATTGCTAAAGCCTCTCCAGCACTGGAGCACTCTTGACAGATCCCCTGCCCCTCATGGGAGGGAGGGTGCGGGCGCTGCGTACCCTGGCGGTGGGCGCGCTGCTCCTCGCCTTGGCCAGCAGTCTGCGCGCTCTCTCGTATTCGTTGTTTTCGGACTCCAGCTTCACGGCAGCCAGCCAGATCTCCTCGCTGTTGGGGTTGGCCTGAGCGGGACGAGAGAAGACTTCTTTACATGACTCGCCACGAGCCCCACCATTCATTTACAGCACCCCCTATACTGCAGCTCTCCGGCACATACCCGGGTCTCTGCCAGGTGTTTCGAGATTAAACAGCTTTGGAAATAATAGCACAAAAAACAAATTATAGCAGATGGGGCTGATAGTTAGTGGTAGTGGAAAGGCTGCAGTGGTTCCAGAACTGCTGCGATCCGGGCTGGGTGTGGGAAGCAGTTTTTAGAAACCCATTTCAAACAGGGGAAAAGATCTACAACAGAAACCCTGAAAACAGTCACCGTGCCGTGTGATCAGAGCAAGTACACGGCTATTAAATTCAGTCCAATTTATAAGTTAACCCTATTTCTCCCATCTTAGTAAATGGTCTCTGTGTGTCCATTCTCTGTGAGGTTAGCTGGCGCCAGTCTTGCAACTTCCATACTCGGTGTCTGTCCTTATAACTCTGCCTCTGTGCACAGGGCTCTGTCCCTCTCTATTCCTAATAGTTGTGGCTGTTTAGCCTTTTCCTTCATCGTCTATCTTTTATTTATATGCTGTAATTAGCTTCCTTCTTGCTGCTCTCCTGCTCTGTCCCAGGGGGTATATTATCCCTAAACCGCCCCTTGTTTCTTCTGTACCCAGCATGCAAACAAAAAGAAATCCCAATGATTTAGTGACATCTGCCAACCCGTCCGTTTCGTGGGCCTCGCACACACCTGGAACGCCAGGGCCAGGATACTTCTGGCGGCCGGCACGTCCCCCGCCAGCCACTTGGACTTGGCTCCCATCAGCCACAAGACTTCCGCTTTGGGACAGTGGGCCACAGCCCTCTGCAGAAGTGTCTCCAGGGACTCCCTGAGAGAGGACAGACAAGGGTTAACCTCACACATGAAGTCACGCTGCGTAGTTTGCCGGATGCGGAATACGATAACCCCGAGCTATGAACGCCGTGATCATACTGCACCACAGGAAGACCCCTGCGCGCCGAGCGCGGTGATACATGCCGACCGTTTACTTTCGGGGACTTTTCTTGGCCGTTGCCTAAAGCAGCGGGCCCTCAACTCCAGCCTTCAAGCCCCCTCCCCCCCCCCCCCAACAGGTCAGGTTTTCAGGATATCCTTGCTTCGACACAGGTGGCTCAACCAGTCCCTGCTTCGGCACAGGTGGCTCAGAGGCTCAGTTTTTAACTGAGGCTCTGATTGAGCCACCTGTGCTGAAGCTGGGATATCCTGAAAACCTGACCTGTTGGGGGGGCGCTTGAGGACGGGGGTTGAGCACCCCTGGCCTAAACCGTCCATGAATTTATTCCTAATCGCAAGTGTTCAGTATAAAAGTATATTGTGGAGGCAATAAAAGTATAACATTTGATCTCTGGTGCGCGGTGTGGGTTCTTAACCTCACACACCCAGCGCTGATCCATCGCTGCGTCGGAGCTCAGCATACTGTAGGGCATGTCTGCTACAAGCATTCGCTTGCTAAAGGCCGACCCTCCGCTGCTGCTCCAACGAGACGAGGGCAAAAGATGAAGGAATCCTAATACAGATACAACATTTCAGGTCCCCGATGTCTCCCTCCGATGTGCTATACCCCGACGGGCAGCAGCTTTCTGCTTTGGTACGGGAGGAGTAGCAGTGAGGCCCATCAGCAGGTGGCTGCCGGATATTCCTTGCAGCAGGAGCGGCCAACTTCAGACCTCAAGGGCCAACAGGACAGGTTATAAGGATCTCTCTGCTTTAGCACAATGACTGAGCCACTTGTGCTGAAGCAGGGATATCTCCAATACCAAGCCTGTTGGTGGCCCTTGAGGACCAGAGTTGCCGCCCCCTGAGTTAGCGGGTTTTTCCTTTGGGAGTTTTTTTGCCGCAGAGCTGATGTTTAAGCTGTTATTTGCCCCCCCCCCCCCCCCCCCCCCCCCCGGATACATACCTGGTCCCGTGGTTCTTCTCAAAATAAGCGGCCCTGAGCCACACGCTCTTCTTGCTGGGGAAAACCTGCAGGGCGTGGGCGTAAATCGCCCGAGCGCATTCCAAGGCGCTGTGAGAGACACACTGCGGGAGACAGTGACACACCGACACATCAAGACTGTCCCCACACAAAATTATCACTCACGTTTAAGGCTATCTACCCTCCTCACATCTAACCCCAATCTCTCTCTATACCATTCTCTGCCCTCCTCACATCTAACCCCAATATCTCACTATACCATTCTCTGTTCCTCCTCACATCTAACCCCAATCTCTCACTATACCATTCTCTGCCCTCCTCACATCTAACCCCAATCTCTCTCTATACCATTCTCTGCCCTCCTCACATCTAACCCCAATATCTCACTATACCATTCTCTGTTCCTCCTCACATCTAACCCCAATCTCTCACTATACCATTCTCTGCCCTCCTCACATCTAACCCCAATCTCTCACTATACCATTCTCTGCCCTCCTCACATCTAACCCCAATCTCTCTCTATACCATTCTCTACCCTCCTCACATCTAACCCCAATATCTCACTATACCATTCTCTACCCTCCTCACATCTAACCCCAATATCTCACTATACCATTCTCTGTTCCTCCTCACATCTAACCCCAATCTCTCTCTATACCATTCTCTGCCCTCCTCACATCTAACCCCAATATCTCACTATACCATTCTCTGTTCCTCCTCACATCTAACCCCAATCTCTCTCTATACCATTCTCTGTTCCTCCTCACATCTAACCCCAATCTCTCACTATACCATTCTCTGCCCTCCTCAAATCTAACCCCAATATCTCACTATACCATTCTCTACCCTCCTCACATCTAACCCCAATATCTCACTATACCATTCTCTGTTCCTCCTCACATCTAA
Organism: Ascaphus truei; assembly: GCF_040206685.1. Lineage (NCBI taxonomy): Eukaryota > Metazoa > Chordata > Amphibia > Anura > Ascaphidae > Ascaphus > Ascaphus truei. Next base: position 13,779,816 of record NC_134497.1, read on the forward strand.
CCCCAATCTCTCACTATACCATTCTCTGTTCCTCCTCACATCTAACCCCAATCTCTCACTATACCATTCTCTACCCTCCTCACATCTAACCCCAATCTCTCTCTATACCATTCTCTACCCTCCTCACATCTAACCCCAATCTCTCTCTATACCATTGTCTGCCCTCCTCACATCTAACCCCAATCTCTCTCTATACCATTCTCTACCCTCCTCACATCTAACCCCAATCTCTCTCTATACCATTCTCTACCCTCCTCACATCTAACCCCAATATCTCACTATACCATTCTCTACCCTCCTCACATCTAACCCCAATCTCTCTCTATACCATTCTCTACCCTCCTCACATCTAACCCCAATCTCTCTCTATACCATTCTCTACCCTCCTCACATCTAACCCCAATATCTCACTATACCATTCTCTACCCTCCTCACATCTAACCCCAATCTCTCTCTATACCATTCTCTACCCTCCTCACATCTAACCCCAATAATCTCTCTATACCATTCTCTGTTCCTCCTCACATCTAACCCCAATATCTCACTATACCATTCTCTACCCTCCTCACATCTAACCCCAATACCTCACTATACCATTCTCTGTTCCTCCTCACATCTAACCCCAATCTCTCACTATACCATTCTCTGTTCCTCCTCACATCTAACCCCAATCTCTCACTATACCATTCTCTACCCTCCTCACATCTAACCCCAATCTCTCTCTATACCATTCTCTACCCTCCTCACATCTAACCCCAATCTCTCTCTATACCATTGTCTGCCCTCCTCACATCTAACCCCAATCTCTCTCTATACCATTCTCTACCCTCCTCACATCTAACCCCAATCTCTCTCTATACCATTCTCTACCCTCCTCACATCTAACCCCAATATCTCACTATACCATTCTCTACCCTCCTCACATCTAACCCCAATCTCTCTCTATACCATTCTCTACCCTCCTCACATCTAACCCCAATCTCTCTCTATACCATTCTCTACCCTCCTCACATCTAACCCCAATATCTCACTATACCATTCTCTACCCTCCTCACATCTAACCCCAATCTCTCTCTATACCATTCTCTACCCTCCTCACATCTAACCCCAATAATCTCTCTATACCATTCTCTGTTCCTCCTCACATCTAACCCCAATATCTCACTATACCATTCTCTACCCTCCTCACATCTAACCCCAATATCTCACTATACCATTCTCTACCCTCCTCACATCTAACCCCAATATCTCACTATACCATTCTCTACCCTCCTCACATCTAACCCCAATCTCTCACTATACCATTCTCTGCCCTCCTCACATCTAACCCCAATATCTCACTATACCATTCTCTACCCTCCTCACATCTAACCCCAATCTCTCTCTATACCATTCTCTACCCTCCTCACATCTAACCCCAATCTCTCTCTATACCATTCTCTACCCTCCTCACATCTAACCCCAATCTCTCTCTATATCATTCTCTGTTCCTCCTCACATCTAACCCCAATATCTCTCTATACCATTCTCTACCCTCCTCACATCTAACCCCAATCTCTCTCTATACCATTCTCTACCCTCCTCACATCTAACCCCAATCTCTCTCTATACCATTCTCTGCCCTCCTCACATCTAACCCCAATCTCTCTCTATACCATTCTCTGCCCTCCTCACACTAACCCCAATATCTCTCTATACCATTCTCTACCCTCCTCACATCTAACCCCAATATCTCACTATACCATTCTCTACCCTCCTCACATCTAACCCCAATCTCTATACCATTCTCTACCCTCCTCACATCTAACCCCAATCTCTCACTATACCATTCTCTGCCCTCCTCACATCTAACCCCAATATCTCACTATACCATTCTCTACCCTCCTCACATCTAACCCCAATCTCTCTCTATACCATTCTCTACCCTCCTCACATCTAACCCCAATATCTCACTATACCATTCTCTGTTCCTCCTCACATCTAACCCCAATCTCTCTCTATACCATTCTCTACCCTCCTCACATCTAACCCCAATCTCTCTCTATACCATTCTCTGTTCCTCCTCACATATTACCCCAATATCTCACTATACCATTCTCTACCCTCCTCACATCTAACCCCAATATCTCTCTATACCATTCTCTGTTCCTCCTCACATCTAACCCCAATCTCTCTCTATACCATTCTCTACCCTCCTCACATCTAACCCCAATATCTCACTATACCATTCTCTGTTCCTCCTCACATCTAAGCCCAATCTCTCTCTATACCATTCTCTGTTCCTCCTCACATCTAACCCCAATATCTCTCTATACCATTCTCTGCCCTCCTCACATCTAACCCCAATATCTCACTATACCATTCTCTGTCCCTCACATCTAACCCCAATATCTCACTATACCATTCTCTACCCTCCTCACATCTAACCCCAATCTCTCTCTATACCATTCTCTGTTCCTCCTCACATCTAACCCCAATATCTCACTATACCATTCTCTACCCTCCTCACATCTAACCCCAATCTCTCTCTATACCATTCTCTGCCCTCCTCACATCTAACCCCAATCTCTCTCTATACCATTCTCTACCCTCCTCACATCTAACCCCAATATCGCTCTATACCATTCTCTACCCTCCTCACATCTAACCCCAATATCTCTCTATACCATTCTCTACCCTCCTCACATCTAACCCCAATATCTCTCTATACCATTCTCTACCCTCCTCACATCTAACCCCAATCACTCTCTATACCATTCTCTACCCTCCTCACATCTAACCCCAATATCTCTCTATACCATTCTCTGTTCCTCCTCACATCTAACCCCAATCTCTCTCTATACCATTCTCTGTTCCTCCTCACATCTAACCCCAATCTCTCTCTATACCATTCTCTAGCCTCCTCACATCTAACCCCAATATCTCACTATACCATTCTCTACCCTCCTCACATCTAACCCCAATCACTCTCTATACCATTCTCTGTTCCTCCTCACATCTAACCCCAATCTCTCTCTATACCATTCTCTACCCTCCTCACATCTAACCCCAATCTCTCTCTATACCATTCTCTACCCTCCTCACATCTAACCCCAATCTCTCACTATACCATTCTCTACCCTCCTCACATCTAACCCCAATCTCTCTCTATACCATTCTCTGTTCCTCCTCACATCTAACCCCAATATCTCACTATACCATTCTCTACCCTCCTCACATCTAACCCCAATCTCTCTCTATACCATTCTCTGCCCTCCTCACATCTAACCCCAATCTCTCTCTATACCATTCTCTACCCTCCTCACATCTAACCCCAATATCGCACTATACCATTCTCTACCCTCCTCACATCTAACCCCAATCTCTCTCTATACCATTCTCTACCCTCCTCACATCTAACCCCAATATCTCTCTATACCATTCTCTACCCTCCTCACATCTAACCCCAATCACTCTCTATACCATTCTCTACCCTCCTCACATCTAACCCCAATATCTCTCTATACCATTCTCTGTTCCTCCTCACATCTAACCCCAATCTCTCTCTATACCATTCTCTGTTCCTCCTCACATCTAACCCCAATCTCTCTCTATACCATTCTCTACCCTCCTCACATCTAACCCCAATATCTCACTATACCATTCTCTACCCTCCTCACATCTAACCCCAATCACTCTCTATACCATTCTGTTCCTCCTCACATCTAACCCCAATCTCTCTCTATACCATTCTCTACCCTCCTCACATCTAACCCCAATATCTCACTATACCATTCTCTACCCTCCTCACATCTAACCCCAATATCTCACTATACCATTCTCTACCCTCCTCACATCTAACCCCAATCACTCTCTATACCATTCTCTACCCTCACATCTAACCCCAATATCTCACTATACCATTCTCTACCCTCCTCACATCTAACCCCAATCTCTCACTATACCATTCTCTGTTCCTCCTCACATCTAACCCCAATATCTCACTATACCATTCTCTGTTCCTCCTCACATCTAACCCCAATCTCTCTCTATACCATTCTCTGCCCTCCTCACATCTAACCCCAATCTCTCACTATACCATTCTCTACCCTCCTCACATCTAACCCCAATCTCTCTCTATACCATTCTCTGTTCCTCCTCACATCTAACCCCAATCTCTCTCTATACCATTCTCTACCCTCCTCACATCTAACCCCAATATCTCACTATACCATTCTCTACCCTCCTCACATCTAACCCCAATCTCTCTCTATACCATTCTCTACCCTCACATCTAACCCCAATATCTCACTATACCATTCTCTACCCTCCTCACATCTAACCCCAATATCTCACTATACCATTCTCTACCCTCCTCACATCTAACCCCAATCTCTCTCTATACCATTCTCTACCCTCACATCTAACCCCAATATCTCACTATACCATTCTCTACCCTCCTCACATCTAACCCCAATCTCTCACTATACCATTCTCTGCCCTCCTCACATCTAACCCCAATATCTCTCTATACCATTCTCTACCCTCCTCACATCTAACCCCAATATCTCTCAATACCCTCCTCTGCCCCTCATATCTCAGCCCTAATTTCCCGCTATGCACCATCCAGACTCTTGCGTTCTGCTCAAGGATGTTCTCTCTACCCCCTTTTGTACCTAAAGCCCTCTCCTGCCTAAAACCTCTCTCGCCGACTGCCCCACACCTAATGGAATACCCTTCCCCTCAATACCCGACTAGCACCCTCTCTATCCACCTTTAGGAACCTTCTTAAAGAGAACCTCCTTAACAATGCACATGGGTAGCTCCGCTGGCTGATACTATACACCTCACATGCACGGACCGTGGCCCCCTGCAGACGCACTTACAGAGACATTAGGAGGGGGTTTTGGCAAGCTCTCCCCACTTACGACTGTAAGCTCTTTGGGGCAGGGACTCCTTTTCCTAATGTTTTACGCCTGGAGCGCTTATTCCCATTGTGTGTTATAGTATTATGTCCCATGTATTACTGCAGTAAAGCGCTACGCACACGGATGTCGCTAAAGATAAACATACATACACACACACACACTGATCCATTAGAGGATTGTTTGCTTCAAGCGGACCCAACCTAAACCCTGCAGTAACCCCGGCACGTGCCCTCTACTCTCGCACACAGACTCACACTGTCAGCATCCTCCATCCATGTGTGCTTCCGATCCTCCTCTTCTATCCCGATGCCAATCACATCCCGAATGACGGCTTGACAGGTCACCACGCTGCCCGCTTTGTCACACTCCTCCGCGTCCTGCACATGGGAGACAGAAACCGTGTCGGACAGAATAACCGAGCACACACCACCCCCCACCACTGCAAGCGCCAGGACAAGAACAAAATAAACCTTCAGTGACCAAAGTTTCTATTGTATGATGTAGCACCATAAATGCAGAAATATCCGCTTGTAGTTTATACATTTTTGGGGCTAGAGGGGAAGAAAATAACGCTGCCACTTGTCCCATGGGAAGATTAGTTTTGCGTCACTGTGTGTAACAGGTCTAAGAACACAAACTACAAAAGCTAACATTTGTTTTTATAAAGATTTCTTGTTCTTGAGAGGAACAAGCAGAGGTTTGGTCAGATTGCTCCGTTAATTTAACCGCCTCTCATGCCCCGCTCTCGCTACCCGTCACAGCACCGCAGGCTGCCGTGGCACCAGTCCGCTGGTACCTGGATCCACTGCTCGCGATTGATCTCCACCCCGTTGGCTCGCAGGGAAGTGATAGCTCGGTCTACGATCTTCTCCACCATTTGCGTGTTGCCGTTGGCCTCCTCCAGCTTGGCGGCTGTGATCCAGATGTGCCGGTCCGTGGGGATGTTCTCGCGCGCCTTGTTCAGGACCTTGCGGGCGTTCTCGTAGGTCTCCAGCCTGGCCAGAGCCAACCACAGCTGGACAGTGGAAGAAAGACACCCGGCAGGTAAACTTTGGGGCTCCCATGGCCTAAAACCACCAGGATTGATCATCCAAGGTGACATGACATCAAAGGGGATGGGTGTAAAGGTCAGTTCTGTTACTGCTAGACCTAAATAATAAACATAATATACCTCTAACAGAGGTAAATGAGAATTTGCAGAGGTAGTGTTAGGGCCTGCTTACTGGTCATGCCTTGATATGTCTCGCAGGCTTATAACGCTTTGGCCAAAGGGTTTAACTAAATAACCCTTACTCAAGAGAATATCTAAGTATTTCACTGCGTATTGTTGTCACATTGGATGTAGCATTGGGCTTTTCTGTCTCTAGCTGTATACTGCTAGACCTAAACGTTTAAGTCGATTCTAAAGCTTTACAGCCAGCAGGGCGGGCGGAAGGAAAGATACATTAACAGACATGGCCACGCTTAAATGAAAGGGCCAGCGTGTAGGGAAACGCACACCGCCCAAGGGTGATGTCAGGGACCAAAAGCAGAGCGCGGACATTGCTCGTGACTAATTATCCTGAAGCAGGTACCTCCATAGGACTGAAAACGGTGAGCAATAAACATCCACAACCTCAAATCCCCGAGCAGCAAGTTCCTGCTCTGTACTCCGTATTCCCATCACCGCCGTTTCCCTGTATGAAGTGTGCCGCTTATCAGGCTGTACCACATACCACGTAGTGTGTGACTTGTACCCACTGCCTCCCGCACCCAGGACTCACCTCTACGCTGGTGGGGCAGCACTCCACGGCGCGGCTCAGCATAATCCGAGCGTCCTCCGGCTCCTCCAGCTCCACGGCCGCCTTCCACAGACGCACAGAATTTGGCACGTGCTCCAGCGCTGCTCGGGGGGGGGGGAGAGGGGGGGAAAGGAGAGCGCTCGGTTAAAGAGAAGTTGTAGTACGGACTGGTAGCGTGCTTCACTTTAGGACTGCACAACCTCCACACCTTTCCGCAGGACGCGTTTCTTTGCCCGGAGATCCGTCTCCAGCTCGGCGGCGCGGATGTAGATGCGGACGGACTGCGGGAGGTGGCGGACGGCCTGAGCCACCACGGCTTTCGCCGTGTCGCCGGGCTGCAGGCGGGCAGCCTCCAGCCACACGTCTTCACTCTGGGAAGTACAGGGATGCAGTGAGGCTTCCGTGGCAAAGGGCAACACTCCCATGCAATGGGGAGGAAGGTGGAGACTTCCCTGGACACGGAGGAGTTTATATAAAAGCCCTACTTAGTCAGCTGCAATTGGAAAGGAGTTTCCATAGACAAGACTAGAATATAGTTACATCCAATTGGTAACAGCAGGGAGGTCTGTGACATCACCTCGGTTTTAAACTCACCTAGACCCCTTTTTAATAGCAGGTCCTGGTATACACGTGTGAATGACCAGTCTAATGAGACATTTCTTTCTCCATTAAAGAGGTGGAGAACGTTTACAGGTAGCGTAGGGCCTGCAGGAAAGGGTTTACCGTGACGTGGTTGCAGGTTTGTAATGTTTTGGTCAAAAGGATTAAACTAAACGACACTTACTTATGAGAAGAAAAACAGATAGTATTTAATCCAGAAAAGAGCCACCAGATTAATAAAGGGGATGGATACGGTGATTTATGAGGAGAGGCTAGCGAAATTATATTTGTTTACATTAGAAAAGAGGTGTCTAAGAGGGGATACGATAACAATATACAAATATATTCGGGGACGGTACAAGGAGCTTTCAAAAGAACTATTTATCCCACGGGCAGTATAAAGGACTCGGGCCATCCCTTAAGGTTGGAGGAAAGGAGATTTCTCCAGCAACAAAGGAAAGGGTTCTTTACAGTAAGGGCAGTTACACTGTGGGATTCATTACCCATGGAGCCTGGGATGGCAGATTCAATAGATATAAGGTTGGACATCTTTTTAGAAAGGGAAGGTATACAGCGATATACCAAATAAGTAAACATGGGAAGGATGTTGATCCAGGGAATAATCTGATTGCCAATATTTGGAGTCAGGAAGGAATTTATTTTCCCCTTATGAGATATCATTAGATGATGTGACACTGGGGTTTGTGTTTGCTTCCTCTGGATCAATATACTGTAAGTACGGATATAGGATAAAGTATCTGTCAAAATTTAGCATAGGTTGAACTTGATGGATGTATGTTTGTTTAAACCTCATCTATTATGTTGATTGACGCATGTCTTTTTTTCAACCTCATCTAATATGTAACTTTATAATTTGCCAGATTGGATGTAGCGTTGGGGCTTTTTTGTCTGCTGTTGAAGACTAGGATCTAGATTGTAGTTTCCCTAAAATTAAAGTTACCCCCCATTTATTTGGCTGTGAATTTCCCAGGAAGAAAACCCACCTGCGGCAGTTGGAACACAACAGTGACAGAGGTCGGCACTGGAACCAACTTCCAACACGATCTCCTACAGGAACATACAATTTGGCAGCAGATAAGAGCCACCTGGCCTCCTTATCTGCCCAGTACTCTCCGTTAGGGTGAAAATCAAGTTCTTACAAACCCCTTCCCGTTCCTAGCCAGGTGGGTCACACTGCAATGCCTAGTACCTAGACAGTGACCGCACACACAGGATGTGCGCCAACCTCACCTTGGGGCACATCTCTGTCCCTTTCATGATGAGGTTCCGAGCTACTTGCAGCTTTCCGGTGACCTCCTCCAGACGGGCAGAGGCGATCCAGGCCGGCGGGTGGTGGGGGTTTGTTTCCCGCACGGACTTGAGCAGCAGACGGGCTTTCTTAATGTCGCTGGAGAAGGATGGAGCAGATCTCGTTAAACCTCGTGACACTGCTTCCCACCAACATCTCAAAGTGAATGACTCCCAAACACCGATAGGGAAGCTGCCCGAATTGATTCCGTCACATGGGACCTCTATAACGAGGTCACAGGACTCCCGGGGATATTATTTTTATATGACACGGAGACTGTGCGTCGTTACGTATAAAAACAGGGGAACACGTCGTCACATTATGCTGCAACGGTGTGTGAGGGGAGAAGGGGTGGCAATGAAATGACAGTAATTATAGGTAATAAAATGGAAACAGACAATAATAATATAGACTAATAAGCATTGGAATATTGAATAGTGATAATGGGATAGAGTCGTTGGGAGCAGCAGTGCCAGCATTAGGATTAGGTAAGGAGTATTAATTAGCATTGTGGGTGTAGTAGGGAGATCAGACACACAGGATAGTTACGGAAAGAGAAGGATTTTTAGAGGTGAAATTTAGAAAAAGGAAGTTTTTGCCTTGTGTAAAGTGCTTAGAAATGAGGTCGCAGAAGTAGAACTGCATCCAGGAGTAAGACAGGCAGAGAGGAGACGGGCCTGGGTGCAGGGGCAGGATAGGCATGCAAGTCAGGTTCTTTCATTACAGGTACATTGCACTCACTTGATGTCTCCCCCGTGTGTTGGAATCATGGAGTTTAGGTCAGTGAGGTAACCTTTGGGATCCACCACAGTCTGACCGCTCACAGAGTCGGAAACCTGAGTTCAATTAAATGTAATTGGTTACGTAAAATGCATAGTGCCCTGCTGCAAATTAAAGTGGCACACCAGCCGTCTTCTCAATTCTTCCGCTGCAGTACCCTCCCCTGGAGGCACGCACCCTTATCCAGTAAGCAACAAACAACAGCAAATAGCGCACAGCCAGGGAGCCAGGTGGAAATTAAAAGTTCAATATCATTTATTTCAGTGCATGACTGATGACAAAAATACCCCCATGGGGACAAAAACGCACCTCCTACGCGTTTCGGACCGCGTAGGAGGTGCGTTTTTGTCCCCATGGGGGTATTTTTGTCATCAGTCATGCACTGAAATAAATGATATTGAACTTTTAATTTCCACCTGGCCCCCTGGCTGTGCGCTATTTGCTGTTTGTTGCTGATACTGGATTCTCTTCCATGGCTGGCACGCCACTACTACCTACCTTGGAGACTGGGGGAGTGGGTAAGAGACTTTATTTTTGACAGCAATAGTTGAGTACTTTGATGCTGTTTATATTCAAGTGACTCACAGGTCAATTCGTTTAATATACCCACTCCTTAGACCTCATGATGGAGTTATTATAAATGAAGATATCTGTCCAATTTTGGAAGAAGTGTTACTGGGTGGAGCACCCTATTTTTTCCTTATCCAGTAAGCACCCACCACTGATCACACGGAGATTAGATGATTCAGAAGCACACTCCAGAACTGCATTAAAAAAAACTTATTTAGGGCAACGTCATTGTAGAGTAGTGCAGAACATCACAACGTTTCAGGTGCCAACTGCACCCTTCATCAGGTCCTTACAAGCGAGATACAACCAGCTTTAAAGTCTCCCTCGCAGTGGGTGGTAAGATGGAGGGTGAGGGAGTGGGCATCCGGGGGTAGGAAGTGGGTGTGCGAGGGAGAGAGGAAGAGAGGGGGAGAGTGGGCGTGCGAGGGAGAGAGGAGAGCCAGAGTGGGGGTGCCCAAGGGACAGAGAAGGGTGGGGGGAGGGGAGAGTCCAGGTGAGGGAGAGAGGGAGTTGTGTCAGGACTGGGGCAAGTCGCACCAACATACAAAATATTCACAAATACAATAAATTGAGAGGGGGGGGGGGCAGTTGGTGGAACCTGATTATGTGCAACAACGCGCGATATACACGTCACTCGTACATAATTCACGTTTTATATAAAGAAAGTTAGAGAGAAAAAAAACTATTGGGTAAAAAAAAATTGTCATATTTCAGTTGACATGGCATCATGGCAGAGAATTTCCCCCTCCCCCCCAAAAGTTAATTGTGGGAGGGGGCAAGGATCAAGGTTCGCGTACAGTACCCAAAACCCATGCACCAGCCTTGCTGGCACCACTATATCAGTGGGGTTGACGAGTATGGAGTGTTGACAAGTTGGCTGTAGCTCACACGTCTTCACCTGTGATGTTCTGCACCAATATAAAAGGGTTTCATACAGAAGAAGGGGTTTTAATAAGTTCTGGATTGTTCCTCCGAATCAGTCTTCAGTGCCTCACTCACCTGACTCAACCTCATGTCCATCAGTGTGTTCCTGGCCTGTCCGATCTTCCTCATGTCCAGATCACCGCTACCAGGCGTCATCAGGCCGGGAGTCATCCCGCCAGGGTACGGGGAATTCAGCCCCCCGGGGAATGGAGCGTTCAAAGCTCCAAATTGCTAAAAACAAGGAAGGGCGCGGCATTATTTTAGGAATATCGTGCGACACGAGATGGACGGTGAATGTATTTCCAGAGTAGAAGACAATGCATGAATAAAACCGTCCTCACTGTTAAGTCTGTGTGATAGCTCACTACTCAAAAGATCCATCTAAAGCCACGGATGTCACAAATCATGCTCAATAAAGTAGGGGTGGCCAAGTCCAGTGGTCTAGAGCCACCAACAGGTCAGGTTTTAAGGATATACCTGCTTCAGCACAGTCGGAACAGTCAATCCCAACAGAATGTCTGTCACATCTTAACAACAACTTGTGTGTGACTGTACCGTGTTCTCTCATGCTGCTGTCTCTAAGTCACATCCTAACACACCAGCTCTGTGACTCGTGCCCACAAATTTAAATGTAGAATGTGAGGGCTTGGGGACATTCGACCCTGCTCGCAGCACTAATATTAAACGTGACTGATCATGTGGCCGGTTCTGTACCCCCCCCCCCTTACAGGGCCGCCTTGCATCTATCCTTCTGCTATTGTATGTCTCATATCTGCACGGGCCAGGGCACATAGGAACTTTTAAACAACATAAACCCAATAAAATAGAATAACTTCCACATTAGGGACAGGCACTTATGACATTAAATCACCTCCTGAGGCCCCATTTGTAGGGACATATCCCCCTCTGGTTGTCCATTTGATGATTTACTTGTAATCAGTTAGATGCCACTAGCACCAGAAAGGTTAAAACAGCACTATTCCCCAATATTAAACTCTGGACATCCCCCTTCTGTTGCAACATGGATGCAGCAGGAGCCAGAGTTGCTGCTCTGGGGAAAACACGTAGCTCCCCGGCTCACTCACTGCCTGCCGTGGATCCACCGATGCGTGATTTTCTCCCGTCTTCAAGTGCTTGGCAAAGAAGCTGTCGGGGACAGGCGTCAGCTTCTCGTGCCGTGGGTTCCTCTGACGCTTGTTGCGTGCGTCGCCCACCTCGGGGATGCTCAGCCACTCCTCCTCCGTCACCTCCGCCAGCTTTCTCTGGCGGAACAAACAACACCGCGGGTTTAGTGAAGCCTCGCACAGAGGTCAACGCGGCAAAGTGAGCCTCAGACCCACCGCGGAGAGACTTTGCTCACCAGGTGATTGGACCAAGATTGCAGGTGGGTGCCTAAGCTCTCCCTCCTGCACCCAACTAGTTGAACCATTTAACAGTTTTTAGTGGTGGGGGGGGGGGGGGGTGCCCACCACAGAATGACAGTGTTTCATAGGCTACGTATGACAAATTCAGTGCCAGACAGGCGACAACACGCTGCATGCTCACTTCTCACCAAAAAAACCCAGCTGTTGTGCATTTCCCAGAATCCCTAGCTGCAGTGGAAGCACTGTATGCTGGGAGATAATGGGCAAAGGCAGCGGTGCAGACATGTGAATGCGCTCACAAATGGTATTTGCTGTACACAGAAACACACATTTAGATATAAATTAGCGTCGAACCCCTTTTATCAGCAAGCTGCAGTAACTGTGGGAGTCCCATTACCGGAGGCGCACACCCGAACTTACCTTCAGGTCGGAGAATTGCTGCTGGATTTTGGGCCTCTCCATACGGTATTTCTCGATTTCTTCCTTCTCCCGCAGCTCCCTGAAAACACAAAGCACTGGTTTCTTAAAAACCCCGAAGCAGCTTGACTGCAGGAAATACTCTAAAAATCTGACCGGTTAAAAAAAAACAAAAAAACACACTGGGTGAGGATAGCAGAAGCTGAAAGATGGGTATCGCCAGGCGCTCCTATTATAAACGACGTGAGGTACTTTTAATTGCAGGCGCTCTCTCCTGCTTCCATAATTGCAATATGTGAGATATAGAGCAGGGCACTTCACATTGATGAAGGCGGAAAACGTCGGTTTCTCGCTTTGGCTACAATAAACTGGGTCATGCAGAAGGAACACAATTTGCACCATTTTAGTGCGAAGTCTACTGGTATGAAACGCTGGGGTCACAGTTGCATCTTCATTACATGCATACACTTTTCATTTTATATTGTCCCAAAAATAAAAACACAACAACAACAACGCTTTACGTGTCGCTCCTCAGACTTTGGCTAGCACAGCAGGTGGGGTAATGTTTCGGAACAGAAAAGTAATATATTTGGGTTTTAAAGCAGAAAAACATGTAGCACTGCACGATTTAAAAAAATTTTCATTACAGGGTGGAAGCAGGGGGGTCTCCGGAGCTGAACTGTGGGACCCCCTGCTTCCAGAGATACTTACCTCCGTAGGGGGTGCCAGTATCTCCGTGGAGTTTAAATGTCCAAGTCACGCGGGCCAATAAGAAGCCGCAAGGGATGACATCACGGCTTCCTATTGGCCCGCGTAACATATGTATGTCGCCATTCCGTTAGGCCCACAAGTTTCCTGGTTGCAGATACCATCATTCCCTACAGGAGGTAACTATCTCTGGAAGCAGGGGGTCCCCGGAGCTGAAATTAACAAAGTTCAGCTCTGGAGACCCCCTGTTGTAATCAAAAAGGAAAAAAAAATGGTTTTGCTGCTTTAACATTTGTATTTACCGTCTCTCCTTCCTCCTTTCGTCCATTCGCTTGTCCAGAGCCGCGTATATGGCATCGGCTTCCTCGTCGTCTTTCTCGTACGGGCCGCTAGAGAACAAGCTCCCGGCGTAGCCGTTGAACTAACGGGAGACAGCTCTGGTTACACCCAGACGAAGAGTAAACTTCATCTCATTCAGACATTTCCACAATAAGAATTAAGACAAATTTCTTGAGATAACAAATGTTTTTTGATGCATCACCCGGTATTTAGCAGCCTACTCCTGAGGGGCTTTATTACATCCTGTTCAGGTGCAACATTATAACCAGAAATGTTGTCATACGACAATGACATTAAAAAAAATAACGCACACAGAAAATATCCCCTGCCTCCCCTCCCACTTCAAACACTGCAAATGTCACTATTTATAGATACAGTATATGCAATAATTGTTTAAGAAAATTTGCACTGAAGAAACATTGATACTGAAAATATTGTACATTGTATTTTGGTGTATTGAATATCTGTCGAAAAAGTGAATATACATATACACATACACACACACATATGATGGAACAGCTGACAGCCTTCCTAAATCATAAGAGTATTTACCAGAATTTGGGAACCCTGGTCAAACAGCTAATCCAGGCAAGATAAATTCTCGCAATACACATAGAACAAGAACGGCCGTGGAAAACCAAAGGGTGTGAGCCGTTCGCTTATGTTGGTGAAGTTAAAGCTGCTCTATTTCATTCTGAAACTCACAAACCCTTCATCCCCGGTACCCAGTTTTCCAACTCTATCTGCCCATGAAATGTCTGTGAATTAATGTAACCATGTATTGTTATAGCGCTGTGCCCAGGACATACTTGAAAACGAGAGGTAACTACGTGTATTACTTCCTGGAAAAACATTTTTATAAATAAAATAAAGAATCTGGATATGAGCTATGAAGTGCACCAACCACACGCATGTAAGCGATGTTACTATACAAGTTCTTACTTGTGTTAAAAGTAGGCCCTGCTAAATGATGGTCGAAATGAATCCCTCCCACCTCTTTTCTGTACCCCGTCACCTCCCCACAATTTGTATAAATCAACAAAAAATGTGAACACATATACAATTTTAATCATATAAAAAAATTAAAAAAATAAGCAGTTGGCTAGAAGGTGTTTGCTAGAAATCTAGTAACACTTAGCTTCGTCTCCAAATCGTTGCTCTAAGGCTAAGGCCCCGCTCCCAGAGTCAGCGCACCCGCACTGCTGACAGGCGGTGCGCTGAGATACACAGACCGCGATATGCGGTCTGTAGGGAGCGGGAGGTGGGCGGGAGTGGGAGGCTTGACAGGGAGGGGGGGCGTGGCTTGAGCGGAGGGACCCGCTACACTCCCCCCCCTCCCTCCCTCCACGGGCTGCAGGAGGGACCCGCTACTCTCCCCCCCCTCCCTCCACGGGCTGCAGGAGGGACCCGCTACTCTCCCCCCCCCCCCCTCCCTCCACGGACTCGGGCTGGAGCACTCATACATACACACATACACACATACACACACACAGGCAGGCAGGCACTCACGCACTCATACACATGCAGGCACTCACGCACTCACACACACACACACACACAGACAGGCACTCACGCACTCAGGCACACACACAGACAGGCACTCACCTGCTTTCACTCCACACTCCTCCCCGCTCCCCGAAGCCTCTCCTCCTCCCGAAGCCTCCCCTCCCCATTGGCTCACAGCCACACACGTCACGCGTCAACGCTAGGAAACACCATTCTCTGGTGTCTCCTAGCGGCTGACGCGCCACAGCGTGTAGTCAGCTGTGCAGCCAGGGGGGACCGGGACCGGCTCGCGAGGATTCCCCTGCTGGTGGGGAACTCGCTACATTGCCGCCCGCGCCAACGAGCGCAGCGGGACAGAGGCCTAAGGTAATTGACCCTGCTCGGCATTTGCCATCAGTCTTATAACAAGCCTGTTCTGCAACATATAAGGCTCAATTCCTTGAGAGTTGGTCTTGTTAAAGCGAGGGTAGCTGCCCGTCATTACCTCATCGTAATTTGTGTCGTTCAAGTCTTCTTCGTCCTCCTCTTGTTTTTTCATCTGGTCCCCCACAGTTCTCTTTCCTGGGGGGGCATGGCGGTCATCCACAGGATCGTTGGCATCTCGGGCAGGACCAATATCAGAACGGGTGGTGAAACCCGTCGCACTGAACAGAGACAGGTCAACAAGATTAAAACAGGTACCAACCACACGCCGACTGTCATATCTGCTGCTTCCTTGTCTCATCAATGCCTAGTTACCAGTCCAACTCTATTCGCTCAGTTACACCAGGGGAGCGCAAACTTTTTAAGCTGCGCCCCCCCTGCCTGCTCCACCTTGCTCGGCGGGGTCAAGTGTGACGTCACTCCGCATGGCACCGTGGCGTCATTTGACGCCGCGTTGCCATGGCAACGTGTCCCTGCAGCTCTTCAGAATACCGGTAAGTTAGTTGCAGAGACAACGCAATCCCCCAGCATTAATTTAAATGCCTGGGGAAGAGCACGGGACCTCTGCAACCGCACGGCCCACCCAGAAAAATCTCACGCCCCCCCAGTTTGCGCACCGCCGAGTTACACTATCCCTCCAGTGAGTGACTGGTAGCAGCATCTAAACGTCTCCCCTTTATTTACTCTTTGAATCATGGGACCATCTCACTCACTATCAGGAGGTGATGCTGCCAATGCAGATCTAGTCGCTGTCCCCTCTGCAGTCAGTGATGGCACCTCCACATTCTGTTTTCAAGCAATATGTGACCCCCTTCTTCCCCTATGTCCCCATTCCCTTAATTCCTTCCATCCTCATAACCCCCACTGCCACTATTCCCCCATCCCTCCAGCCCCCTGCTCCCACAGCCCCCATCCCTCCAGCCCCCATTCCTCCAACCCCACTGCCCTCCATCCCTACCACCCCCCTATCCCTCCAACCCCACCGCCCCCCATCCCTCCAACCCCACCGCCCCCCATCCCTCCAATCCCCTGACCCCACTGCCCCCATTCCTCCAGCCCCCTCAATCAGTGTTCTATTTCCCAGCCCTGTCCTCCTCGGAACTCTCCCCCCAACTCACCCCCCAGCCTCTCAACCCCCAGCCTCTCACCCTCGGCCCAGCCCCGGCACATATCCCAGCGGCGCCGCCATGCCCAGAAACGGTTTCTTCTTCTTGTTCATGGTACCGGTGATAGACGCGGTGAG
Source organism: Ascaphus truei (assembly GCF_040206685.1). Lineage (NCBI taxonomy): Eukaryota > Metazoa > Chordata > Amphibia > Anura > Ascaphidae > Ascaphus > Ascaphus truei. Next base: position 13,796,687 of record NC_134497.1, read on the forward strand.
CCCCGCCGGGTTCCCGGGCCCGGAGCCAGCCACGGAAGACGAGGCGGCCGCCATTTTACCAACACCAAAAGCTGCTGCGGCTACGCGTTCCCCCCACCATGCATTGCGCGCTCCAAGCGTCACACCATGCCTTCACTGCGCCTGCGTGTGGGTCTCGTTACCAGGGTTACTGGGCCAGCCGCCTTCCCCCTGTATCACGTGCCCAGTCACCTTTATCACGTGACACCACTGCGGCCCTCATACAGAAGGCCGCGTTCACTGGGGACTTCGCGACGCAGCGTGCGCGCGTCCGCGCCTCTGGCCCGTAATTAAAGTGTGTGCGGCCGTGCGCGCACCGCACGTGTGTGTGTGTAATAAATACGTTGGTAAGAATAAATTATTTATTAACATTGTACATACACACACAAATATATATAGCGCCATTAATGTACATAGCGCTTCACAGTAGTAATACATGTGGTAATTAAATAATTAACAGATAATATAAATAACAGGTCATGGGAATAAGTGCTTCAGACATAAAAGTAACATTAAGGAAGAGGAGTCCCTGTCCCAAGGAGCTTACAGTCTAATTGTTAGGTAGGGAGAACGTACAGAGCTCTGAGGAACCACATATTGCATCACTCAATAGGCTATTAGTACACACTTACATTGGGTTTATTCCGGGTTCCGAGAGAGAGCCGGGGGGGGGGGAGAGAGAGAGAGCCGGGGGGGGGGGGGGGGGGGGCGGAGAGAGAGCCGGGGGGGGGGGAAGAGAGGGGGGGGGGGGGGGGGAGAGAGAGCCGGGGGGGGGGGGGGGGGGGAAGTCGAAGCTGTGAAGGGGGGGGGGGGGGGAATCAGAGCTGTGAAGGGGGGGAAATCAGAGCTGTGAAGGGGGGGGAAATCGGAGCTTTTAATCCCGCGCATGCGCACCATGGACCAATACTACTGCGCATGCGCGACTTTATATTCCCGCGCATGCGCAGAACGGGGTATATGCTACTGCGCATGCGCGATTTTATATTCCCGCGCATGCGCATAATTGGACGTATGCTACTGCGCATGCGCGGCTTTATATTCCCACGCATGCGCAGAACGGGCGTATGCTAATACGCAATGCACGACTTTATATTCCCGCGCATGCGCAGAACAGGGCATATGCTACTGCGCGACTTTATATTCCCGCGCATGCGCAGAACGGGGTATATGCTGCGGCGCATGCGCGATTTTATATTCCCGCACATGCGCATAATTGGACGTATGCTACTGCGCATGCGCGACTTTATATTCCCGCGCATGCGCAGAACGGGGCGTATGCTAATGCGCATGCACGACTTTATATTCCCGCGCATGCGCAGAACGGGGCGTATGCTAATGCGCATGCGCGGGAACATAAAGTCGCGCATGCGCAGCAGCATATGCCCGTTGTACGCATGCGCGGGAATATAAAGTCGCGCATGCGCAGTAGTATCGGTCCATGGTGCGCCTGTGCGGGATTAAAATTCGGGCATGCGCAGTAGATGAAGGATTTAGGTCGCATTTGCAGAAATACATTAAGCGCATGCGCAGTAGAAGACTGCCGACCACTGTGCCAGTGTAGTAACGGATGGAACCTAGTGCGCACGCGCAGGAATTTAATTAGCGCCTGTGCAGTAGAGGACGGGCCCTTGTGATTTGGGGGCAGACGGACAACATGTATCGGCATATCGGAAACTGGTCATGTCGCGATGATGTATTCTAATTCATGGTTATCGGAAATGTGGTTGCTGCTTAAAGAACAACAACAGCAGTGCAATCACTTAGTGCATTAGTGTGATTCCAGCTTCAGTTACAAGATGAATTGATGCGCTGACTGAAATTAGCAGAACTGCCAGTGCAGTCTGTGGCTATCAGCTGGTTACAGCCATAAATAGCTCTGCCACAAGTAGTGCTGGGTGATTACGGCGTCAGGTAAAAGACTGATTGATGCGATGCTATGAGTACCCTGGTATATGCACCGGATAGGGAACGGCTGTTTTATTGATTTCAATCTATGGCGATTTAAATACTTGGCTGCTGATTATAACCTTAAACAACTTTGCTGCCATTCAGGGCAAGTGGGAATATGGCCTTTGGTCAACAGAAATAGTAATGCTGATTACTCTGAGATATGCGCTGATTACTCTGAGATATGCGCTGATTACTCTGAGATATGCGCTGATTACTCTGAGATATGCGCTGATTACTCTGAGATATGCGCTGCATTGAACTGCCTTATATGTTTGAAATAACTTTGTGGTATTTAATCACGCTGTCACTATTGGGGACACTGTCCTTAGTGTATGTGAAGCAGTGATACCTTTTAAGCACTGCCCAAATATTAAGACTCCCCAAATGACAGTTTTATACACGACTAGCTGATATACCTGGCGTTGCCCGGGATTTAATTTTCTCGCTCCCCCCCTCTCTCTCCATTCCCCTCTCAACCCCCCTCTCTCTTAGTCCCCCGTTCACATGAATGCCCCCCCTCCACAGCTCCGTTACACCCCCCCCCTCCACAGCTCCGTTACACCCCCCCTCCACAGCTCCGTTACACCCCCCCCTCCACAGCTCCGTTACACCCCCCTCCACAGCTCCGTTACACCCCCCCCTCCACAGCTCCGTTACACCCCCCTCCACAGCTCCGTTACACCCCCCCCTCCACAGCTCCGTTACACCCCCCCTCCACAGCTCCGTTACACCCCCCCTCCACAGCTCCGTTACACCCCCCTCCACAGTTCCGTTACACCCCCCCCTCCACAGCTCCGTTACACCCCCCTCCACAGCTCCGTTACACCCCCCCTCCACAGCTCCGTTACACCCCCCCCTCCACAGCTCCGTTACACCCCCCCCTCCACAGCTCCGTTACACCCCCCCCCCTCCACAGCTCCGTTACACCCCCCCTCCACAGCTCCGTTACACCCCCCTCCACAGTTCCGTTACACCCCCCCTCCACAGCTCCGTTACACCCCCCCACCACAGCTCCGTTACACCCCCCCATCCACAGCTCCGTTACACCCCCCCCTCCACAGCTCCGTTACACCCCCCCCATCACAGCTCCGTTACACCCCCCCTCCACAGCTCCGTTACACCCCCCCTCCACAGCTCCGTTACACCCCCCCTCCACAGCTCCGTTACACCCCCCCCTCCACAGCTCCGTTACACCCCCCCATCCACAGCTCCGTTACACCCCCCCTCCACAGCTCCGTTACACCCCCCCTCCACAGCTCCGTTACACCCCCCCCATCACAGCTCCGTTACACCCCCCCTCCACAGCTCCGTTACACCCCCCCTCCACAGCTCCGTTACACCCCCCCCTCCACAGCTCCGTTACACCCCCCCCTCCACAGCTCCGTTACACCCCCCCTCCACAGCTCCGTTACACCCCCCCTCCACAGCTCCGTTACACCCCCCCTCCACAGCTCCGTTACACCCCCCCCTCCACAGCTCCGTTACACCCCCCCTCCACAGCTCCGTTACACCCCCCCTCCACAGCTCCGTTACACCCCCCCTCCACAGCTCCGTTACACCCCCCCTCCACAGCTCCGTTACACCCCCCCTCCACAGCTCCTGAGGGAGGTTTGAGAGGGACTGGGGGAGGTGTGAGAGGGATTCTCTCTGCCCTCCCTGGCCTGTCTCTGCCCTCCCTGGCCTGTCTCTGCCCTCCCTGGTCTGTCTCTGCCCTCCCTGGTCTGTCTCTGCCCTCCCTGGTCTGTCTCTGCCCTCCATGGTCTGTCTCTGCCCTCCCTGGTCTGTCTCTGCCCTCCCTGGTCTGTCTCTGCCCTCCCTGGTCTGTCTCTGCCCTCCCTGGTCTGTCTCTGCCCACCCTGGCCTGTCTCTGCCCTCCCTGGTCTGTCTCTGCCCTCCTGGTCTGTCTCTGCCCTCCCTGGTCTGTCTCTGCCCTCCCTGGTCTGTCTCTGCCCTCCCTGGTCTGTCTCTGCCCTCCCTGGTCTGTCTCTGCCCTCCCTGGCCTGTCTCTGCCCTCCCTGGTCTGTCTCTGCCCTCCCTGGTCTGTCTCTGCCCTGAACAAAAGAAACAGTATAATGACAATCAAGTAGCAATATGTAAATATTTTACGAAAGGCAAATAAATAATTTATTTCAATTTCAATCAAATATTGTTTTTCATTTTTCACTATAAAAGGGAGGTGCGCCCCCCCCTGGCTCTCTCACCCCCCCCTTCCCGGCTCTCTCACTCCCCACCCCCCCCAGCTCTCTCTCACTCCCTCCCGGCTCTTTCACTCCCCCCCCGCTCTCTCACTCCCCACCCCTCCACTCTCTCACTCCCCCCCGCTCTCCCACTCCCCACCCGCTCTCTCACTCCCCACCCCCACCGCTCTTTCACTCCCCACCCCCACCGCTCTCTCACTCCCCACCCCCCGCTCTGTCACTCCCCCACCCCCCGCTCTCTCACTCCCCCCCCGCTCTCTCACTCCCCCCCCCCCGCTCTCTCGCTCCCCCCCACTCCGGCTCTCTCACTCCCCCCCACCCCGGCTCTCTCACTCCCCCCCACCCCGGCTCTCTCACTCCCCCCTACCCCGGCTCTCTCACTCCCCCCCACCCCAGTTCTCTCACTCCCCCCCACCACGGCTCTCTCACTCCCCCCCACCCTGGCTCTCTCACTCCCCCCCGGCTCTCTCACTCCCCCCCCCCCCTGGCTCCCTCTCTTCCCACCCGCCCTCTCTCTCACTCCCCCCCTGCTCTCTCTCACTCCCCCCCCTGCTCTCTCTCATCACTCCCCCCCCGGCTCTCTCTCACTCCCCCCCCCCTGGCTCTTTTTCACTCCCCCCCCCGGGCTCTCTCTCTCCCCCCCCGACTCTCTCTCCCCCCCCCCCCTGGCACTCTCTCTCCCCCCCGGCTCTCTCACTCCCCTCCCCCCCGGCTCTCTCACTCCCCCCCGGCTCTCACTTCCCCCCACCCCGGCTCTCTCACTCCCCCCCCCCGGCTCTCTCACTCCCCCCCCCCCCCCCCCGGCTCTCTCTCACTCCCCCCCGGCTCTCTCACTCCCCCCTCCCCCGCTCTCTCTCACTCCCCCCCCCCGCTCTCACACTGCCCCCCCCCCGCTCTCTCTCCAGATACATCACCGTGTGGAAGTAAGTAGTAGTGGAGGTAAATAATTCTCTAGACTGCATCACGGTCGATGAGAACACTCTTCTCGCAGCCTGTGATGTAGAGTAGCTCTACACTAGCATTCCCCATCGTGTCTGTCTCCTAGTGTCCAGGTTTTGTTTATCCATGCAAAATATTTCCCCTGAGTTGGTTCATTTTATTATGGACTTATTAGAGGCACAGCAATGGGGACAGCTTGCGCACCCTCCTACGCCAATCTCTTCCTGGGGTGGTGGGAACGAGAAGTGGTTTTCAGACGACAACTTGCACCTCACCTTGCCATGTTTAGTGTGGCTGAGATTCATCGACAATATTTTGGTTATCTGGCAGGGCACAGCCATTGATTTTGTCAGCTTCGTCGATGGTCTCAGCCACAACACTTTTATCATCAGATTGACACATACCAGCAGTCCGAGTCACGTTGAATTCCTTGACCTGCGGATCGGGGTGGAGGCTTCGGGCTGTCTTTCCACTGACATCTTCAGGAAGGACACAGCCACCAACTCGGTGCTCCATGCCACCAGCTTTCACCCCGGTCATCAGGTCGGGGGTATCCCGACTAGCGAATTCTTGAGGCTCAGACGTAACTGTTCATCCATGGATGTCTTTAATATAAAAGCCAAAGAACTTCAGGAAAGATTCATCAGAAGGGGTTATAGTAAGACAGCTGTCACTAAAGGCCTTAATAACAGTCTTGTATGCCGAGGAGCCTCGTTACTGAAGCCTAAACCCAAGTTTAAAGGCCAAAGGAAAATCAGATTCATCGGTACATACAACCAACAATGGAACGACCTGAGGGACATCTTCAAAAAACATTGGAACATCTTGATGATGGACAGTGAATTAAAACATACTTTGGGTGATCCTGTGAATATGACCAGTCGCAGATCACCCAACTTGCAAGACAAATTAGTCCACAGTCATTATGTTCCTCAGGTCAGTACCACTTTCCTTTCCAGTTTCTCTACAAAGGGATTCTACAGATGCGGAAGCTGCTCGGCATGGAAGTTCATGAAGCCGTGTGACCATTTTTGTGATACCTCTGGCTCACGTTCTTACAAAATCTTCCCCTTTCTGAATAGTAAGAGTAAGGGTGTCATTTATCATCTGTCCTGCCCTTGTGGTCTGGTCTACATAGGCATGACCACAAGGGAGGTCCGAGAGCATGGCCGTATCATCACCAACGCACAGCGCGATTTGGACGGTTTCAGAAAATCACCCAGGTAGCTAGACATTTCCTGCTTTATCATGGTTCTGACTCGTCTGCCCTATCTGCATTTGCGTTCGACAGGGTCTCTTGGCATCCGTGGGGGTGATCTGGAGAGGGCCCTGTTGAGGTGTGAGTGCAGGTGGATCGTTCAGCTGGATACCATGATTCCATCTGGAGTTAACGACTGCCTTGGGTTTGCCATGTTTCTGTAAATTCTTTTTCTGCTATCCATACAATGACACCCGGTATTCTTCCTCCCCCTGATGCTTGTTATATCTATATCCTTAGGAGTCTGCGGTCCAAGTGTTTGTCGTGTTGGCTGCCCAGTTCCTGTCTTCCGTGATTGGCCGTAAGCTTGATGTTCGCCTGGAGAGACAACAGTCTACAATTATATGACATCTCTACCTCAACAATCAAGAACGACATCCTTTTCATTGAGGCCATTGCTTTATATGTTTATGCGTATACAAGACTGTATATGAGGATTGGAGCTACATGCCATTTACAAAACATCGTTTGAATCAAAACATATACTGGATCTTTGCTACAATCTCTGCCGTCTACTAACTTTGACGTGGGAGCACAACACGGAGAGGCTATGCCGATCCGGCATTTGGTTGCCATGGTAACGACGCGCCACTCCATCTTAGGAAACGGACTCGTACCATGCGCGTCTCCATGATTACGACGCGCTAGTCTGCAGATACGCCCCAATGATGCGCAACCCATCACAAATGAATAAATGACATGAAATTTCAGCCGCTGATTTAGCCAATCGTTGGCCTCGGCGGTGCAGGCAATGACTACGTGCGTCTGCTTGGTGTCTGGTTGTCGGAGACGACGCACTACGCAACGTCAGATGATGCAGACGTATGATTACCTGATTTGGATGAACCAATGGAAAGCAGGACTTGTTCCAACCTAACAGCTGCTTACACTTATGACGATTTTGGCGCGAATTATTGCATCAGGATATTTTAGCATAAATAGACTCGAGCTTGCCACACTCCCAGTAGAAGATCTTACTGGCGAAACGCGTAGGCGTGGGAGCGTGGTGGCGGGTCTTTCTCCTCATCTTCAGCTATTGCGACACAGTGCTTTACAACTACTTACCTCCACACGGTGAAGTATCCGGATCAACAGTATCAAAAGCCTTTGCAAAATCTAGGAATACTGCACCAGTGAGTTGTCCCCGTTCCATTCCACACTGGATTTCATTGCAAACTTTTAGCAGGGTAGTTACCGTGGAGTGTTTGGGGGAAAACCCAGATTGGAATTGGCTAGGGAAATTTGTCTTGGTCTAGAAATCGCTTAATTGGGAGTGTACACATTTTTCCATGACTTTGGATAGAATTGGGAGAAGTGAGATTGGCCTGTAGTTTGAGACAGTGTTTTTGTCCCCACTTTTGAAGCTTGGGACAACTCTGGCAGTTTTCCAGGTCTTAGGGATATGGCCTGCAGACAGGATAGAGTTGACTATGGAAGCAATTGGTTTGGCAATGGCTGGGGCACCAAGTCGTAGGAACCTAGATTGTAGTAGGTCAGGTCCACATTGGCTGCTTAGTTTTAATTTGAGGAGCGCTTGTGTAATCTCCTCTTCGGATACTGGGTCAAATTTAAAATTGTGGGCAGTGTTGGGAGGGGGTGGGGTTATATGGGTACTCCCAGGATGAGATTCAGGTTTGTGGTTTGGGTTGCATTTCGCTAATAAGTTAGTGGCACACCCCACAAAGTAATCATTGAATGCATTTGCAATGTCGATGGGGTTTGTCAGGGTAATATCCCCCTTAGTGATATTACTTGGCTGTTGATGGTTAGAAGGCTGGAATATGTTGTTGATAACCTTCCAGAAGTTAGCTGGGTTTGTTGTATTTTGGTGGAGATTGTCAGAGTAATATTGTGCTTTTGCATGCCTTGTTTGCCTTGTGCACATGTTCCGCAGGCATCTGTAGTGATTGAGATCCTTGTTAGTGCCAGTTACTTTGTAGCTTTTCCACAAGGCATCCCTGAACTGGTAGAGTGCTATAACGTCAGGTGTAACCCATGGAAGGTGAGCCCCCCGTACCCTTATTCTGCGTAGTGGAGCATGGGTATCGCAGAGTTTTAAGAACTCTGACTCGAAATAGTCGAATCGTTTTTAGGTACAATCATGCTATTGGCGTGCATGCGGTAGTCCTTGTGTGTTTATATATCTATATATATATGTAAGTAACCGCCGCAAGCGCCGCGCACTCAGCGCTAGCATGGACGCAAACTAAGTTGGCTATTGACTGGGCAGTTACTAGTAGATACAATAGGTGCACTGCTAGAGAGAGGGCAGGGCTCAAGGGCCTATCAGAAGGGGAAGGGGTTGTCACTTTGGAAATGCTTCCTGCATTAGAAACATTAAAAATGTCTTTAAAACTTTTTTTTAATGCTACAAGTATTTTCTTATATTACAGAACTGATTTATTAAAAAAACACATGTAGGATATTGCTTGAACTGCTGCTGTTATACTCACACAGCACAGAAAGCACGTTATTGATATTTATTGTGAATCATTGCGATTGACACACTATTGTGATTCCCGCTTTATTGATTTTTCACTTATATCACTAAGGATCGCCCCTCACGCCCTTTTTTTTTCCCCCTCTTACGACCATTATCCCATATGATCGCAAATCTTCTTTGCCTTATCCTTCAATATAGTCCACTGAGTTAATCCAACACAAATAAAGAAAGCATGAACAATACCATCAGTATCCGAAACTGTATTGTTTAACGATTTATGAACAATCAACAATGGGATTTCCGTTGAAACACGATTGCAAATGTACATGACTAAGCAGTTCTATATGTATTCAAAAGTCAAACGTTCAATCAAATGTGGTTTAAAAAAAAAAAGTTACAAATACTGAAAGTCAGAACTGTAAAATGATTAAATAATACCTGATAGGAACATGTAATCCTCCCGGCCCGGCTCCCTAGGTAGGACGGTTACATCGGTGTAGTGATGTATTAGGCTGCGGTCGCAGTGCGTTCTGTAGCACGCGCGCCCGGCGGGGGGTTGGCAGGCGCGTGCACAGCGCTCCACAGCAGATCGCGGTCCTGGGAGAGAGGGAGAGTTTGCGACGGGAGGGGGCGTAGCGGGGGTTTTGCGGGGGGCGTGGCCATGACCTCACGCGGCTGATTCGCCCTCATTGGCTGAACCGCCGGCGGGGGCCTCCGTCGCAAGTTCCACATACAAAAAAAATAGTATGTGTGAAAACTTGCAGTACAGCGCGGCTGTTAAAAGCGCGCCGACGCATGCACTGGGCCCAGATAGATTGGGGGGCGGTGCTTGCGCGCACAGCGCGCGCCGAGGCCTGCGCTGTAGAACGCACTGAGACCGCACCCTTACACATCCAACATTGATTTACCTTGTCTCGGGGTCGGCTGAAAAATCTACCGTCTCCCCTGCAGGTCCTGGGGGGAAAAAATGGCCGCGCGACATCAAATGACGCCGCGTTGCCATGGCAACGGGATGCCATGATGTCATGGCGCCACGCAACGTCACAAAGTCATTTACCGTCCCATTGCCATGGCAACGCGCCCAGTTTTTTTTCAGGACCCGCAGGGGAAACAGTAGAATTTTCGGGGGGAGAAGACGGAGATCGCCGCGCCCCGCGCCCCCCGCGCTCCGCGGGCCGCACCGTCAGTCCAGGCGGGCCTGCTTTATACACTCTGTGACACCACTCCTGTGTCACCACTGGGTGGCGTTTAACACATACTCTCAAACTCCTTGTTCGCTTTTGTACCCAACACCAGGAGTTGGGGGGGGGGGGGGGGTGTTACATCATTAAATAGTTCGATGAATAGATATATAACAGACATATCTCCTAATTCTCCTATATATAGCTAGGCACCTGACATATATTCCTTTACAAGGTCCAAGCCAATTCAATCCTTTTCTTGTTTCTTTTTTATAAACACGTGTTACATTTTAGCAGGTGTCACTGAAGTGTGAATCCTTCTTTTCATGTGTCGCTGCCATCCACACTTTGCTGTTCCATGGACCTGCAGCGTTGTAGTTCTCCTAGTAACACTGCAGAGCAGAAGACATAATAAGAATCATTTCTTTCTTTCAAAGCTGCAGTTCTAGCTGCTGTTTAACATTTTTTTTAATTTTTCCATTCAATATATATATATATATACTAGCTGAGAGTCCCGGCTTTGCCCGGGATGTTTGTGGTGTGGGTGTGGCATTTGGGTGGGGAGTGGTCCACGCGGCCCATGTGCGGTGGTAGTGCTGCTGTGGCTGTTGGTGATTGTATCGGTGTGCTGATTTGGGAGGGTTTGTTGCTGATGTGGGGGTGCGGATGTGGGTGTGCCGATGGGGGAGGTGCAAAGGTGCCGATGTGTGGGTGCTGATGGTGTTGATGGGGGCTGGGAATGGCGGGGAGCCGAGAATGCCAGTGTGCTGGGGGGGCATGGGATACCGGTGTGCTGATGTGGTGGTGCTGGGGATAGTGTGTGTGTGTGTATACGTGTGTGTATACACACGTGTGTGTGTATACACGTGTGTGTGTGTATACACGTGTGTGTGTGTGTATGGCGTCATTTGATCCCCACTCTCCCCCCCTTATCGCGTCCCCTATATAAACCCCCCTGACTCGTCCCATCTCGCAGGGCAGGGGACAATGCTTAGAATCAGCTTATCTCTCAGGGACGGGCAGAGATTTCCACACAATTCACACTTTCTGCTAAGCGGATTTTTGTGGCATTGTGTGAATGTCCTTTGATGCTTCACAGACTGTGGAGTTTACAGAAGTATTCTGCTTGGGGGGACGGCGGGGGGGGGAGTGTGTGGGGGGATAATTCTCCAATAGGTTGGATCACTTGGTAGAGACGTGATTGTAAAGGTGGCCACTTCCTCTTAATTGCAATTAATTGTCTCTTGTTTTGTGACTCGGGTCACGTTTCGGAAAGCAACAAATACGTCCCGGTAATTCCTGGATAAGTATTTTTATTTAAAAAAAAAAAAACAGATAAAGATGCAGAAGCGGACAGCTGTCTCATTACAAGCAGGGTCTCCTCTAAGCGGGGGAGGGGGGGCATCTCCAGTCCGCAAGGGCCACCAACAGATCAGGTTTTCAGGATATCCCTGCTTCAGCACAGGTGGCTGAGTCGAAGACCACCTGTGCTGAATGCAGGGATATCCTGAAAACCTGACCCGTTTGGTGGCCCTTGGCGACTGGAGTTGCCCGCCCCCCTGCGTTAAAGGCGGCACATTCAGAAGTGGACGCAGTGTCTCTCCTGCCAAGGATTAGAGTTTCAGCTCTTGTGGGCGAGGATTGATTGTGCCTGCATGTGCACTGAGGACCCAGCCGGCATCATCGGAGAGTCACAAGCGCATTTTACAGCAGCAGCTGGTCCAGGTCACAGAGCAGACACGAGGTCTTTATATGGAGGGAGCGCTGTCTCAAGACATTTCGGCCTGCAGATTTTGACATGTGCTCCTCCTTCCTCTCTCCTGTATGCCCCCCTCCCCTGTACCGGTCTACCCTCCCCGCAGCCTGGCACACACAGAAGGAATGATCTCTCCCCGACGCGTTCAGCTGCCTTGTTCTCCCCGTCACTTGGAAGCGTCTATAAATAGCTCTGATTCTATTTACTTTCTTCAGACGGGATTATTCAAAGGAAATCCACATGATGTGTGTCTGTGAAAAATGGCTGCTTTGGAAGTGTGTGTGTGTGTGTGTGTGTGTGTGTGTGTGTGTGTGTGTGTGTGTGTGTGTGTGTGTGTGTGTGTGTGTGTGTGTGTGTGTGTGTGTGTGTGTGTGTGTGTGTGTGTAGGCTGGCACTGCAGCTGCCCATACTGAACCTACAATATGCTTTCTAAATAGAGGCATTGTTAAAGCAACAGTGTGAGAGGGAGGCTGGCACTGCCACTGTTGGGCATGTCCTAAATATATTATCAGGTTTGGTAGTGTGTGTGGGAAGAGGAGGCTGGCACTGCCACTGCCCGTGCTGTACCTATATTGTGTATAATATCCGGTTTGGTAGTGTGTGTGAAGAGGAGGCTGGCACTGCCCAAGCTGCACCTATACTATGTATAATATCCGGTTTGGTAGTGGGTGTGTAGAGAGGAGGTTGGCACTGCCACTGCCCGTGCTGTACCTATACTGTGTATAACATCAGGTTTGGTAGTGTGTGTGGGATGAGGAGGCTGGCACTGCCACTGCCCGTGCTGTACCTATACTGTGTATAATATCCGGTTTGGTAGTGTGTGGGAAGAGGAGGCTGGCACTGCCACTGCCCATGCTGTACCTGTACTGTGTATAATATCCGGTTTGGTAGTGTGTGAAGAGGAGGCTGGCACTGCCCAAGCTGCACCTATACTATGTATAATATCCGGTTTGGTAGTGGGTGTGTAGAGAGGAGGTTGGCACTGCCATTGCCCGTGCTGTACCTATACTGTGTATAACATCAGGTTTGGTAGTGTGTGTGGGAAGAGGAGGCTGGCACTGCCACTGCCTGTGCTGTACCTGTACTGTGTATAATATCCAGTTTGGTAGTGTGCGTGTGAAGAGGAGGCTGGCACTGCCACTGCCCGTGCTGTACCTGTACTGTGTATAATATCCGGTTTGGTAGTGTGTGGGAAGAGGAGGCTGGCACTGCCACTGCCCGTGCTGTACCTATACTGTGTATAATATCCGGTTTGGTAGTGGGTGGGAAGAGGAGGCTGGCACTGCCACTGCCCGTGCTGTACCTATACTGTGTATAATATCCGGTTTGGTAGTGTGTGTGTAGAGAGGAGGCTGGCACTGCCACTGCCCGTGCTGTACCTATACTGTGTATAATATCCGGTTTGGTAGTGTGTGGGAAGAGGAGGCTGGCACTGCCACTGCCCGTGCTGTACCTATACTGTGTATAATATCCGGTTTGGTAGTGTGTGGGAAGAGGAGGCTGGCACTGCCACTGCCCGTGCTGTACCTATACTGTGTATAATATCCGGTTTGGTAGTGTGTGGGAAGAGGAGGCTGGCACTGCCACTGCCCGTGCTGTACCTATACTGTGTATAACATCAGGTTTGGTAGTGTGTGTGGGAAGAGGAGGCTGGCACTGCCACTGCCCGTGTTGTACCTGTACTGTGTATAATATCCAATTTGGTAGTGTGCGTGTGAAGAGGAGACTGGCACTGCCGCTGCCCGTGCTGTACCTATACTGTGTATAATATCCGGTTTGGTAGTGTGTGGGAAGAGGAGGCTGGCACTGCCACTGCCCGTGCTGTACCTATACTGTGTATAACATCAGGTTTGGTAGTGTGTGTGGGAAGAGGAGGCTGGCACTGCCGCTGCCCGTGCTGTACCTGTACTGTGTATAATATCCGGCTTGGTAGTGTGTGTGTGGGAAGAGGAGGCTGGCACTGCCCCTGCCCGTGCTGTACCTATACTGTGTATAATATCCGGTTTGGTAGTGTGCGTGTGAAGAGGAGACTGGCACTGCCGCTGCCCGTGCTGTACCTATACTGTGTATAATATCCGGTTTGGTAGTGTGTGGGAAGAGGAGGCTGGCACTGCCGCTGCCCGTGCTGTACCTGTACTGTGTATAATATCCGGCTTGGTAGTGTGTGTGTGGGAAGAGGAGGCTGGCACTGCCCCTGCCCGTGCTGTACCTATACTGTGTATAATATCCGGTTTGGCAGTGTGTGGGAAGAGGAGGCTGGCACTGCCACTGCCCGTGCTGTACCTATACTGTGTATAATATCCGGTTTGGTAGTGTGTGGGAAGAGGAGGCTGGCACTGCCACTGCCCGTGCTGTACCTATACTGTGTATAATATCCGGTTTGGTAGTGTGTGTGGGAAGAGGAGGCTGGCACTGCCGCTGCAAGTGCTGTACCTATATTGGGTATAATATCCGGTTTGGTAGTGTGTGTGTGGGAAGAGGAGGCTGGCACTGCCACTGCCCGTGCTGTACCTATACTGTGTATAATATCCGGTTTGGTAGTGGGTGGGAAGAGGAGGCTGGCACTGCCACTGCCCGTGCTGTACCTATACTGTGTATAATATCCAGTTTGGTAGTGTGTGTGGGAAGAGGAGGCTGGCACTGCCACTGCCCGTGCTGTACCTATACTGTGTTTAATATCCGGTTTGGTAGTGGGTGTGTAGAGAGGAGGCTGGCTGTAGACGGACGTTCACAGAGGTACACAATTGGAGACTTTATAAGGTTAAATTATAACGAGGCTTTATTGTGCCTTTTCCTTAACATCAGGAAACCATCCAAACAAGGGGGAAACACAGCTTCTATTCACTTGGGAGTGGTTCTAGTGAAATACTATGCAATTCACAACTCCCTTAGTTAAGCATGTCTCCCAGCTCCAAACACATAGCATGAAATGAACAGATATAAAAAGTCTTGTAATAAAAGTCTTATCTGTTCCTTGTAGTTTGGAGGGAAAATCTTCTTTGTCCCTGGTTGCTACCTTTTCTTCAGGGTTTTTCAGCATTCAGGTTTAGAAGTTTCGCCTGTGTCTTGGAAGCAGCTCTGCTATGTCTTCTGGCAGAGCTCAAGACATGGTCAGCTCCAGAGATCTGTGTTCTCTTGGTCAGTCTCTCCTGGGAGACTCAAGAACCTCTGCTCTGTCTCCAAAGTTCAGCTCACACGTGAGCTAAGGAGTCTCCTTTCCTGTCTCAAAAGACAGGCTTTTTCTAAGCCATCTAATCAGGCAGGTGGTGTTAGTTAATTGCCTACCAGCAGTTAACCACCACACTGCTGGATTAGAGGCACATTTGTGAACAGGGATAAGTCCCCTGTTACATACCTCACCTGTTTGTGGGACGCTCGGGCTTGCCACGGCCAAAGCCCATCCTTCCACTCTCATTCTAGATATCTCTGTGACTTGAATGAGAGTGGATGGAGGAAGAGAACCCTCAGTCTTGCTGGGATTGGAGCCCTTTCTCCAGTTTATTCGTGTCTCCTCCCGAAGGTGCTTGAGATCAGCACCCCTCAGTCGCTCGAGGAGGACTTTTTCTAAGTATAGTCTTTTTGCTACGTGCTCGGTCATGAGATTTCCCTCGCGTCGGGTGCTCGTCTTATTGTAGGCATACTGTATGGCACCAGTTGCAGAGCGTTTAAAAACAGCCCTTTGAGTTTTCCGCTCTTGAAGCTGTCTCTCTGCTCTTTTCCCACTCAATGGGGTTGCTAGTTCAGCCTCTTTGAGATTAAGTTGCAATTCCACACCCACTTCCAGAGAATGTCCCATCTTTTCAGCTTCATCAGCTAAGGATTCTTCTGGTTTTAATTCAGCATGTGTACCTTATTTTGTTGCCTATTGGGTGGCTGAAGGTTTTGCTAGTGCTTGTTTAGGTGGTTCAAATTTTGCAACCTTGTCTTTCAGATGAGCGGTATTCCCAGCTCTCACTGTACCCTTGTCTTCATGGGTTTTTGAGGCTGTGGGATACTGACGCTTAGTCAGGGTCAATACTTGTCCTTGTAGGACTGTAATCTCATCCGCAAGAGATCCCTGTTTTTTGAGTGCGTCTTGCAAGTCTCTTCTCAGGGAATTTATCTGCACGCTTTGCTTTCTCTGAGCTTGCTTCCACATTTTTATTGCATTGTGAAGCACTATGAATTTCTTAGCTCGGGCCACAGTTACTTGTTTCAGTTTCTGGACCTTCTTGTGGTCCCTTTTGTGCCGGGTCACCTGGGTTCTAAGCTTGGCCTCTAGCGATGCTTTGGTGATGCTCAGGGTAGCCTTCAGTTTCTCATGCTGCTTTGCGGGGACATACTGGGTCATCAGACGTTCCTGCAGCACTTGAATTTCTTTAACAGCCTGCAGATTGTCTTCCTGCAGAGTTCGCTGCTTCTCCTCTGCCTTCTCGAGGTGCGTACGCAGACCTTGCAGTTGGTTCTGCAGTCGGTGCTCTGCTTCAAACTTCTCACCTTCCAAAAGTCTATTTATTTCTTTAAGCTCGTGCAGCTTTTCATTTTTTCCCTTGACGTCGTTTGTCAAATAAAAATTTTCTTCTTTGAGTTTTAAGTTTTTTTTTTGTAATCTTAAATGTTCTCCTTTTTCAGTCTCTGTACTATTCATGGCCTCTTTGCAGTCCTCCTTCCATTTACGCACATCTGCTTTGAGAATGACAGTCTCCTGGCGTGAGACATCCTTCTCTAGGTTGAGGGTCTGAAGCTCCTTCTGGGAGACTTGGAGATTTGTATTAAGATTGACAATCGTTTCTTTAGAAATGTCCAGCTCCTCAGTGAGACTGTGTAGTTCCTTTCTGGAAACTTCCAGGTCTGTGCGGCAGCTGTTGGTCTCATGATGTGAGGCATCCAGTGCTCTGCGGAGTGTCTGAACCTCTTTCTGAGATACGTCCACCTCTATCCGGACACTGTTGACCTCCTGTTGTGAGGCATTCAGCTCTATGCGAAGAGTGTGAACCTCTTGCTGGAAGACTGTCATCTGCTTCAGTGCCTCCTCATACTTCCGCTTTAGCGTAGCCACCATTTTATCAGATTGGCTCTGCTTTTCATCCATGGCGGAAATAGTAGCATTTGCAGTATCTAGCTCAGTCTTGAGATCATCCAATTCTGTCCTGGCTAAAGAGTACATTGCGAGCACGTATTCCTGTAGCTTCACGTTATTTTTCTGTAGCTCTGTGTAACCATCTTCCTTTTGTTTCAATTGTTCACGGAGCATATCACAGTCATGCCTGGCATTTTTCAGGGCATCTTCAGGGCTGGTCAAGTGATCGTCACTCACTGGTTCCGGCTCCACTTCCCTGGGCTGGTTGGTTGAAGGTTCCTCACTGTTGGCACCGGACAGACACTTCTTTGGGGTACACGACTTCTGCCTTGGGCCCTCTGGATATTCGGTTAACTGCGGGACGAATTCTCCATTTTCTCTAGGCTGCAGGGCAACTCGGTCCCCCTTTTCCTCCACAGGATCTGCGGACGTGTCTGTTCCTTCCACGGTAAGTGAAGAACCGCTTTTCTTTTTCCTTTTCCGCTTTTTTGTTTTGGATGACTCCATCCCATCCGGAATACTGGGGTCTCCTTCTTTATTTGATACTTTAGCAGCTTCATTATATACGCCAGGCTTTTCTTGCAGTTGCTTTAGCTGACAGAAATATTGGGTGATCTGCTGCTCCCGCTCTTTCTCTTGTCGACCATATTCGTCATCATAGAGGGCGGTCTTTTCTGTTCGTGCCTAGTTCAGGCACCCCCACCATTCTTGGGGTGTTTTGTGGGTGTGACTCGGTTTGGGTTCCCCGTAAGAGATGTCTTCCTCTTTATTGGACTGGAAGGGCCACTCTTCCGTGGGGTAGGGTTCATTACAGGAACGCTGCATCTTGTCCTCCATTTTTAGGCTATCAGGTGTAATTTT
Source organism: Ascaphus truei (assembly GCF_040206685.1). Taxonomy (NCBI): domain Eukaryota; kingdom Metazoa; phylum Chordata; class Amphibia; order Anura; family Ascaphidae; genus Ascaphus; species Ascaphus truei. The sequence goes on from NC_134497.1 coordinate 13,814,350, forward strand.
CTTCCTGACCTCAGGAGGCGCTATTGCAGCTGTTGCCACTGTGTTTGCTAGAACCCCCAATTGTGGTAGTCCTACAGGTGGGCATATTTTGCTTGTAGAGGTCGTAGCTCTCACAGGCATCTCTGTAGACTTTTCTTTCTTGGGTAATTTTTTTACAATATCAGCAGTACTGTGCATGCATTTTCTCTTATCAGGTATACAAGATGTGCAGTTGCTAGGTAAAAATGTCTATTTGGTTTACACCATTTACTTGCTAGATGTAATCTCTCATTAGGTATGCTGAATGTGTAGTTGCTAGGTAAAAACTTCTGTTTGCTTTACACCATTTACTTGCTAGGTGCAATGCCTCCGCTTCAGCAACAGAATTTGGTTTTCTGCTTGAGTTCAGTAATTTTCAGTCTCATCCTTGGGTATTATGGCATTCACACTTCACACTTTGGGTGTCTTATTTTGCTCCCAAGATATATAGGCAGACTTTTTTTTACTTGCAGAAAAAAAAAACATTATTTTCAGTGGAATATTTCTTTCACTCCCGGCAGGGTGACTCAACACTCAGCAATTGGCTTTGGAATACCTATTACACAGTTCAGCAATCCCCTTTTCCCCTCTAGGGCAATTTTACACTCAGCATTTGTTTGCTAAAAAATCCCCTGCTTCAGCACACTTACATCAATTTTTCACACTTTTCTGCATATACTCCATTCATAGCTGGTAGTCCTATGCGGTGTGGCAACCTTTATTCTCAAAATCAGTACCGCTCGTGGGTCACCATCTGTATTCACTGCTTCAGCGAAACTTTTGAAAACAACAAACACCTATCCCTTTTTAAGGGCTGACTCACTTCTTGAACCCTGACTATGACTGGAAGGCAAAACCCCTATTTCAATGACCATATTACACTTTGTGATAGGCAAATAAGGTTTAGCTACTTCAGCAGTTTCTCTCCTCTTGGGATTGGGGAAAAGAGTCCATCTGTGGTTTCAGTGCAGTGGTGTGTATCACTTTAACTCTGGTCTCTGCTGCCTGAAAGTTTTTTTTTTTGTTTTTTTAAGTTGCTCAGAATGTTTGTAGGCAAAAAGCATAAAAAAAATTCACAGAAAAAATCTCCGGTCCTTTCTAACTTCAAAGACGACCTCTCGTCCCACTTCGGACACCATATGTAGATGGACGTTCACAGAGGTACACAATTGGAGACTTTATGAGGTGAAATTATAATGAGGCTTTATTGTGCCTTTTCCTTAACATCAGGAAACCATCCAAACAAGGGGGAAACACAGCTTCTATTCACTTGGGAGTGGTTCTAGTTAAATACTATGCAATTCACAACTCCCTTAGTTAAGCATGTCTTCCAGCCCCAAACACATAGCATGAAATGAACAGATATAAAAAGTCTTGTAATAAAAGTCTTATCTGTTCCTTGTAGTTTGGAGGGAAAATCTTCTCTGTCCCTGGTTGCTACCTTTTCTTCAGGGTTTGTCAGCATTCAGGTTTAGAAGTTTCCCCTGTGTCTTGGAAGCAGCTCTGCTGTGTCTTCTGGCAGAGCTCAAGACATGGTCAGCTCCAGAGATCTGTGTTCTCTTGGTCAGTCTCTCCTGGGAGACTCAAGAACCTCTGCTCTGTCTCCAAAGGTGAGCTCACAAATGAGCTAAGGAGTCACTTCCTGTCTCAAAGGCAGGCTTTTTCTAAGCCATTTAAATCAGGCAGGTGGTGTTAGTTAATTGCCTACCAGCAGTTAACCACCACACTGCTGGATTAGAGGCACATTTGTGAACAGGAATAAGTCCACCGTTACACTGGCACTGCCACTGCCCGTGCATGTAACCCTCCCTGCCCAGCTCCTAGGGAGATGACATCATTGTGCAATGCTTGGCTCCTCCGCATGCGTTACCTTGACTGGCTCCAGGCGGCTGGGCGATGAGATAACAAGGATGTATAATAATGGGCGCCAGGAACTTTTATATCACAACTGTGTTTATTCATATCCCCCAGGCACAGGGACCACTCATTCATATTGGGACAATGTTGCACTGTATTCGATATAAGACCTTCATTAGTGCCCACTCTTAACACTCAAATGGAGATACATTGACTTAGTGGCTCCTCGTAGATGTAGGACCCAGCCCCCTCGTTGCTTTGGGGTCATAATCGGTATTAATCCGATTACTCTGGGTCTCTACGGGAATCTTTGGGGGTCTTTCTCACGTGACCCGATACCTTTGGCCTGTTTGGGAACAGCCCCTTCCACCCAGACTGATGAAGAACATTAGTGCAGATCCGCGGTTAGAGCTGGAACTATTCATCACTCCATTCCTTCTTTTGGGTAACCTAACTTAAAGGGAACTGTCCCTATCTACAACAGAATAAATAGGGGGGTCTGGTCTGCGCTATTACTTTACAAACATTACTTATCTACTCTCCCCAAGGCTCCTCTCCTCTTGGCCTCCTGGAACCTAACCTTCTCGAACCTTCCCCTTCGCTAATATACTATCCGTGACGTCATGATCTTATGGCAACACGGGGTGGGGCCCGATACACTCCAACCTTCTAGTAAAAGGGTTGCATGTATAATATCAGGTTTGGTTGTGTGTGTTTGAGGGGGATGTTGGCATTGCCACTGCACTGCAACTGCCCGTACTGTACCTGTATGTGCTGTGCATACATGTAAAGTTTGGCAGTGTCTTTGTGAGGGTGAGGCTGGTACTGCTAACTCTGTTGTATTACATGTACTGTGTATAATAACTTTGGCAGTGTGTGTGTGTGTGTGTGTGTGTGTGTGTGTGTGAGGTTGGCACTGCTGCTGTTGTACCTGCGCTATATATAACATCAGGTTAGGCAGTGTGTGTGTGTGTGTGTGTGTATGTGTGTGTGCGTGCGTGCGTGCGTGCGTGTGTGTGTGTGTGTGAGGGGGAGGCTGGCGCTGCCCTAAGACTGTCAGTCCTGGGTTGCCCAGAGATGGGTGGGTGTGAGTGGGTGAGATGTGTTACTCCCTCCTCTCAGTCTTCCGCTTCTCTCTCTCTGTTTCCAGCATTAAAATGCATGAAGAACACCAGCAGGGAAGCTGCCCAGGACAGCGGGCATCGGGACACAATGGCATGGCTGTGCTTGTCCCGCAGTGCAGGGGTCACTGAGTGCAGAGGGTCCCTGCCAGGCACACAGCCGGCTCTGTCAGGCTCTGTATCCATGCTACACTGACAGCTCAGATACTGTATGTGCAGATAGCAGGGAATTCCTGGGGCTGGATGCCAGACATGAACCCATTCCCTGCCACAGAGGACTGCAGGGGAATGTGTGTCTGTGCAGAGCAAAGAGTGTCTGTGCAGAGCAAAGAGTGTATGTGCAGAGCAAAGAGTGTATGTGCAGAGCAAAGAGTGTATGTGCAGAGCAAAGAGTGTATGTGCAGAGCAAAGAGTGTATGTGCAGAGCAAAGAGTGTATGTGCAGAGCAAAGAGTGTCTGTGCAGAGCAAAGAGTGTATGTGCAGAGCAAAGAGTGTATGTGCAGAACAAAGAGTGTATGTGCAGAGCAAAGAGTGTCTGTGCAGAGCAAAGAGTGTATGTGCAGAGCAAAGAGTGTATGTGCAGAGCAAAGAGTGTATGTGCAGAGCAAAGAGTGTATGTGCAGAGCAAAGAGTGTATGTGCAGAGCAAAGAGTGTCTGTGCAGAGAAAAGAGTGTATGTGCAGAGCAAAGAGTGTATGTGCAGAGCAAAGAGTGTATGTGCAGAGCAAAGAGTGTATGTGCAGAGCAAAGAGTGTATGTGCAGAGCAAAGAGTGTCTGTGCAGAGCAAAGAGTGTATGTGCAGAGCAAAGAGTGTATGTGCAGAGCAAAGAGTGTATGTGCAGAGCAGAGTGTATGTGCAGAGCAAAGAGTGTCTGTGCAGAGCAAAGAGTGTATGTGCAGAGCAAAGAGTGTATGTGCAGAGCAAAGAGTGTATGTGCAGAGCAAAGAGTGTATGTGCAGAACAAAGAGTGTCTGTGCAGAGCAAAGAGTGTATGTGCAGAGCAAAGAGTGTATGTGCAGAGCAAAGAGTGTATGTGCAGAGCAGAGTGTATGTGCAGAGCAGAGTGTATGTGCAGAGCAAAGAGTGTATGTGCAGAGCAAAGAGTGTATGTGCAGAGCAATGCGTGTGTGCAGAGCAGAGTGTATGTGCAGAGCAAAGAGTGTATGTGCAGAGCAGAGTGTATGTGCAGAGCAGAGTGTATGTGCAGAGCAAAGAGTGTATGTGCAGAGCAAAGAGTGTATGTGCAGAGCAAAGAGTTTACGTGCAGAGCAAAGAGTGTACGTGCAGAGCAATGCGTGTGTGTGCAGAGCAGAGTGTATATGCAGAGCAGAGTGTATGTGCAGAGCAAAGAGTGTATGTGCAGAGCAATGCATGTATGTGCAGAGCAAAGAGTGTGTGCAGAGCAATGCATGTGTGTGCAGAGCAATCCATGTGTGTGCAGAGCAGAGTGTATGTGCAGAGCAAAGAGTTTATGTGCAGAGCAAAGAGTGTATGTGCAGAGCAAAGAGTGTATGTGCAGAGCAAAGAGTGTATGTGCAGAGCAAAGAGTGTATGTGCAGAGCAAAGAGTGTATGTGCAGAGCAAAGAGTTTATGTGCAGAGCAAAGAGTGTACGTGCAGAGCAATGCGTGTGTGTGCAGAGCAGAGTGTATATGCAGAGCAGAGTGTATGTGCAGAGCAAAGAGTGTATGTGCAGAGCAATGCATGTATGTGCAGAGCAAAGAGTGTGTGCAGAGCAATGCATGTGTGTGCAGAGCAATCCATGTGTGTGCAGAGCAGAGTGTATGTGCAGAGCAAAGAGTTTATGTGCAGAGCAAAGAGTGTATGTGCAGAGCAAAGAGTGTATGTGCAGAGCAAAGAGTGTATGTGCAGAGCAAAGAGTGTATGTGCAGAGCAAAGAGTGTATGTGCAGAGCAAAGAGTGTATGTGCAGAGCAAAGAGTGTATGTGCAGAGAAAAGTGTGTATGTGCAGAGCAATGCATGTATATGCAGAGCAATGCATGTATGTGCAGAGCAATGCATGTATGTGCAGAGCAAAGAGTGTATGTGCAGAGCAATGCGTGTGTGTGCAGAGCAATGTGTGTGTGTGCAGAGCAATGCGTGTGTGCAGAGCAAAGAGTGTATGTGCAAAGCAATGCATGTATGTGCAGAGCAAAGAATGTATGTGCAGAGCAAAGAGTGTATGTGCAGAGCAATGCGTGTATGTGCAGAGCAATGCGTGTATGTGCAGGGCAATGCGTGTAAGTGCAGAGCAATGCGTGTATGTGCAGAGCAATGTGTGTATGTGCAGAGCAATGCGTGTATGTGCAGAGCAGAGTGTATGTGCAGAGCAGAGTGTATGTGCAGAGCAGAGTGCATGTGCAGAGCAATGCGTGTATGTGCAGAGCAATGCGTGTATGTGCAGATCAATGCGTGTGTGGGCAGAGCAATGCGTGTATGTGCAGAGCAATGCGTGTATGTGCAGAGCAATGCGTGTATGTGCAGAGCAATGCGTGTATGTGCAGAGCAATGAGTGTATGTGCAGAGCAAAGAGTGTGTGTGCAGAGCAATGCGTGTGTGTGCAGAGCAATGCGTGTGTGTGCAGAGAAATGCGTGTGGGTGCAGAGCAAAGAGTGTATGTGCAGAGCAAAGCGTGTATGTGCAGAGCAAAGAGTATATGTGCAGAGCAATGCGTGTGTGTGCAGAGCAATGCGTTTGTGTGCAGAGCAATGCATGTATATGCAGAGCAATGCATGTATGTGCAGAGCAATTCGTGTATGTGCAGAGCAATGCGTGTGTGTGCAGAGCAATGAGTGTATGTGCAGAGCAATGCGTGTATGAGCAGAGCAATGCGTGTATGTGCAGAGCAGAGTGTATGTGCAGAGCAATGCGTGTATGTACAGAGCAGAGTGTATGTGCAGAGCAATGCGTGTATGTGCAGAGCAGAGTGTATGTGCAGAGCAGAGTGTATGTGCAGAGCAATGCGTGTATGTGCAGAGCAGAGTGTATGTGCAGAGCAATGCGTGTATGTACAGAGCAGAGTGTATGTGCAGAGCAATGCATGTATGTGCAGAGCAATGCGTGTATGTGCAGAGCAATGCGTGTATGTGCAGAGCAATGCGTGTATGTGCAGAGCAATGCGTGTGTGTGCAGAGCAATGCGTGTATGTGCAGAGCAATGCGTGTGTGTGCAGAGCAATGCGTGTGTTTGCAGAGCAATGCGTGTATATGCAGGGGAACACCAAGGGATGACAGATACAGGAAACTGGGAGGAGAGAGGGTGATACTCGGTACTGAAGGACTGCTGCTCCCTGCCCTGTATAATGAGGGTGGTATAGTGAGCAGGATGCTGGTATATGGAGCATGTTTTACCCGAAGAGTGAAGTGAAGAGGAGGTCAGCGGAGAACAAAGAGACGGATAAGAGATTACAGTTGGATGGAGGGAGGAGGGGGAGAGGAGGGAGCTGTGCAGGTGTGTAGAGGTGCAGGTGTGCAGGTGTGCAGAGGTGCAGGTGTGCAGAGGTGCAGATGGAGGGGAGGTAGCTGTGCAGAGGTGCAGGTGTGCAGAGGTGCAGGTGTGCAGATGGAGGGGAGGTAGCTGTGCAAAGATGCAGGTGTGCAGAGGTGCAGGTGTGCAGATGGAGGGGAGGTAGCTGTGCAGAGGTGCAGGTGTGCAGAGGTGCAGGTGTGCAGATGGAGGGGAGGTAGCTGTGCAGAGGTGCAGGTGTGCAGAGGTGCAGGTGTGCAGATGGAGGGGAGGTAGCTGTGCAGAGGTGCAGGTGTGCAGAGGTGCAGGTGTGCAGAGGTGCAGGTGTGCAGATGCAGGGGAGGTAGCTGTGCAGAGGTGCAGGTGTGCAGATGGAGGGGGGGTAGCTGTGCAGAGGTGCAGGTGTGCAGATGGAGGGGAGGTAGCTGTGCAGAGGTGCAGGTGTGCAGATGGAGGGGAGGTAGCTGTGCAGAGGTGCAGGGGTGCAGAGGTGCAGGTGTGCAGATGGATGGGAGGTAGCTGTGCAGAGGTGCAGGTGTGCAGAGGTGCAGGTGTGCAGATGGAGGGGAGGTAGCTGTGCAGAGGTGCAGGTGTGCAGAGGTGCAGGTGTGCAGATGGAGGGGAGGTAGTTGTGCAGAGGTGCAGAGAAGGGGGTGAGCAGAGCAATGGGGTGTGTGCAGAGGTGTAGAGGGAGGGGAGGGAGCTGTGTAGAGGTGCACATGGAGGGGAGGGATCTGTGCAGAGGTGCAGAGGGATGGGTGAGCATAGGAATGGGGTGTGTGCAGAGGTGCAGAGGGAGGGATCTGTGCAGAGGTGCAGAGGGATGGGTGAGCAAGAGGAATGAGTGTGTGCAGAGGTGCAGAGGGAGAGGGTGTGCAGAGGTGCAGAGGGAGAGGGTGTGCAGAGGTGCAGAGGGAGAGGATGTGCAGAGGTGCAGAGAGAGAGGGTGTGCACAGGTGCAGAGGGAGAGGGTGTGCAGAGGTGCAGAGGGAGGGGGTGTGCAGAGGTGCAGCGGGAGGGGAGGTGGTGTGCAGGGGGGGAATGGGGGTGCAGGGGGAGGAGAGGGGGGATGCAGAGGGAGGGGGGGGTATGCAGAAGTGCAATGGGAGAGGGTGTGCATCTCGGAGACAGAGCATCTCACATAGAGACAGAGCATCTCAGAGACTGAGCATCTCACAAACAGACAGAGCATCTCAGAGACAGAGCATCTCACATAGAGACAGAGCATCACAGAGACAGAGCATCTCACATAGAGACAGAGCATCTCAGAGACAGAGCATCTCACATAGAGACAGAGCATCTCAGACAGAGCATCTCACATAGAGACAGAGCATCTCAGAGACAGAGCATCTCACATAGAGACAGAGCATCTCACATAGAGACAGAGCATCTTACATAGAGACAGAGCATCTCACAGAGACAGAGCATCTCAGAGACTGAGCATCTCACATAGAGACAGAGCATCTCAGAGACAGAGCATCTCACATAGAGACAGAGCATCTCACATAGAGACAGAGCATCTCACATAGAGACAGAGCATCTCACATAGAGACAGAGCATCTCACAGAGACAGAGCATCTCACATAGAGACAGAGCATCTCACATAGAGACAGAGCATCTCACATAGAGACAGAGCATCTCACAGAGACAGCGCATCTCACATAGAGACAGCGCATCTCACATAGAGACAGCGCATCTCACATAGAGACAGCGCATCTCACATAGAGACAGAGCATTTCACATAGAGACAGAGCATCTCAGAGACAGAGCATCTCACATAGAGACAGCGCATCTCACATAGAGACAGCGCATCTCACATAGAGACAGAGCATCTCACATAGAGACAGAGCATCTCACATAGAGACAGAGCATCTCATATAGAGACAGAGCATCTCACATAGAGACAGAGCATCTCACATAGAGACAGAGCATCTCACAGAGACAGAGCATCTCACAGAGACAGAGCATCTCACAGAGACAGAGCATCTCACAGAGACAGAGCATCTCACATAGAGACAGAGCATCTCAGAGACAGAGCATCTCACATAGTGACAGAGCATCTCACATAGAGACAGAGCATCTCACATAGAGACAGAGCATCTCACATAGAGACAGCGCATCTCACATAGAGACAACACATCTCACATAGAGACAGAGCATCTCACATAGAGACAGCGCATCTCACATAGAGACAGAGCATCTCACATAGAGACAGAGCATCTCACATAGAGACAGAGCATCTCACATAGAGACAGCGCATCTCACATAGAGACAGAACATCTCACATAGAGACAGAGCATCTCACATAGAGACAGCACATCTCACAGAGAGACAGAGCATCTCACCAAGAAAGACAGAGCATCTCACCAAGAGAGGCAGAGCATCTCACCAAGAGAGACAAAGCATCTCACAAATAGACAGCACATCTCACCAAGAGACAGAGCATCTCACCGACACAGAACATTTCACAGAGAGACAGAGCATCTGACAAAAAGAGACAGAGCATCTCTCCGGGAGACAGAACATCTCACCAAGAGAGACATAGCATTTCAAAGAGAGACACATCATCCTACCGAGACAGAGCATCTCACCAAGTGACGGAGCATCTCACCAAGTGACAGAGCATCTCACCAAGTGACAGAGCATCTCACCAAGAGACAGAGCATCTCACATAGAGACAGAGCATCTCACCAACAGACAGAGCATCTCACCAAGAGACAGCGCCTCTCACATAGAGACAGCGCATCTCACATAGAGACAGCGCATCTCACATAGAGACAGCACATCTCACTGAGACAGCGCATCTCACTAAGAGACAGCGCATCTCACATAGAGACAGCGCATCTCACATAGAGACAACGCATCTCACATAGAGACAGAGCATCTCACCAAGAGACAGCGCCTCTCACCAAGAGACAGCATCTCTCACCAAGAGACAGCGCCTCTCACATAGAGACAGCGCCTCTCACATAGAGACAGAGCATCTCACATAGAGACAGCGCATCACACTAAGAGACAGCGCATCTCACTAAGAGACAGCGCATCTCACATAGAAACAGCGCATCTCACATAGAGACAGAGCATCTCACATAGAGACAGAGCATCTCACATAGAGACAGAGCATCTCACATAGAGACAGAACATCTCACATAGAGACAGAACATCTCACATAGAGACAGAGCATCTCCCACAGAGACAGAGCATCTCATCAAGAAAGACCGAGCATCTCACCAAGAGAGACAGACCATCTCACCAAAGACAGAGCATCTCACCGACACAGAACATTTCACAGAGAGACAGAACATCTCACCAAGAAAGACATAACATTTCACAGAGAGACACAGCATCCTACCGAGAGAGAGCTTCTCACCAAGAGACAGCGCATCTCACTAAGAGACAGCGCATCTCACTAAGAGACAGAGCATCTTACCAAGAGACAGTGCATCTCACCAAGAGAGACAGAGCATCTCACCAAGAGAGGCAGAGCATCTCACCCAGACAGACAGAGCATCCCACCAAGATACAGAGCATCTCACCAAGACACAGAGCATCTCACCAAGAGAGACAGAGGTTCTTACCAAGAGAGGCAGAGCATCTCACCCAGACAGACAGAGCATCCCACCAAGATACAGCGCATCTCACCAAAACACAGAGCATCTCACCACGAGACAGTGCATCTCACAGAAAGACAGAGCAACTCTCTCCAAGATAAAGAGCATCTCACAGTGAGACAGAGCATTTCACCAAGAGACAGAATATTTTACCAAGAGAGACAGAGCATCTCACCTAGACAGAGAGAGCATCTCACCTAGAGACAGAGTATTTTACCAAGAGAGACAGAGCATCTCACCTAGACAGACAGAGCATCTCACCTAGAGACAGCTCATCTCATAGAGACAGCGCATATGACATAGAGACAGAGCATCTCACATAGAGACAAGGCATCTCACATAGAGACAGTGCATCTCACATAGAGGCAGAGCATCTCACCAAGACACAGAGCATCTCACTAAGAGACAGCGCATCTCACATATCGACAAGGCATCTCACATAGAGACAGCGCATCTCACATAGAGACAGCGCATCTCACATAGAGACAGAGCATCTCACCAAGGGACAGCACATCTCATCAAGAGACAGCACATCTCACCAAGAGACAGCGCCTCTCACATAGAGACAGCGCCTCTCACATAGAGACAGAGCATCTCACATAGAGACAGCGCATCACACTAAGAGACAGTTCATCTCACTAAGAGACAGAGCATCTTACCAAGAGACAGTGCATCTCACCAAGAGAGACAGAGCATCTCACCAAGAGAGGCAGAGCATCTCACCCAGACAGACAGAGCATCCCACCAAGATACAGAGCATCTCATCAAGACAAAGAGCATCTCACCAAGAGAGACAGAGGATCTTACCAAGAGAGGCAGAGCATCTCACCCAGACAGACAGAGCATCCCACCAAGATACAGCACATCTCACCAAGACACAGAGCATCTCACCAAGAGACAGTGCATCTCACAGAAAGACAGAGCATCTCACCAAGATAAAGAGCATCTCACAGTGAGACAGAGCATTTCACCAAGAGACAGAGTATTTTAGCAAGAGAGACAGAGCATCTCACCTAGACAGACAGAGCATCTCACCTAGAGACAGAGTATTTTATCAAGAGAGACAGAGCATCTCACCTAGAGAGAGCTCATCTCATAGAGACAGCGCATATGACATAGAGACAGAGCATCTCACATAGAGACAGCGCATCTCACATAGAGACAGCGCATCTCACATAGAGACAGAGCATCTCACCAAGAGACAGCGCATCTCACATAGAGACAGAGCATCTCACATAGAGACAGAGCATCTCACCAATAGACAGCGCATCTCACATAGAGACAGAGCATCTCACATAGAGACAAGGCATCTCACATAGAGACAGCACATCTCACATAGAGACAGAGCATCTCACCAAGACACAGAGCATCTCACTAAGAGACAGCGCATCTCACATAGAGACAGAGCATCTCACATAGAGACAGCGCATCTCACATAGAGACAGCGCATCTCACATAGAGACAGAGCATCTCACCAAGAGACAGCGCATCTCACATAGAGACAGAGCATCTCACATAGAGACAGAGCATCTCACCAATAGACAGCGCATCTCACATAGAGACAGAGCATCTCACATAGAGACAAGGCATCTCACATAGAGACAGCACATCTCACATAGAGACAGAGCATCTCACCAAGACACAGAGCATCTCACTAAGAGACAGCGCATCTCACATAGAGACAGAGCATCTCACATAGAGACAGCGCATCTCACATAGAGACAGAGCATCTCACATAGAGACAGAGCATCTCACATAGAGACAGCGCATCTCACATAGAGACAGCACATCTCACATAGAGACAGAGCATCTCACATAGAGACAGCGCATCTCACATAGAGACAGAGCATCTCACATAGAGACAGAGCATCTCACATAGAGACAGCGCATCTCACATAGAGACAGAGCATCTCACATAGAGACAGAGCATCTCACATAGAGACAGCGCATCACACAGAGATAGCGCATCACACAGAGACAGAGCATCTCACCAAGAGACAGAGCATCTCACCAAGAGACAGAGCATCTCACCAAGAGACAGAGCATCTCACCAAGAGACAGAGCATCTCACATAGAGACAGAACATCTCACCAAGAGACAGAGCATCTCACCAAGAGACAGAGCATCTCACCGACACAGAACATTTCACAGAGAGACAGAGCATCTGACCAAAAGAGACAGAGCATCTCTCCGGGAGACAGAACATCTCACCAAGAGAGACATAGCATTTCACAGAGATACACAGCATCCTACCGAGAGAGAGCTTCTCACCAAGAGACAGCGCATGTCACTAAGAGACAGCGCATCTCACTAAGAGACAGCTCATCTCACCAAGACAGACAGAGCATTTCACCAAGACAGACAGAGCATCTCACCAAAAGACAGTGCATCTCACTAAGAGACAGAGCATCTTGCCAAGACAGACAGAGTATTTCACCAACACAGACAGAGCATCTCACCAAGAGAGACAGAGCATCTCACCAAGAGACAGAGCATCTCACCAAGAGGCAGATTATTGTACCAAGAGAGACAGGGCATCTCGCCTAGACAGACAGAGCATCTCACCTAGACAGACAGAGCATCTCACCAAGACAGACAGAGCATCTTACCAAGACACAGAGCATCTCACCAAGAGACAGAGAGCATCTCACCAAGAGACGGTGAGCATCTCACCAAGAGACAGAGAGCATCTCACCAAGAGACAGAGCATCTCATAGGGAGACAGAGCATCTCATAAAGAGACAGCATATCTCAGAGACAGCATCTCACAGCTGGAGAGACAGAGGCCAGAGACGAGTGGACACAGCAGTTACTGTCCCTGCTCTGTGTGCTGCTCTCTCCCCCCTTTCTCTTTCTCTCAGTCTTCCCCCCTCCCCCTCTATCTCCCCCCCCCTCTCTCTCTCTCTCACTCTGTCTCTCTCACCTTCTCTCTATCTCCCCCTTCCCCCCCTCGCCGTCTCTCTCCTCTCTGTCCTCTGTGCTGTGGAGGAGACATACGGACACAGAACATTATAGGACTGTCCCCCCTCATCCCCCGGAGCAGCAAAGGACTGTCCCCCCTCATCCCCCGGAGCAGCAGAGGACTGTCCCCCCACATCCCCTGGAGCAGCAGAGGACTGTCCCCCTCATCCCCTGGAGCAGCAGAAGACTGTCCCCCCTCATCCCCTGGAGCAGCAGAAGACTGCCCCCCCTCATCCCCCGGAGCAGTAGAGGACTGTCCCCCCTCACCCCCCCGAGGCAGTAGGGGGCTGTCCCCCTCCCCCTTCTCCATGACCCGAACCCCGGGTGCTCACAGAGCTCCGACCCCGGATCAGTGAGGCGGAGCCGGCCGGGGGGGGGGGGCGTCTACAGCCCGGAGAGGGGCAGCATGGAGGGTAAGTGTGGGGTATGGAGCAGAGTGTGAGGGGGGGGGGCACTGTGTCTGAGGGGGGGTACCCGGGTACTGTGTGTGTGAGGGGGGCACTGTGTGTGTGTGTGTGTGTGTGTGTGTGTGTGTGTGTGTGTGTGTGTGTGTGTGTGTGTGTGTGTGTGTGTGTGTGTGTGTGTGTGTGTGTGTGTGTGTGTGTGTGTGTGTGTGTGTGTGTGTGTGAGAGAGAGAGAGAGAGAGAGAGAGAGAGAGAGACGGGGGGCACTGTGTGTGTGTGTGTGTGAGAGACGGGGGACACTGTGTGTGTGTGTGGTATGGGGGCAGTATGTGGGGGTTGGGGGGGCAGTGAGTGTGTGTGGGGGCAGTGATAGTGTGTGTGTGGCAATGAGTGTGTGTGTGGGGAGGGGGTGCAGTGAGTGTGTGTGTGGGGGGGGTTGCTGTGAGTGTGGCAGTGAGTGTGTGTGTGGGGGGTTTGCAGTGAGATGTGACAGTGAGTGTGTGTGTGTGGGGGTGTGTGCAGTGAGTGTTTGTGGGGGCAGTGATTGTGTGTGTGGGTGGGGTGCAGTGAGTGTTTGTGGGGGCAGTGAGTGTGTGGGGGGGAGGAGGGGTGCAGTGAGTGTTTGTGGGGGCAGTGAGTGATTTTGTGGGGGCAGTGAGTGTGTGTGTGGTGGGAACATTGAATGTGGAGGGGGCAGTGAGTGATTTTGTGGGGGCAGTGAGTGTGTGTGTGGTGGGAACATTGAATGTGGAGGGGGCAGTGTGTGGTGTGACATTGAGTATGTGTGGGGGCAGTGAGTGTGTGTGGGAGGGACATTGCATGTGGGGGGGCACATTGCATGTGGGGGGGCAGTGTGTGGTGAGACATTGAGTATGTGTGGGGGCAGTGAGTGTGTGTGGGGGGGGACATTGAATGTGGGGGCAGTACTTGTGTGTGTGGTGAGACATTTAGTGTGTGTGTGGGGGGGGCAGTGAGGGTGAGCGATCCTGTGATGTCACACTGTGTCAGTGCTGTGTGTGATACTGGATGATGTCACACTCTATACATACAGACTATCAGTATAATTCACACAGACACACACACACACAATCAGTATAATGACCCCACACACACATAATCAGTATAATGACCTCACACACATATAATCAGTATAATGACCCCACACACACATAATCAGTATAATGACCTCACACACATATAATCAGTATAATGACCACACACACACATAATTAGTATAATGACCTCACACACACATAATCAGTATAATGACCTCACAGACACACATAATCAGTATAATGACCTCACACACACACAATCAGTATAATGACCTCACACACACACAATCAGTATAATGACCCCACACACATATAATCAGTATAATGACCACACAGACATATAATCAGTATAATGACCTCACACACATATAATCAGTATAATGACCTCACAGACACATAATCAGTATAATGACCTCACACACATATAATCAGTATAATGACCCCACACACACATAATCAGTATAATGACCTCACACACACATAATCAGTATAATGACCTCACACACACACAATCAGTATAATGACCTCACAGACACACATAATCAGTATAATGACCTCACACACACATAATCAGTATAATGACCTCACACACACACACATAATCAGTATAATGACCTCACACACACATTTAATCAGTATAATGACCTCACACACACATATAATCAGTATAATGACCTCACACACACACATATAATCAGTATAATGACCTCACACACACATATAATCAGTATAATGACCTCACACAAACATATAATCAGTATAATGACCTCACACACACATAATCAGTAATGACCACAGATACATATAATCACGCATGCGAAATGCCTCCTTCATGGTATCAGCTGGTGTGATATATATATAAATATATATGACCTCACACACATATAATCAGTATAATGACCATATATATATATATATATTTATTTTTTTATTGTTAGCTGCTGCTCACTTCCGATTTTGCCAGAGCCTCCTGGAACAAACGGTGTCAGCAGAAAACCTAAACCATCGCTTCCGACGGGACATAAGCATGAACCTAACCTGGCATGATGGCCGAGGTCAGAGGTCAACGGGCGGGAGGGTCATCAAACTCCTAAAACAGCCAGGGACAGAAGTGTCACAGGTACTGACCCCTTCCCCCGTTCATCACGTGTTACACAAAGCCACCGACCCCAAATTATAGATCTGGTATATCCCCTTCCCCGGTGTCAGACCCGCGAGCGCCAGTAATTCAAACTCACACCAATATCGGTATAATGTACAAAGTTAATATGGCTTCCAAGCTACTCCCACTTTGTTACATCACTGAACTTCAAAGTACTTTATCAGAGAAGCTCAGGAACAGACAGCTCCTCTGATTGTATAGTATTGTATGTCTTTATTTATATAGCGCCATTAATGTACATAGCGCTTCACAGTAGGAATATACGGGGTAGACAAATAAATAACAGATAATATAAATAACAGGTCATGGGAATAAGTGCTTCAGACATAAAAGTAACATTAAGGAATGATTCCTGCTCCGAGGAGCTTACAATCTAATTGGTAGGTGGGGAGAACGTACAGGGACAGTAGGAGGGAGTTCTGGTAAGTGCGTCTGCAGGGGGCCAAGCTTTATGTATCACGTGTGTAGTGTTATCCACAGAGCTACACATATGCTTCTTTAAGCAAGTGTGTCTTAAGGTGGGTCTTAAAGGTGGATAGAGAGGGTGCTAATCGGGTATTGAGGGGAAGGGATGAGACCTTTTGCTGCCAGATGGAGGGGAGAAAGTGAGAGTGAGCAGCAGGAGTTGCCATGTGGACAATCTACTACAGGCTTCGGGCCTTATATAAAAATCACAGACAGCCAGGAAAGAAAAGATATAAAACAGAAAGCAGCAAAACATGTGAAAAAATATATGTATTTTTTTTTTTAATGAATCAGTTCTGTAGTATTGAAATATAGTGGCTTTTTAAAAAAAAAATTAAACTCGTAATGCCATTTTTAATGAGTGTTAATATACTGAGCATCTTTTGATTTCTATAGCAGGCTTTAGCCCACCTCCCCAGCAGTGCAAGATCTTTGTAACACTTTCCTGTTTCTGATCATTTGTTGCCAATATTCACAGCAGTTTGAGCTGCAAACTGTAACAATAGGCAATGTTACATTAGTAATATCAGGATACATTGTAGCTACTGAGTTACACTGACTGAAGGATTGATTGAAACTGAAAGGCGGCCATTATGTTAGTCACACCATCAGGATTTTGCCAGATTTATAACAGGAGCGCCAAACGATTGCCGGATTAGGTAAGAATGTAGCATTATACATTGTCACACGCTTTACATACTGTATAAAAAGGGGAACGTATGGGTGCTTTAGGCTGCGTTTATAGTACTGGCTACGGCGACTGCGCAGCGTCGTAGCAAGTACATGCAGTCCGTCGCCCATAGGAGGCGCGACCGCGATGGCTGACGTCACGCAAACGCTGGAAGTCTTCAGCGATCGGCGCGTGACGTCAGCGGTTCAGCCAATAAGGGAGGAACTGCTCACTGCCACGCCTCCGCCACACCCCCCCCCCCCGGTCGCCCTCTCCTGTGTCCTGCACCGGAGTGCAGGAAACGTTTTGGGGCGGCTGACGTCACGCGGTCGCCTCGCCGTAGCCCTTACTGTAAATGCAGCCTTAAAGGACATCCCCCTGAGCTCATTTAGACGATAGGTCCCATGTGGGGGGGATCTGCACCTACAGCTGACCTCATTCCCTCGTATTTGTGCCACACACAAGAAGTTAGTTCATGAGCTTCCGCCACAGACAAGACACAGATCTACAGTGTGTTTCAGGGTGGCCGCCCGTCCAGGGTTACGCTGTATTATTAGGGTGAGCGTACGCCCCGGGTTACGCTGTATTATTAGGGTGACTGTACGCCCCTGGTTATGCTGTATTATTAGGGTGAGCGTACGCCCCGGGTTACGCTGTATTATTAGGGTGACCGTACATCCCGGGTTACGCTGTATTATTAGGGTGACTGTACACCCCAGGTTACGCTGTATTATTAGGGTGAGCGTACGTCCCGGGTTACGCTGTATTATTAGGGTGACCGTACAGCCCGGGTTAGGCTGTATTATTAGGGTGACTGTACACCCCAGGTTACGCTGTATTATTAGGGTGAGCGTACGTCCCGGGTTACGCTGTATTATTAGGGTGACCGTACACCCCGGGTTAGGCTGTATTATTAGGGTGACCATACGTCCCGGGTTACGCTGTATTATTAGGGTGAGCGTACACCCCGGGTTAGGCTATATTATTAGGGTGACCGTACGTCCCGGGTTACGCTGTATTATTAGGGTGACCGTACGCCCCGGGTTACGCTGTATTATTAGGGTGACCGTACGCTCCGGGTTACGCTGTATTATTAGGGTGACTGTACGCCCCGGGTTATGCTGTATTATTAGGGTGACCGTATGCCCCGGGTTATGCTGTATTATTAGGGTGACTGTATGTCAAATGTCCGGGTTTTCATCTTTTCTTTTTGGACTCTGTAGACGGACGTTCACAGAGGTACACAATTGGAGACTTTATAAGGTGAAATTATAATAGGCTTTATTGTGCCTTTTCCTTTTCATCAGGAAATCATCCAAACACAGAGGGGGGAACAAAGCTTCTATTCACTTGGGAGTATCTCTAGTGAAAATACCATGCAATTAATTCACAACTCCCTAAGTCAAGCATGTCTCGCAGCCCCAAAACATATAGCATGAAATAAGCAGATATAAGCAGTCTCTTAATTATGAAAGTCTGATCTGTTTCTTGCTGTAGAGTAAGCTTCTCTGCTCTCCTGGAACCGCACCCCTGCGTGCACAGAAAATATCAGCATCCAGGTTTAGAAGTCTTATTTGGTGTCTTGTAATCAGCTATGCTGGGCAGAGCTCAAGACCGGTCAGCTCCAGAGATGTGTGTTCTCTTGGTCAGTCTCTCCTGGGAGTCTCAAGAACCCCTGCTCTGTCTCTCCAAAGGTCAGCTCTCATTCAGAGCTAAGGAGTCACTTCCTGTCTCACAGGACAGGCTTTTGTAAGCAATCTAAATCAGGCAGGTGGTGTTTCTTAATTGACTACCAGCAGTTAACCACCACACTGCTAGATTAAAGGCACATTACTTGAACAGGGCTTACTCCCCTGTTACAGACTCACTAAAACCTCTTAGAACCGTAAGAATAGGCTCTGCATGTTTTTTGGTGATCGATCCGATCAGAGACAGTGTTATGTCAGGAAACTGATATAGACCAATAATACAGAACAGGTGGGGACGCTATTAGACAAATATCATTAGAATATTTCTTTTTAAAGCAGCAGAACGTGTTTATTTCTAAATACTTTTGAAGCGGGGGGTCTCGGTAGCCGAACCCCATTCATTTCAGCTCCGGTGACTACTGCGTCCCAAAATACTTACCTCCTTAGGGGGTCCCGGTCATGCAGGCCAATAGGAAGCCACAAGGCATGACGTCACGGCTTCCTATTGGCCTGCCTGACACTGGACATTTTAAGCCACCATTTCGATAGCCCCACCCAGCCCAGCCAGCGCGTCTACCGGTACCACCTAAGTAGGTCTGTATCTCGGGAAGCAGTGGGTCCCAGGAGCTGAAATTAATTAACACGGTTCAGCTCCGGAGACCCCCTGCTTCCCACCTATATCTATATATATAAAAAGGAAATTAGGAGTGCTACTTGAAGTGGTCATTTGTTTTATAAATACTTTTCTTTTTTTCTCATTGTTCTTTTTTTAATTTTTTTATTGATTTTCCAACATTGCTGGTAAACATGACAGATTTCCAAAAGCCATAAATACATTTCATAACGTGTCCCGGTTTGCACTTTTGATAATCCGGTCACCCCAGGAGGTAGATCTATTGATCCGCAGCCCGAGGAAAGCTTGTTGCTGACCGGAGAGATATGCAGAATGTCCAACGTTCCCATTGCAGTGGGTCCTCTTATTCCTCCCCAAAGCTGCGAGGGTCGCGAGCTGCTTTTCCTCCCCCCCACCCCCCCAGAGCCCACTGCACTCGCTTACACTGCGGTGCGGTGTCTGGGGGGAGGTGGGGGAGGACAGAGTGAGTACGATGACACTGCGCAGTCCCACGGGATGGTCAGCGCTGACCTGCTCATGTGTGACCTCCTTGGACAGTGATGCTAATTGGGAATTTGCATCGGGGCGAAGCGGCAGATTGCGTGCGTGCGTGCGGCGAGCTCGGACTTAACCACTACACTCCCAGAGACCTGCAGGGGTGATGGTGGGGGGGAGGGTGTTAACCCTATTGCTGCCAGAGATTTACGGGGAGCAATGCTCTGCAAGAGAAGGACTTTCACGGAGCTATGCTCTGCAGGAGAAGGACTTTCACGGAGCAATGCTCTGCAGGAGAAGGACTTTCACGGAGCAATGCTCTGCAGGAGAAGGACTTTCACGGAGCTATGCTCTGCAGGAGAAGGACTTTCACAGAGCTATGCTCTGCAGGAGAAGGACTTTCACGGAGCTATGCTCTGCACGGTCTTCTGTAATGAAGGGGCTGCAAGTTGGTAGGGATCATTTATAGCGGCCGACATATACCAGGGCGCAGTACTGTGGAAAGTGAAAGAAAGCGGGGGGAATAAAAGATGGAAGAGGAATACTGCTGAGTTGGTAAAATCACTGGTCTTTGAAGTGGGTAAACTCGGTTCTGTCTCCTGTGCAGGTTCGGCCCAGTGATCAGTACGGGATTTACCACACCAGCCCGTCCTTCAGCTGCCTCACCAAACCCGTGGTGCTGTGGACCCAGCAGGATGTCTGCAAGTGGCTGAAGAAGCATTGTCCCCACAACTATCTCATCTATGTGGAGGCCTTCTCCCATCACGCCATCACAGGTGCAGCCCCATCCCCCACCCCCATGTGTGAGGCCCAGTGTCACACTCCCCCCCCTAGTGTGTGAGTCCTAGTGTCACATTCCTCCCCCCCCCCCTGAGTGTGCGAGTCCCAGTGTCACACTCCTCCCCATGTGAGTCCCAGTGTCACGCTCCCCCCCATGTGTGAGTCCCAGTGTCACACTCCTCCCCATGTGAGTCCCAGTGTCACGCTCCCCCCCCCATGTGTGAGTCCCAGTGTCACACTCCCCCCCATGAGTGAGTCCCAGTGTCACACTCCCCCCCCATGTGTGAGTCCCAGTGTCACACTCCCCCCCATGAGTGAGTCCCAGTGTCACACTCCCCCCCCATGTGTGAGTCCCAGTGTCACGCTCCCCCCCCATGTGTGAGTCCCAGTGTCACACTCCTCCCCATGTGAGTCCCAGTGTCACGCTCCCCCCCATGTGTGAGTCCCAGTGTCACACTCCCCCCCATGAGTGAGTCCCAGTGTCACACTCCCCCCCCATGTGTGAGTCCCAGTGTCACACTCCCCCCTCCCCATGTGTGAGTCCCAGTGTCACACTCCCCCCCGTGTGTGCGAATCCCAGTGTCACACTCCTCCCATGTGACTCCCTGTGTCACACTCCCCTCGTGTGAATCCCAGTGTCACATCCCCCCCCCATGTGTGAGGCCCAGTGTCACACTCCCCCCCGTAGTGTGTGAGTCCTAGTGTCACACTCCTCCCCCCCCCGAGTGTGCGAGTCCCAGTGTCACACTCCTCCCCATGTGAGTCGCAGTGTCACACTCCTCCCCATGTGAGTCCCAGTGTCACGCTCCCCCCCCATGTGTGAGTCCCAGTGTCACACTCCCCCCATGTGTGAGTCCCAGTGTCACGCTCCCCCCCCATGTGTGAGTCCCAGTGTCACACTCCTCCCCATGTGAGTCCCAGTGTCACACTCCTCCCCATGTGAGTCCCAGTGTCACACTCCCCCTCCATGTGTGAGTCCCAGTGTCACACTCCCCCCCCCATGTGTGAGTCCTAGTGTCACACTCCTCCCCCCCCCCTGAGTGTGCGAGTCCCAGTGTCACACTCCTCCCCATGTGAGTCCCAGTGTCACACTCCTCCCCATGTGAGTCCCAGTGTCACGCTCCCCCCCCATGTGTGAGTCCCAGTGTCACGCTCCCCCCCCACATGTGTGAGTCCCAGTGTCACGCTCCCCCCCATGTGTGAGTCCCAGTGTCACACTCCTCCCCCCCCATGTGTGAGTCCCAGTGTCACACTCCCCCCCATGAGTGACTCCCAGTGTCACACTCCTCCCCCCCGGGTGTGCGAGTCCCAGTGTCACACTCCCCCCTCCCCATGTGTGAGTCCCAGTGTCACACTCCCTCCCGTGTGTGCGAATCCCAGTGTCACACTCCTCCCATGTGACTCCCTGTGTCACACTCCCCTCATGTGTGAGTCCCAGTTTCACACCCCCCCCCCCATGTGTGAGTCCCACTGTCACTCTCCCTTTGTATGTGTGTCAATGTCACCCCCCCCCCCACCTGTGTGTGTGTGTGTGTGTGTTTGAGTGGTGCTGTGCCACTCTCTCCAATTTCACACTTGAATGTGTAGCATCATTCCCCCCCCACACACACATAAGCACAAGTTTGTAACAGTGTAACTTTCTCTGTGTGTGTATCAATATCACATCTTTCCTGACACTTTTATCCTCTGGATGTGTGTAGCACAGTCACACCCTCGCTGTGTGTGTCGAACTCGCTCACTACCCTGTGTGACAGGGAGCAGTCACTTTCGGAGTCACCGTGGCTCTCATCTCTCCCCCGGAGCACTGTCCATTGTGCAGTGAATATTCTCTGCTTTGTACGAGAACAGCGCAGGATGACACAATGTGTGCACCACACACACACAAAGAGGGACCCTGCGCCCTGAGGCAGGACACAGAGAGAAGAGATTTAATGTACAGAGCGGGTATGGAACAAAGAGTGGGGAATACATTCACAGGGACCCTTGGGGAGAGAGATTAGAGAAGGGGGGGGGAGAGAGTGGAAGGGGGAGAGAGGATATGAGATAGAGAGTGGAGGGGGGAAAAGAGGACATTAGAGAGGAGGGGGGGAAGAGAGATAGAGAGAGGGTTTATGGTAAGGGGTTATGGTTAGGTTTTTTTGGGGTAAGGGTTTGGGTCTTTAGGGTAAGGGGTTATGGTGTTTAGGGTATAAAGTCAGGGTATGGGGTTAGGGTTTTTAGGGTAAGGTAAGGGGTCAGGCGATACATTACCTGCGGCAGCGAACTGTCCTGGCGGCCATGTGCCCGGTGGTGAAACGGCCGCCCTGAATGGTCGTGGCTAATTGTCCTAGAGAGACACCTTGTTCTAATGGTGTGCACTCTGATTTCCAACACAATTCTACGTATTCATCCTGGTTCTGTATGCCTCCCGTCATGGTTAGATGGTAAGCTCTTGGGCCAGGGATTCCCATTGCTGTGCTCTACTTGTTCCTCTTATACCGGTGACCGCAACATACAATACGCAGACAGAAAACAACCACTTTGCCCATTTTCCTGTCTGTTACAAGTTGTGTGTGTTGTGTGTGTTGTGTGTGTGTGTTGTGTGTTGTGTGTGTGTGTGTTGTGTGTGTTGTGTGTGTTGTGTGTGTTGTGTGTGTTGTGTGTGTGTGTGTGTGTGTATTGTGAAGTGCTGTACACATGGCTGGCACTATATAAAATACAGAGTAATAATGAGAAAGAAAAATGAGGCTGGAGAAGCAGAGAGAGTTGGAAGAAGGTAGTGGTATGGGGGAAGAGGGAGACAGAGAAGAGAGTAGGGATATGAGGGAGGGAGAGAGTGAGGCAGAGAGAGAGATGTAGGTGATATGATATGGGGGAAGGGAAAGCAAGGCTGAGAAAGAGGTTAGAGAGTAGCGATATGAGGGAGAGAGAGAGAGATGGTGATATGATATGGTGGAAGGGAGAGAGTGAAGCAAAGTGAGAGAGGGAAGAGGGTTGGGGTACTAGGAGGGAGGAGAGAGTGAGGCAGAGAGTAATGATACTGGGAGGGAGGAGAGATTGAGGCAGGGAGAGAAGGAATAGAGTAGTGATACTGGGAGGGGGAGAGAGTGAGGCAGGGAGAGAAGGAAGGGAGTAGTGATACTGGGAGGGAGGAGAGAGTGAGGCAGAGAGAGAAGGAAGAGAGTAGTGATACTGGGAGGGGGAGGGAGTGAGACAGAGAGTAGTGATACAGGGAGGGGGGAGAGCGAGGCAGAGAGAGAAGAAAGAGTAGTGATACTGGGAGGGGGAGAGAGTAAGACAGAGAGTAGTGATACAGGGAGGGGGGAGAGAGTGAGGCATAGAGTAGTGATACAGGGAGGGGGGGAGTGAGGCAGAGAGTAGTGATACAGGGAGGGGGGAGAGAGTGAGGCAGAGAGTAGTGATACAGGGAGGGGAGAGTGAGGCAGAGAGAGGAGTAGAGTAGTGATACAGGGAGGGGGGGAGAGTGAGGCAGAGAGAGAAGGAAGAGAGTAGTGATACAGGGAGAGAGAGAGAGAGAGCGAGGCAGAGAGAGAAGAAAGAGAGTAGTGAAACTGGGAGGGGGAGCGTGAGACAGAGAGTAGTGATAGAGGGAGGGGGGGGAGAGTGAGGCAGAGAGTAGTGATGCAGGGAGGGGGAGAGAGTGAGACAGAGAGTAGTGATACAGGGAGGCTGGAGTGAGGCAGAGAGAGAAGGACGAGAGTAGTGATACTGGGAGGGGGGAGTGAGACAGAGAGTAGTGATAGAGGGAGGGGGAGAGAGTGAGGCAGAGAGTAGTGATGCAGGGAGGGGGAGAGAGTGGGGCAGAGAGTAGTGATGCAGGGAGGGGGAGAGAGTGAGGCAGAGAGAGAAGGAAGAGAGTAGTGATACAGGGAGGGGGAGATAGTGAGGCAGAGAGAGAAGGAAGAGAGCAGTGATACAGGGAGGGGGAGAGAGTGAGGCAGAGAGAGAAGGAAGAGAGTAGTGATACAGGGAGGGGGGAGAGAGTGCGACAGAGTAGTGATATAGGGAGGGGGAGTGAGACAGAGAGTAGTGATACAGGGAGGGGGAGAGAGTGAGGCAGGGAGAGAAGGAAGAGAGCAGTGATACAGGGAGGGGAGAGAGTGAGGCAGAGAGAGGAGGAAGAGAGTAGTGATACAGGGAGGGGGAGAGTGATACAGAGAGTAGTGATAGAGGGATGGGGGAGAGAGTGAGGCAGAGAGAGAAGGAGTAGAGTAGTGATACAGGGAGGGGGAGAGAGTGAGACAGAGAGTAGTGATACTGGGAGGGAGGAGAGAGTGAGGCAGGGAGAGAAGGAAGAGAGTAGGGATACTGGGAGGGAGGAGAGAGTGAGGCAGGGAGAGAAGGAAGAGAGTAGTGATACAGGGAGAGGGGGAGAGTGAGGCAGAGAGAGAAGGAAGAGAGTAGTGATACTGGGAGGGGGAGGGAGTGAGTCAGAGAGTAGTGATACAGGGAGGGGGAGAGCGAGGCAGAGAGAGAAGAAAGAGAGTAGTGATACTGGGAGGGGGAGAGAGTAAGACAGAGAGTAGTGATACAGGGAGGGGGGAGAGAGTGAGGCATAGAGTAGTGATACAGGGAGGGGGGGAGTGAGTCAGAGAGTAGTGATACAGGGAGGGGGAGAGTGAGGCAGAGACAGAAGGAAGAGAGTAGTGATACAGGGAGAGAGAGAGAGAGCGAGGCAGAGAGAGAAGAAAGAGAGTAGTGAAACTGGGAGGGGGAGAGTGAGACAGAGAGTAGTGATAGAGGGAGGGGGGAGAGAGTGAGGCAGAGAGTAGTGATGCAGGGAGGGGGGAGAGAGTGAGACAGGGAGTAGTGATACAGGGAGGCTGGAGTGAGGCAGAGAGAGAAGGAAGAGAGTAGTGATACTGGGAGGGGGGAGTGAGACAGAGAGTAGTGATAGAGGGAGGGGGAGAGAGTGAGGCAGAGAGTAGTGATGCAGGGAGGGGAGAGAGTGAGGCAGAGAGTAGTGATGCAGGAAGGGGGAGAGAGTGAGGCAGAGAGAGAAGGGAGAGAGTAGTGATACAGGGAGGGGGAGAGAGTGAGGCAGAGAGAGAAGGAAGAGAGCAGTGATACAGGGAGGGGGAGAGAGTGAGGCAGAGAGAGAAGGAAGAGAGTAGTGATATAGGGAGGGGGAGAGAGTGAGGCAGGGAGAGAAGGAAGAGAGTAGAGATACAGGGAGGGGAGAGAGTGAGGCAGAGAGAGGAGGAAGAGAGTAGTGATACAGGGAGGGGAGAGAGGAGGAGGAGAGTAGTGATACAGGGAGGGGGAGAGTGATACAGAGAGTAGTGATAGAGGGAGGGGGGAGAGAGTGAGGCAGAGAGAGAAGGAGTAGAGTAGTGATACTGGGAGGGAGGAGAGAATGAGGCAGGGAAAGAAGGAAGAGAGTAGTGATACAGGGAGGGGGGAGAGTGAGGCAGAGAGAGAAGAAAGAGAGTAGTGATACTGGGAGGGGGAGAGAGTGGGGCAGAGAGAGAAGGAGTAGAGTAGTGATGCAGGGAGGGGGGAGAGTGAGGCAGAGAGTAGTGATACTGGGAGGGAGGAGAGAGTGAGGCAGGGAGAGAAGGAAGAGAGTAGTGATACAGGGAGGGGGGAGAGTGAGGCAGAGAGAAAAGAAAGAGAGTAGTGATACTGGGAGGGGGAGAGAGTGAGACAGAATGTAGTGATACAGGGAGGGGGAGAGAGTGAGGCAGAGAGAGAAGGAAGAGAGTAGTGATACAGGGAGGGGGAGAGAGTGAGGCAGAGAGAGAAGAAAGAGAGTAGTGATGCATGGAGGGGGAGAGTGAGACAGAGAGTAGTGATAATGGGAGGGAGGAGAGAGTGAGGCAGGGAGTAGTGATACAGGGAGGGGGAGAGAATGAGGCAGAGAGTAGTGATACAGTGAGGGGGGAGAGTGAGACAGAGAGAGAAGGAAGAGAGTAGTGATACAGGGAGGGGGAGAGAGTGAGGCAGAGAGAGAAGAAAGAGAGTAGTGATGCAGGGAGGGGGAGAGTGAGACAGAGAGTAGTGATAATGGGAGGGAGGAGAGAGTGAGGCAGGGAGTAGTGATACAGGGAGGGGGAGAGAGTGAGGCAGAGAGTAGTTATACAGGGAGGGGGGAGAGTGAGGCAGAGAGTAGTGATACAGGGAGGGGGAGAGTGATACAGAGAGTAGTGATACAGGGAGGGGGAGAGAGTGGGGCAGAGAGAGAAGGAGTAGAGTAGTGATGCAGGGAGGGGGGAGAGAGTGAGGCAGAGAGAGAAGGAGTAGAGTAGTGATGCAGGGAGGGGGGGATAGTGAGGCAGAGAGAGAAGGAGTAGAGTAGTGATGTAGGGAGGGGGAGAGAGTGAGGCAGAGAGAGAAGGAAGAGAGTAGTGATGCAGGGAGGGGGGAGAGAGTGAGGCAGAGAGTAGTGATACAGGGAGGGGGAGAGAGTGAGGCAGAGAGTAGTGATACAGGGAGGGGGGAGAGAGTGAGGCAGAGAGTAGTGATACAGGGAGGGGGGAGAGAGTGAGGCAGAGAGTAGTGATACAGGGAGGGGGAGAGTGAGGCAGAGAGAGAAGGAATAAAGTAGTGATACAGGGAGGGGGAGAGTGATACAGGGAGTAGTGATAGAGGGAGGGGGGAGAGAGTGGGGCAGAGAGAGAAGGAGTAGAGTAGTGATGCAGGGAGGGGGGAGAGAGTGAGGCAGAGAGTAGTGATTCAGGGAGGGGGAGTGAGGCAGAGAGTAGTGATACTGGGAGGGGGGAGAGGGAGGCAGAGAGTAATGATACAGGGAGGGGGGAGAGAGTGAGGCAGAGAGTAGTGATACAGGGAGGGGGGAGAGTGAGGCAGAGAGTAGTGATACCGGGAGGGGGAGAGTGAGGCAGAGAGTAGTGATACAGGGAGGAGGAGAGTGGGGCAGAGAGTAGTGATACAGGTAGGGGGAGAGTGAGGCAGAGAGTAGTGATACAGGGAGGGGGAGAGTGAGGCAGAGAGTAGTGATACAGGGAGGGGGAGAGTGAGGCAGAGAGTAGTGATACAGGGAGAGGGGAGAGTGAGGCAGAGAGTAGTGATACAGGGAGGGGGGGAGAGAGTGAGGCAGAGAGTAGTGGTACTGGGAGGGGGGAGAGTGGGGCAGAGAGTAGTGATACAGGGAGAGAGGAGAGAGTGAGGCAGAGAGTAGTGATACAGGGAGGGTGGAGTGAGGCAGAGAGTAGTGATACTGGGAGGGGGAGAGTGAGGCAGAGAGTAGTGATACTGGGAGGGGGGAGAGAGTGAGGCAGAGAGAGAAGGAATAAAGTAGTGATACTGGGAGGGGGAGAGAGTGAGGCAGAGAGTAGTGATACAGGGAGGGGGGAGAGTGAGGCAGAGAGTAGTGATACAGGGAGGGGGAGAGTGAGGCAGAGAGTAGTGATACAGGGAGGGGGAGAGTGAGGCAGAGAGTAGTGATACAGGGAGGGGGGAGAGTGAGGCAGAGAGTAGTGATACAGGGAGGAGGAGAGTGGGGCAGAGAGTAGTGATACAGGTAGGGGAGAGTGAGGCAGAGAGTAGTGATAGAGGGATGGGGGAGAGAGTGAGGCAGAGAGAGAAGGAGTAGAGTAGTGATACAGGGAGGGGGAGAGAGTGAGACAGAGAGTAGTGATACTGGGAGGGAGGAGAGAGTGAGGCAGGGAGAGAAGGAAGAGAGTAGGGATACTGGGAGGGAGGAGAGAGTGAGGCAGGGAGAGAAGGAAGAGAGTAGTGATACAGGGAGAGGGGGAGAGTGAGGCAGAGAGAGAAGGAAGAGAGTAGTGATACTGGGAGGGGGAGGGAGTGAGTCAGAGAGTAGTGATACAGGGAGGGGGAGAGCGAGGCAGAGAGAGAAGAAAGAGAGTAGTGATACTGGGAGGGGGAGAGAGTAAGACAGAGAGTAGTGATACAGGGAGGGGGGAGAGAGTGAGGCATAGAGTAGTGATACAGGGAGGGGGGGAGTGAGTCAGAGAGTAGTGATACAGGGAGGGGGAGAGTGAGGCAGAGACAGAAGGAAGAGAGTAGTGATACAGGGAGAGAGAGAGAGAGCGAGGCAGAGAGAGAAGAAAGAGAGTAGTGAAACTGGGAGGGGGAGAGTGAGACAGAGAGTAGTGATAGAGGGAGGGGGGAGAGAGTGAGGCAGAGAGTAGTGATGCAGGGAGGGGGGAGAGAGTGAGACAGGGAGTAGTGATACAGGGAGGCTGGAGTGAGGCAGAGAGAGAAGGAAGAGAGTAGTGATACTGGGAGGGGGGAGTGAGACAGAGAGTAGTGATAGAGGGAGGGGGAGAGAGTGAGGCAGAGAGTAGTGATGCAGGGAGGGGAGAGAGTGAGGCAGAGAGTAGTGATGCAGGAAGGGGGAGAGAGTGAGGCAGAGAGAGAAGGGAGAGAGTAGTGATACAGGGAGGGGGAGAGAGTGAGGCAGAGAGAGAAGGAAGAGAGCAGTGATACAGGGAGGGGGAGAGAGTGAGGCAGAGAGAGAAGGAAGAGAGTAGTGATATAGGGAGGGGGAGAGAGTGAGGCAGGGAGAGAAGGAAGAGAGTAGAGATACAGGGAGGGGAGAGAGTGAGGCAGAGAGAGGAGGAAGAGAGTAGTGATACAGGGAGGGGAGAGAGGAGGAGGAGAGTAGTGATACAGGGAGGGGGAGAGTGATACAGAGAGTAGTGATAGAGGGAGGGGGGAGAGAGTGAGGCAGAGAGAGAAGGAGTAGAGTAGTGATACTGGGAGGGAGGAGAGAATGAGGCAGGGAAAGAAGGAAGAGAGTAGTGATACAGGGAGGGGGGAGAGTGAGGCAGAGAGAGAAGAAAGAGAGTAGTGATACTGGGAGGGGGAGAGAGTGGGGCAGAGAGAGAAGGAGTAGAGTAGTGATGCAGGGAGGGGGGAGAGTGAGGCAGAGAGTAGTGATACTGGGAGGGAGGAGAGAGTGAGGCAGGGAGAGAAGGAAGAGAGTAGTGATACAGGGAGGGGGGAGAGTGAGGCAGAGAGAAAAGAAAGAGAGTAGTGATACTGGGAGGGGGAGAGAGTGAGACAGAATGTAGTGATACAGGGAGGGGGAGAGAGTGAGGCAGAGAGAGAAGGAAGAGAGTAGTGATACAGGGAGGGGGAGAGAGTGAGGCAGAGAGAGAAGAAAGAGAGTAGTGATGCATGGAGGGGGAGAGTGAGACAGAGAGTAGTGATAATGGGAGGGAGGAGAGAGTGAGGCAGGGAGTAGTGATACAGGGAGGGGGAGAGAATGAGGCAGAGAGTAGTGATACAGTGAGGGGGGAGAGTGAGACAGAGAGAGAAGGAAGAGAGTAGTGATACAGGGAGGGGGAGAGAGTGAGGCAGAGAGTAGTGATACTGGGAGGGAGGAGAGAGTGAGGCAGGGAGAGAAGGAAGAGAGTAGGGATACTGGGAGGGAGGAGAGAGTGAGGCAGGGAGAGAAGGAAGAGAGTAGTGATACAGGGAGAGGGGGAGAGTGAGGCAGAGAGAGAAGGAAGAGAGTAGTGATACTGGGAGGGGGAGGGAGTGAGTCAGAGAGTAGTGATACAGGGAGGGGGAGAGCGAGGCAGAGAGAGAAGAAAGAGAGTAGTGATACTGGGAGGGGGAGAGAGTAAGACAGAGAGTAGTGATACAGGGAGGGGGGAGAGAGTGAGGCATAGAGTAGTGATACAGGGAGGGGGGGAGTGAGTCAGAGAGTAGTGATACAGGGAGGGGGAGAGTGAGGCAGAGACAGAAGGAAGAGAGTAGTGATACAGGGAGAGAGAGAGAGAGCGAGGCAGAGAGAGAAGAAAGAGAGTAGTGAAACTGGGAGGGGGAGAGTGAGACAGAGAGTAGTGATAGAGGGAGGGGGGAGAGAGTGAGGCAGAGAGTAGTGATGCAGGGAGGGGGGAGAGAGTGAGACAGGGAGTAGTGATACAGGGAGGCTGGAGTGAGGCAGAGAGAGAAGGAAGAGAGTAGTGATACTGGGAGGGGGGAGTGAGACAGAGAGTAGTGATAGAGGGAGGGGGAGAGAGTGAGGCAGAGAGTAGTGATGCAGGGAGGGGAGAGAGTGAGGCAGAGAGTAGTGATGCAGGAAGGGGGAGAGAGTGAGGCAGAGAGAGAAGGGAGAGAGTAGTGATACAGGGAGGGGGAGAGAGTGAGGCAGAGAGAGAAGGAAGAGAGCAGTGATACAGGGAGGGGGAGAGAGTGAGGCAGAGAGAGAAGGAAGAGAGTAGTGATATAGGGAGGGGGAGAGAGTGAGGCAGGGAGAGAAGGAAGAGAGTAGAGATACAGGGAGGGGAGAGAGTGAGGCAGAGAGAGGAGGAAGAGAGTAGTGATACAGGGAGGGGAGAGAGGAGGAGGAGAGTAGTGATACAGGGAGGGGGAGAGTGATACAGAGAGTAGTGATAGAGGGAGGGGGGAGAGAGTGAGGCAGAGAGAGAAGGAGTAGAGTAGTGATACTGGGAGGGAGGAGAGAATGAGGCAGGGAAAGAAGGAAGAGAGTAGTGATACAGGGAGGGGGGAGAGTGAGGCAGAGAGAGAAGAAAGAGAGTAGTGATACTGGGAGGGGGAGAGAGTGGGGCAGAGAGAGAAGGAGTAGAGTAGTGATGCAGGGAGGGGGGAGAGTGAGGCAGAGAGTAGTGATACTGGGAGGGAGGAGAGAGTGAGGCAGGGAGAGAAGGAAGAGAGTAGTGATACAGGGAGGGGGGAGAGTGAGGCAGAGAGAAAAGAAAGAGAGTAGTGATACTGGGAGGGGGAGAGAGTGAGACAGAATGTAGTGATACAGGGAGGGGGAGAGAGTGAGGCAGAGAGAGAAGGAAGAGAGTAGTGATACAGGGAGGGGGAGAGAGTGAGGCAGAGAGAGAAGAAAGAGAGTAGTGATGCATGGAGGGGGAGAGTGAGACAGAGAGTAGTGATAATGGGAGGGAGGAGAGAGTGAGGCAGGGAGTAGTGATACAGGGAGGGGGAGAGAATGAGGCAGAGAGTAGTGATACAGTGAGGGGGGAGAGTGAGACAGAGAGAGAAGGAAGAGAGTAGTGATACAGGGAGGGGGAGAGAGTGAGGCAGAGAGAGAAGAAAGAGAGTAGTGATGCAGGGAGGGGGAGAGTGAGACAGAGAGTAGTGATAATGGGAGGGAGGAGAGAGTGAGGCAGGGAGTAGTGATACAGGGAGGGGGAGAGAGTGAGGCAGAGAGTAGTTATACAGGGAGGGGGGAGAGTGAGGCAGAGAGTAGTGATACAGGGAGGGGGAGAGTGATACAGAGAGTAGTGATACAGGGAGGGGGAGAGAGTGGGGCAGAGAGAGAAGGAGTAGAGTAGTGATGCAGGGAGGGGGGAGAGAGTGAGGCAGAGAGAGAAGGAGTAGAGTAGTGATGCAGGGAGGGGGGGATAGTGAGGCAGAGAGAGAAGGAGTAGAGTAGTGATGTAGGGAGGGGGAGAGAGTGAGGCAGAGAGAGAAGGAAGAGAGTAGTGATGCAGGGAGGGGGGAGAGAGTGAGGCAGAGAGTAGTGATACAGGGAGGGGGAGAGAGTGAGGCAGAGAGTAGTGATACAGGGAGGGGGGAGAGAGTGAGGCAGAGAGTAGTGATACAGGGAGGGGGGAGAGAGTGAGGCAGAGAGTAGTGATACAGGGAGGGGGAGAGTGAGGCAGAGAGAGAAGGAATAAAGTAGTGATACAGGGAGGGGGAGAGTGATACAGGGAGTAGTGATAGAGGGAGGGGGGAGAGAGTGGGGCAGAGAGAGAAGGAGTAGAGTAGTGATGCAGGGAGGGGGGAGAGAGTGAGGCAGAGAGTAGTGATTCAGGGAGGGGGAGTGAGGCAGAGAGTAGTGATACTGGGAGGGGGGAGAGGGAGGCAGAGAGTAATGATACAGGGAGGGGGGAGAGAGTGAGGCAGAGAGTAGTGATACAGGGAGGGGGGAGAGTGAGGCAGAGAGTAGTGATACCGGGAGGGGGAGAGTGAGGCAGAGAGTAGTGATACAGGGAGGAGGAGAGTGGGGCAGAGAGTAGTGATACAGGTAGGGGGAGAGTGAGGCAGAGAGTAGTGATACAGGGAGGGGGAGAGTGAGGCAGAGAGTAGTGATACAGGGAGGGGGAGAGTGAGGCAGAGAGTAGTGATACAGGGAGAGGGGAGAGTGAGGCAGAGAGTAGTGATACAGGGAGGGGGGGAGAGAGTGAGGCAGAGAGTAGTGGTACTGGGAGGGGGGAGAGTGGGGCAGAGAGTAGTGATACAGGGAGAGAGGAGAGAGTGAGGCAGAGAGTAGTGATACAGGGAGGGTGGAGTGAGGCAGAGAGTAGTGATACTGGGAGGGGGAGAGTGAGGCAGAGAGTAGTGATACTGGGAGGGGGGAGAGAGTGAGGCAGAGAGAGAAGGAATAAAGTAGTGATACTGGGAGGGGGAGAGAGTGAGGCAGAGAGTAGTGATACAGGGAGGGGGGAGAGTGAGGCAGAGAGTAGTGATACAGGGAGGGGGAGAGTGAGGCAGAGAGTAGTGATACAGGGAGGGGGAGAGTGAGGCAGAGAGTAGTGATACAGGGAGGGGGGAGAGTGAGGCAGAGAGTAGTGATACAGGGAGGAGGAGAGTGGGGCAGAGAGTAGTGATACAGGTAGGGGAGAGTGAGGCAGAGAGTAGTGATACAGGGAAGGGGGAGAGTGAGGCAGAGAGTAATGATACAGGCAGGGGGAGAGTGAGGCAGAGAGTAGTGATACAGGGAGGGGGGAGAGTGAGGAAGAGAAGTGATACAGGGAGGGGGGAGTGAGGCAGAGAGTAGTGATACTGGGAGGGGGGAGAGTGAGGCAGAGAGTAGTGATACTGGGAGGGGGAGAGTGAGGCAGAGAGTAGTGATACTGGGAGGGGGGGGAGAGAGTGAAGCAGAGAGTAGTGATACTGGGAGGGGGGAGAGTGAGGCAGAGAGTAGTGATACAGGGAGGGGGGGAGAGAGTGAGGCAGAGAGTAGTGATACAGGGAGGGGGGGAGAGTGAGGCAGAGAGTAGTGATAATGGGAGGGGGGAGAGAGTGAGGCAGAGAGTAGTGATACTGGGAGGGGGGGGAGAGATTGAGGAAGAGAGTAGTGATACTGGGAGGGGGGAGAGAGTGAGGTAGAGAGAGAGGTTTCACAGACAGTTCTCTCTCTCTCAGGCCGGGCTCTGCTGAGACTGAACGCAGAGAAGCTGCAGCGTATGGGTATTACCCACGAGTCTCAGCGGCAGGAGGTGTTGCAGCAGGTGCTCCAGCTTCAGGTGCGAGAGGAGGTTCGGAACCTGCAGCTGCTCAGCCAAGGTGCGGGGGAGGGGGCAGTGAGAAGGTTAATCTTCATTGCATGGATCTTCCTCACTCACCCTGCTCATCTCTTTCTCTCTTCTTCTTATGTTTCTCTATTCCATCCTTTCATCTTCTCTCCTTCTTCCCTCCTCTCTCTCTCCCTTCCCCCCTTTCCACCATAGCTATTTTCCCTCTGCCCTTTACCTTCTCTCTCTCTATCTCTCCCCTTCTTCTTGCAGCTTCCTTTGGGAACTTCTCATAGAGGTGGTCCCGTGTGGACCCCCTGAGCACTGTGACCGTCACCTCTAGGACTGAGAGGAGACCCCACACTGACACCAGCTTAGGTCCCAAAAATGGCAAAGGTCTAAGGGTGCGGGGACCGCCGGCTCTGAGCAGACCCCTCGACTCTCTTCATCTCTCCTTCAGGTGTCCTGGCCAATTGGAGATTGGATGAGAAGACACTGTTGACCACAATCCCCTTCTTCTTGCAGCTTCCATTGGGAACTTCTCATAGACGTGGTCCTGTGTGGACTCCCTAAGCACTGTGACCATCACCTCTATGACAGAGGAGACCCCATACTGACACCAGCTCATGTCCCCAGAATGGCAAAGGTCTAGTTGGGGTGCAGAGACAGCCGACTCTGAGCGGATACCTCGACTCTCTTCATCTCCCCTTCAGGTGTCCTGGCCAATTGGAGATTGGATGAGAAGACACTGTTGACCCCAATCCTTGCTGACCTTGCTCTGGGATTCTGGATTTGGACCTTGTGTAGGATGGAGCTACAGGGCAGAAGCCACTATGCAGAACCATAATATCATATACCATAAGCATTCTACTGTGTATCCCTATAGTGCAGATTGCACCTATGTGAGATTCCTTTATAGCCGCAGTTCGTACACGATATTTTCAGACCACACAAGTTTCTTCGTCAGATGTGAACAAAATTCGACTTGTTCAAATGTATCATCAGTATTATATATTTTAAAATGATCATGACATAGAAGCAGAGCTGTGATTCATAATATGTATCCCAGAGTATTGTAATATGACATCAGAACATATAGTTAGAATGGTAAAACGCATATATATATATATATAGTGTTCGACAAATCCATTCACCTACAGGCCCGTGGTGACCTCCTCATGGCCGCCCAA
The DNA here is from genome assembly GCF_040206685.1 of Ascaphus truei. NCBI lineage: Eukaryota > Metazoa > Chordata > Amphibia > Anura > Ascaphidae > Ascaphus > Ascaphus truei. Next base: position 13,849,052 of record NC_134497.1, read on the forward strand.
GCAGGGCAGGAATGGGGGCGGGACTAGGTGGCGAGTAGATTTTTTGTTTCGGCGAGTAGATTTTTGGGTGATATATATATATATATATATATATATATATATATATATATAACCAAGGCACTCCCAATAGGGTAGAAAAGACAGCAAACTTAGCTTGGATATATTGAATGCAAATAGGACGATCTGTGTTCACCAAAACTGGATCTGGATATAATATAACGTAAAAAATGTAGCCCCCAGCACTTTATATATAAAGTAATATAAACTGGTTATAAATAGATCATATTAAATGGTCTGAAGAATATACTGTGATAATGCTGCAGAGATGTGTTATACAATATAAATATATACAACAATATTGTACAGTATTGTGTCGTGCTTACACTTCAGAACTGTTATAATATATATATATATTACAGTAGTGTGTCTTGCTTATGCCGTGCAATGCACAATATTTATCATATAATGGAATATTAGGGCAATAACTCATTTTATGGTATGATTACTGCCATAGTTAGACGGCAGCAGAACTGTTTTAAAAAATGAGAAATAATTTATTGTATAATAGGATGACATACATATATCTTATTATTTTATGATCTTATATACACACACACACACACACACGTCATACAGAAGTAGCAAGGCTGTGTGACAATGTGTATAATTGTAAATACTTTTTCTTCCAAATATATATATATAAAGTTAAGTGTTGTATTACAGGGGAATTTACATTTGTGTGAAGATTTTAAATGTATAATATATCGCCTCACCCGTCTCAATAGCCATGTAACCCCTTCAGCGCTGGAGGGGTTAATAGTGAATGTAAAGTTGCCTTTGTTTCCTCTCTGACAGATCCGCCCACCCCCTCCGTTTACTAATGTCCCGCTGATGGCAGGCGCGGTGATGATGCCTTTGTAGTGGGAGAACGCAGATCAGCTCCTTGTGACCTTGGGCAGGTCACTTTATCTCCCTTTGTGCCTCAGGCCCCCTCGGAAATTAGAGTGTAAGCTCTGCGGAGCAGGGAATGAAATCTGACGCAATAACCTTATTTCATATAGCACTTTTCTCCCAATGGGACTCAAAGCGCGTCACAATTACAGCATAGCGCGCGGTACGCAGCACATAGGAATGTTACAGACACATTCCCTGCCCCGCAGAGCTTACAATCTATGATTTTGGTGCCTGAGGCACAGGGAGCTAAAGTGACTCGCCCAAAGTCACAAGGAGCCGACACCGGTAACGGATCCAGGTTCACTGCTTGCAGTCAGCGCCGTTACTCACTGAGCCGCTCCTCCTACAATAAATAAAAAGCGCAGCTTTCTGGCGGCTCGTGACACGAGCTGTCACAGTGATGTTAACCCCTGCACTGCCAGGCAGACCTGCAACACATCCCTATGGCAGTGATTGGGTTAAGCTGCTTCTAGTGGGCTAGTGGGGGGGGGAGTGACAGATTTTAGAGTAGAAGCAGGAAACTGCCTCATTGGGATACTGGGTGGGTGCTATACGGGGTGGGGTGGGTTATACGATGTCTGCACCTGGATTTGGAGGCCCTTGTCCATCCTATCTGTGCGACTCCCCTTTTGAGACTGTTTTATTAATAAATTCTCGGTAATAATTTTGTGTCGTGTCTAGAAAAAGGAAAACACCGCAGGGTGCCTGGGGGAAACGAGGGGAATCGTACAGGCCATAGGGGAATGTGTAGGTGGGGATGTGAGTGCCATGTAGACATCTATAGGGAATGTAACAGGTAAGTAGGAAATGTTATAGGATGTGGAATATTGAGTCTATAGGGGATGTACAGTAACAGGTATGTTCACTCTGAAAGATGTTACAGGATATATGGATAAGTATGCGACAGGTATTTAGGGTCAGTATGTGATGTAAGCATATAGGATGAGTATGTTATATAGGTATAAGGATGGAATGTGATAGGTATATAGGGTAATTATGGGATGATATAGGAGTGAGTATGGAATGTGTCAGGTATATAGGGTGTGTGCGATGTGAGAGATACAGGGATACATATGGAATGTGAGGTATATAGGGTGATTATAAGATGTGACAGGTATATGGGATGAGTGTGTAATGTGACAGGCATATAAGGTTTGTATAAGGTGAGGCAGGTGTGATGGGCAAGGGTAACCAGGCTTCATTATAAAGGTTACGCCCTCTGGTTGCCCGTGGGTCCCTGGCAGTTAGCCAGCACTATAAGCCAGGGGCCAGGTATCTTGGCATGAAAAGCTAAGGTGTCCCTGTGTAAGAGACGTGCACAGAGGTATGCAAATGGAGACTGTTTTAGGGTGAAATTATATCTTGGCTTTGTTGAGCCTGTTCCTTTATCCAGGCAAAACATACAAAAACAGCACAATAACAAACCCCTATCCCTGTGTAAGGGCTAACTTACTTCCCCAGACCCTATCTGCAGGACTGGGGGGATATTCCCATAGCCTATCACCCCAACGTCTCAGGAGGTACCTTAAGCAGGTGGCCCTCCATGTCAGTCTCTGGCAGGTCCCTGGGTTCTCTGTGTCCAGGAAATATAGGTCTCTGGGTGTCTGGATCTCAGCACAGCCTTTGTGCTCAAGACATTGTGTGCAGGCTTCTCTGCTCTCCTTCTGCCAGCCCAAATGTGAGCTAAGGAAATCTCTCGCCTGTTTCTCACATCAGGCTTTTTACAGAGCTCTCATTAGTCCAGGTGGAGACCAGTTAATTGAGTGGCTGCAATTAACTATCTCTCTGCTGGATTTAGAGGCAGTGTCTCCCAAGCAGTGATAAGTCCCTGTTACACCCCGCTTTTCCATTTTCCATGTTCCCTTTACCCCAGACTCATGAAACTTGCTGTGTGTAAGTTTTAGGTGGGATATTTGGGTAAGAATGCAATTCTTTTGGTTGCAGTAGTTCGGGGTCCGAAGCTACCGGTAGTACCTTCATTCCACCTGACGTGCCGGCACTATATGCTGGTACGTGAGTAGATTACACCTAGAATTACACCAGGGCTGTCCAGTGTCCCCCAGACTCCTGAATTCGAGCCCCAATATCCCAGTCCTAAATCCCTTACAGTCACGAGTCTCCCCAATGCCCCCCATGGATTAAAGTATGTTTTATGGTGTTTGATACATTTCTTATAAGGCTCTATGCAGCTTGCCCGGGCAACCAGTTACGGTGCCAGCAAGTCTGCATAGGGTCCGTAGTTCAAAGGGGAGAGGATGTCCAGATGTGTGAAAACGTTTGGTGAGCGAGGGAAGGGCGAATGGCCAGGTCCGGACTACAAAGGGCCCCCCCGCGGGGACACCTTTTGTAGTTTCCTGACGTGGTGGTGCCGGCCCTGCAGGTGGCAATGAGTTAGCCAGGGAGGAGGCAGCCATAGAGTCTGCTCTCCTTTTGGCTAAAATCATATTTCCCGCGCACCCGGCTTTTCGAGCCTGCTGGGTACGCCTACTCCTCGTGACGTCAGCCGGGGTCAAACCCCTCTTTCTATTGGCTAACGGGAAGGAATTCCCACGCTCCGATTGGCTGCTCCTTCCCCCTCCGTTCTGGGGATAGCCCAGCGGAGTATATGTAAGGTGCTGACCAAGAGAGGGAGCGCGTCCATCCAAGCCAACCAATGAGGTGAGTCGATGAAGCTCGGCGGGCTTTTCAAAGTTGCTCTGTTCGAAATAACAGAGCGACCTGGCTTCAGTTTGGAAGCCTGAAAAGTTTGCCTCGCAGAGACTAAGTCCCGTCTTTCGTGCCCAAGTTCTCAAAATCGAACGGAGCGGTCGCGGTTAGGAATTGGAGCCGGAAAGAGGACCAGGAGAACCGGGGGTATATCCCGGTCAGGGTAAGCTCATCCAAGCGGGCGCCCTGCACCTGGGAAAGCCTAGATTTCCCCCCCAGACTCCCAGTAAGTGTATTTTTAACTGTCTCTTGTGTTTTTCTTGTTATACGTGGGTTTACCGAGAAAAAAAACCCACAATTTTTGTTACTATCTTGTTCTGCCTAATGCATGATCCCGGTAATATATAAATGGTGTAAAAAGTACCTGGTCTCTCGTGACAGCAAGTATATAGGGGTGAGTATTTAATGTAACAGGTATATAGGTTAAGCATGGGATGTGACAGGTATATAGGAGTCACTGTACTGTGACAGGTATATAGGGTGAGTATAGGATCTGACAGGATTATATAGGAGTCTATATAATATTATATTAACTTTATTTAATATATTGTAGCACTTTTCCTCCAATGGTACTCAAAGCACGTTACAATTACATTATAGCACACGGTACGTGTATATATAGGAGCTCTATGTGAAGTGACAGGTATATAGGTTGTTTAGAATGTGACAGGTGTATAGGAGTCGGGTGGGACAGGTATATAGGGTGAGTATGTGATGTGACAGGTATGTGGGGTGAGTATAGGATATGACAGGTACATGAAGTGGGTATGTGATGGGACAAGTATATTGGGTGAGTAAGGGATATGACAGGTATGTAGGGTGAGTATAGAATGTGACAGGTATATAGGAGTCTATATAATATGACAGGTATATAAAGTAAGTATGGAATGTGATAAAATATAGAGGATCTTACAGGTATATATTCTATCGAATGTGACAGGTATTTAGGGTGAGTATGGGATGTGACAGGTATAAAGGGTGAGTATAGTATATGAGAGTTATATAACGTGAGTATAGGATGTGACCGGTATATAGGGAAAGAATAGGATTTGACAGGTTTATAAGGTGAGTATTGGATGTGACAGGTATATAGGGTGAGCATTGCATTTGACAGGTATATAGGATGAGTATAGAATATTCTAGGGATCTATTGTGAGTATAAGATATTAGAGGTATATAGGGTGAGTATGTAATGGGACATGTATATAAGGTGAGTATAAGATGAGACGGATATATAGGGTGAGTATAGAATCTGACAAGGTATATAGGAGTCTCTAAGTTATGTGACAGATATATTGGGTGAGTGTTTATAGGGTGAGTATAGGATCTGACAGATATATAGGAGTCTCTGTAATATGACATGTATATAGGGTGAGTATAGGATGTGACAGGTATATAGGAGTCTTTTTAATATGACATGTATATAGGGTGAGTATAGGATGTGACAGGTATATAGGAGTCACTATGTAATGTGACAGATATATTGGGTGTATATGAGATGTGACAGGTATATAGGAGTCTCTATGTAGTATGATATGTATATAGGGTGAGCATAGGATGTGACAGGTATATAGGAGTCTATGTAATATGACAGTTATATAGTGTGAGTATAGGATGTGACAGGTATATAGGGGAGACTATGTAATATGACAGGTATATAGGAGTCTCTATGTAATACAACAGGTATATAGGGTGAGAATAGAATGTGACAGGTACAGTATATAGGGGAGTCTATGTAATATGACAGGTATATAGGGTGTGTATTGGATCTGACAACGTATATAGGAGTCTCTATGTAATATGACAGGTATATAGGGTGAGTATAGGATGTTATTGGTATATAGGATTCTCTATGAAGTATGACAGGTATATAGGGTGAGCATAGGATGCGACAGGTATATAGAAGTCTATGTAATATGACAGGTACATAGGGTCAGTATAAGATGTGACCGGTATATGGGAGTCTCTATGTAATATGACAGGTATATATAGGAGTCTCTGTGTAATATGACAGGTATATAGCAGTCTCTATGTAATATGACATGTATATAGGAGTCTATATGTAATATGACAGGTGTATATATATGAGTCTCTGTGTAATATGACAGGTATATAGGAGTCTCTGTGTAATATGACAGGTATATAGGAGTCTCTGTGTAATATGACAGGTATATAGAAGCCTCTGTGTAATATGACAGGTATATATGAGTCTCTGTGTAATATGACAGGTATATAGGAGTCTCTGTGTAATATGACAGGTATATAGGAGTCTCTGTGTAATATGACAGGTATATAGGAGTCACTGTGTAATATGACAGGTATATAGGAGTCTCTGTGTAATATGACAGGTATATAGGAGTCACTGTGTAATATGACAGGTATATAGGAGTCACTGTGTAATATGACAGGTATATAGGAGTCTCTGTGTAATATGACAGGTATATAGGAGTCTCTGTGTAATATGACAGGTATATAGGAGTCTCTGTGTAATATGACAGGTATATAGGAGTCTCTGTGTAATATGACAGGTATATAGGAGTCTCTGTGTAATATGACAGGTATATAGGAGTCTCTGTGTAATATGACAGGTATATAGAAGCCTCTGTGTAATATGACAGGTATATAGAAGCCTCTGTGTAATATGACAGGTATATAGAAGCCTCTGTGTAATATGACAGGTATATAGGAGTCTCTGTGTAATATGACAGGTATATAGGAGTCTCTGTGTAATATGACAGGTATATAGGAGTCTCTGTGTAATATGACAGGTATATAGGAGTCTCTGTGTAATATGACAGGTATATAGAAGCCTCTGTGTAATATGACAGGTATATAGAAGCCTCTGTGTAATATGACAGGTATATAGAAGCCTCTGTGTAATATGACAGGTATATAGAAGCCTCTGTGTAATATGACAGGTATATAGGAGTCTCTGTGTAATATGACAGGTATATAGGAGTCTCTGTGTAATATGACAGGTATATAGAAGCCTCTGTGTAATATGACAGGTATATAGGAGTCTCTGTGTAATATGACAGGTATATAGGAGTCTCTGTGTAATATGACAGGTATATCGCGTGAGTACAGGATCAGTATATACATGGTATGGATTCCCCCCTCTCCTCTCCTCCGGTCTTTCCCTCCCTCCCTCCACCCCCACCCTCTCCTCCCCCACCCTGGTCTCTCCCCCTGTCCTCCCTCCCCGGTCTCTCCCTCTCTCCCACACACCTCCACTCCTCTCCTCCCTCTCCCCGGTTTCTCCAACTCTCCTCCCTCCCCCGGTCTCTCCCTCTCACCCCACCCGCACTCATCTCCTCCCCCCGGTCTCTCCTCCCAACCCTCTCCTCCCTCCACCGGTCTCTCCCTTCTCCCCCTCGCCTCTCCTCCCCTCTCTCCTCTTCTCCCTCTGGTCTCTCCCTCCTCTCTTCCCTCCCCCGGTCTCTCCCTCTCTCCTCCCTCCCCCCCCGGTTCCCCCCTCAGTACCGCGAGAGTTCGGTCCGGGGGCGGAGGGAAGGTCCGCGCATGACCCGAAAGCTTCGGCGGCCCCGGCAGGTAAGAGACGGAGAGACCCGGTACCGGGATACCGAGCTCAGAGAACCGGTACCGGGGACTAATCCACCGAGCCGGTAACGGAACACATTGTTACAGAACCTCCCGAACCCGGTACTAACACCCGTCCTGCCCGGAACCACACCGGGCCGGTACCGGAGCACCCACCCGCCTGATCCAGAACCGGGGATTACACAAAGAGAAAATATCCCTGGGCCAAGTGACCCGATCAGCACCCAACTCAGGACAGCACCCTCCTCCCCTCAGCACCCATCTGATGACAGCCCTCCCCACCCCAACTAAGCACCCACCTGAGAACAACCCCCCCTTCAGCACCCACCTGATGACAGCACCCCCCCAACTAAGCACCCACCAGAGAACAGCACCCCCTCAGCACCCACCTGATGATAGCCCCCCAACTAAGCACCCACCAGAGAACAGCACCCCCCCCCCCTCATCACCCACCAGAGAACAGCACCCCCCCTCAGCACCCACCTGATGATAGCCCCCAACTAAGCACCCACCAGAGAACAACTCCATCCCAACTAAGCACCCACCTGAGAACAGCACCCTCCCCTCAGCACCCACCTGAGAACAGCACCCCCCCTCAGCACCCACCTGATGATAGCCCCCCAACTAATCACCCACCAGAGAACAACCCCCCCCAATTAAGCACCCACCTGAGAACAGCCCCCCAATAAAACACCCGCCTGAGAACAGCCCCCCAACTATGCGCCAACATTAGAACAGCCCCCCCACCTGAGCACCCACCTAAGAACAGCCCTCACTCTCAACACCCACCTGAGAACAGCCCTCACTCTCGGCACCCACCGAGGGCTGCACCCCCACCCTTTCAGCACCCACCTGAGGACAGCACCCTCACCACACAACTAAGCACCTTCCTGATGACAGCACCTCCCCACCCTCTCAGCACCCACCTCAATACAGCACCCACCCGGCCTAAGCACCCACTCTCAGCGCTTCCATGTGAGAACACTCAGCACCCACTTGAAGACAGATCTTCCACTCAGCCCCTCCTCCCCCCCCACCACACTCAGCACCCACCAGAGGACACCGCCCTCCCCCACACTCACCTAAAGACTGCCCACTTCCCCTCTATGCACACACACTCAGCACCCTTGTGATGAGGATATCACACACACACTCGCACCTTTATTACGAGGCTATCACACACACACACACACACACAGCACCCTTGTGATGAGGATATCAAACACACACTCGCACCTTTATTACGAGGCTATCACACACACACACACACACACACAGCACCCTTGTAACAAGGATATTACACGCACACAGCACCCTTGTAACAAGGATATTACACACACACTCAGCACCCTTGTGATGAGGATATCACACACAATCAGCACCCTTGTGATGGGGATATTACACACACACACACACACACACACACACACACACACACACACACACACACACACACACAAACACACACACACACACACACACACACACACTGCACCCTTGTGACAAGGATATCACACACACAGCACCCTTGTGATGAGGATATCACACACACACTTAGCACACTTGTGATGAGGATAACACACACACACACACAGCACCCTTGTGATGAGGATATCACACACAAACACAGCACCCTTGTAACGAGGATATCACAATCACACCCGCAGCACCCTTGTGATGAGGATATCACACACACTCAGCAACCTTGTGATGAGGATATCACACGCACACACTCAGCACCCTTGTGATGAGGATATCACACACACTCAGCAACCTTGTGATGAGGATATCACACACACACACACAGCACCCTTGTGATGAGGATATCACACACACACAGCACTCTTGTGACGAGGATATCACACACACACAGCACCCTTGTGATGAGGATATCACACGCACACACTCAGCAACCTTGTGGTGAGGATATCACACACACACACAGCACCCTTGTGATGAGGATATCACACACTCGGCACCCTTGTGATGAGGATATCACACACACACACACACAGCACCCTTGTGACCAGGATATCACACACACACACAGCACCCTTGTGACGAGGATATCACACACACACACAGCACTCTTGTGACGAGGATATCACACACACACAGCACCATTGTGATGAGGATATCACACACACACTCAGCAACCTTGTGATGAGGATATCACACACACACACAGCACCCTTGTGACGAGGATATCACACACACACACAGCACTCTTGTGACGAGGATATCACACACACACAGCACCCTTGTGACGAGGATATAATTTTTGCACATTGACAGTGTCAAACGAGGTCACAGTGTTACAGGATAGTTCCTGCATTTCCGTCACCATCACCATCCGTCACCTAAGTCACCCGCTCCCTTATCACCACGTGACTGAGATGCTTTAACCCCTCGTGTTACTATAATGTTTAAGGTTTGCAGTGTGTGGGGTATCTGTGGTGGTGGTGGTGGAAGGGTTAAAATGGTGGCAGAGGGTGATACACTGTAACCCTTTACATTGTATCAGAGAAGGAGCGGCTCAGTGAGTAACGACACTGACTGGCACTGAGTGTGAAGCAGAGGAACCTGGTTCAATTCCCGGTGACGGCTCCTTGTGACCTTGGGCAGAGTCACTTTATCTCCCTGTGCCTCAGGCAACCAAAAACATAGATTGTAAGCTCCACGGGGCAGGGACCTGTGTCTGCCAAATGTCTCTGTAAAGCGCTACGTAAAACTAGCAGCGCTATACAAGCACAAACCATTATTATTAACCCTTTCCCTGCTGTGACACGTGGTGCACACCTGTGTTTACCCCGAGGAGTCCTGAAGAGGGACAGGTCAGGTTTAATGGCCTGTATAATACACAATATTGCAGGGACTGTGTGGTCACCAGTGTACTGAGCAGTGGGACTTGTAGTCAGACTTTATCTCAAGAACCTGGATGAGATGTATGAGACCACCTACCACAGTTTGAGACTCGCCACCAATGAATGAGACAGCCTACTGCTGACACTCACTGCCAATGTATGAGACTGCCTTCCACAATGTAATACTCCCCACCAATGAAGGAGACTGCCTATTTCTGAGACTCACAGCCAATGTATGAAACTGCCTTGCACAATTTGAGACTCCCCACCAATTAATGAGACAGCCTATCAGGGGAACTCACTGCCAATGTATGAGACTGCCTTCCACAGTGTGAGACTCACTGCCAATAAATGAGACTTTCCACCGAGAGAGACTCTCTTCACAGGAATTAGACAGTTACCCAATAAGTGAGCATTCGCACAGGAGCTCACGGGAGACTTCACTCGTAATGCTTTTTGCAGCTGACATCACACTTCACATTGATGACATCATGGTTACATCACTTAGGAACATGGTTACATCACTTAGGTCTATTCTGTACCATTGTCAGGATGTCAGTGATTACAGATAATGTGATTATGTGACCCCCAGGGGTATTTGGAGTTGTATTTTTATTTCCGGTGGGGTTTTTCTTTTCCAGTTTTGGACAATCTGCTCTTGGCTGGCATTGCCCTATGCTCCCCCCCTCTCAGAAGTGCCCTTGGCTGGCACTGCCCTATGCTCCCCCCCTTTCCGAAGCCCCCTTGGGTGGCACTGCCCTATGCTCCCCCCCTCTCAGAAGCGCCCTCGGGTGGCACTGCCCTATGCTACCCCCCATTTTTGAAGCCCCATGGGTGGCATTGCCCTATGCTACCCCCCTTCCTCTCAGAAGCGCCCTTAGGTGGCACTGCCCTATGCTTCCCCCCCCCTTTCCGAAGCCCCCTTGGCTGGCACTGCCCTATGCTCCCCCTCTCTCCGCAGCGCCCATGGGTGGCACTGCCCTATGCTCCCCACCCCTCTCTCTCTCCACTGCCCCCTTGGGTGGCATTGCTCTGTGCTCCCCCCTCTCTCCAGAGCCCCCTTGGGTGGCACTGCCCTGTGCTCTGCCCTCTCTCAGCTTGGCTGGCCTCTTCTCTCTCTGCAGACATGGCTGATCCATTCTCTGCCGGATCCAGGAGACACTTCCCCAGGACCAGTAAATCCCGACCTCTGTCACACGTCCCCGTCACCGTCTCCAAGACTCGTCCAGCCAGCGACCCCCCCAAACTGGGTGAGACATTTACAGTATATGATTGTTAGGGAGGGAGGAAGGGGACACGGGACGTCACGCAGAGAAGGAGACAGCAGGGAGTCGCACTGGAGGAGGTCCAGGTGTTGAACTCATGCTTGTCAGTGCAATCGGCCCTTCGATTCAACCACATCGAAAGTAACAATTTTACTTGGTTGTATCCAGTGAGCAATGAATCTGATCCTTTCCAGTGCTGAGATGTACATGGTTACCTGTTGGATTAATGATGGAATCGTAATTATTAGACAAAGCACACAATACATGGACATACACAGTCTTGGCTCCAAACCCAAACCCATTACATTCTATATACTGTACAGTATCAGTGTTTTTCAACCAGGGTCCCTAAGAACCCTGGGGTGCCCCGAGCATCATTAAAGGGTTCCCTGCAATTTTCTGGTAATTTGAGAATTGTATCAAATACTGAAGAATTTGCGATGCATCTGATCTCAGACGTTCTATTAGAGAGGGTTGGGGTTCCTTACAATGCATCTGATCTCAGACACGCTATTAGAGAGGGTTGGGGTTCCTTACAATGCATCTGATCTCAGACGTTCTATTAGAGAGGGTTGGGGTTCCTTACAATGCATCTGATCTCAGACGCACTATTAGAGAGGGTTGAGGTTCCTTACAATGCATCTGATCTCAGACACGCTATTAGAGAGGGTTGGGGTTCCTTACAATGCATCTGATCTCAGACGCGCTATTAGAGAGGGTTGGGGTTTCTTACAATGCATCTGATCTCAGACGCGCTATTAGAGAGGGTTGAGGTTCCTTACAATGCATCTGATCTCAGACGCACTATTAGAGAGGGTTGGGGTTCCTTACAATGCATCTGATCTCAGACGCGCTATTAGAGAGGGTTGAGGCTCCTTACAATGCATCTGATCTCAGACGTTCTATTAGAGAGGGTTGGGGTTCCTTACAATGCATCTGATCTCAGACGCACTATTAGAGAGGGTTGAGGTTCCTTACATGCATCTGATCTCAGACACGCTATTAGAGAGGGTTGAGGTTCCTTACATGCATCTGATCTCAGACACGCTATTAGAGAGGGTTGGGGTTCCTTACAATGCATCTGATCTCAGACGCGCTATTAGAGAGGGTTGGGGTTTCTTACAATGCATCTGATCTCAGACGCACTATTAGAGAGGGTTGGGGTTCCTTACAATGCATCTGATCTCAGACGCGCTATTAGAGAGGGTTGGGGTTCCTCAGACTTTCACTTAGGGTTCCTTAACCAAAACAAGGTTGGAAACCACTAGTATATATTTGTGTCATTTGAAGCGCTACTGGTTTGTTACCATAATGCATACAACAAGAGACAAAAAGGCTCCAATGCTGCATCCAATATGACAAATTATTTAGTACATTACTATGTATTTTATCTATATTTGTTCATCATAAAGTTACATAGTTACGTTGCATAGTTACATAGTTACATAGTTACATAGTAGATGAGGTTGAAAAAAGACGTACGCCCATCAAGTGCAACCTATGCTAAATTTAGACGGCAGATACTTTTTCCAATATCCGTACATACAGTATATTGATCCAGAGGAAGCCAAACACAAAACCCCCCAGTGACACATCTAATGATAACTCATAAGGGAAAAAATAAACTCCTTCCTGACACCAAATATCAGATTACTCCCTGGATCAACATCCTTCCCCTGTTTACTTATTAGGTATATCCCTGTATACCTTTCCTTTCTAAATAGATGTCCAACCTTTTTTGAACATATCTATTGTATCTGCCATCCCAGTCTCCATGGGTAATGAAGCTGTTGGCTGCAGAATTTTTGTTCTATGCAGTGGAGGAAATACATAAGGCTGCGCTTATAGTGCCAGTGACAGCGACGCGCCGTCGCGTCAAAACAACCTTTTTTTTCAAGCGTGCAAATAAATGGGCACACATTTTTGGGCTAGCTGCTGTCCTAGTGCCCCTACCCCCCCTCTTCTCTCACTCAATCCCCACCCCCTTCTCTCACTCAATCCCGAGCCTGCTCTCTGACTCAATCCCCCCTCCTGCTTTTACTCAATCCTCCCCTCCTCTCACTCAATCCCCCTCCTCCTCTCACTCAATTCCCCCCCATTTCCTCTCACTCAATCTCCCTCTCCTCACTCAATCCCCCTCCCCCTCTCACTCAGTCCCCCCTCTACCTCTCTCACTCAATCCCCCCTCCTCTCACACAATCCCCCTCTCCTCCTCTATCACTCAATCCCCCTCTCCCCTCATTCAATCCCCCCCCCCACTCACTCAATCCCCCTCTCCTCCTCTCACTCAATCCCCCTCCTCTCACTCAATCCCCCTCTCCCCCTCTCTCACTCAAACCCCCTCTCCTCCTCTCACTCAATTCCCCTCCTCTCACTCAATCCCCCCCTCTCCTCCTCTCACTCAATTCCCCAACTCTCACTCAACCCTCCTCCTCTCACTCAATCCCCCCTCCTCCTCTCACTCAATTCTCTCCCTTCTCTCTCACTCAATTCCCCCACTCTGTCCCTTATTTCCCCCCTCCCATCTCTCTCACGCAATTCCCCCTCTTAAGAATTTTAGGGCCCAACTACCAGCGCCGGCCGGATGTACTGGCGGGGAGAGGTGGCGTTGGAGGGACCCGCAGCTGAGGAGAGATGGGGTCCCCCCCTGGTGTCCGGAGGAGGAAACTTGACGAGCTTCCACCACCCTGAGTGGCTCATCCCCCCCAACAACCATCACGTGGGCAGGGGCGGATTTCCAAATTTGCCGCCCCACGTCCTTTGCCTGCGCCGGCCGCATCCTTGGCGCCGCCCTCCTGCTCCTTTGGAATCCCGGCGTCAAATGACACCAACACGATATCGTGCGGCGGCGTGTTGCCATGGAAACGCGACGCCATGACGTCACTTGCCGCGGCGACGAGACGCCGTGTGACGCCCGGCATTCCAAGGGGAGCAGGAGTGGCGGCAGAAAGGAGGCGGCCGGCGCAGGCAAGGAGCTTCCCACTAGGTCCGATGATATGGGGTGGCGGCAATTTTTTGCCGCCCCCCCAAATTTTGCCGCATTACGCCCTGGCCTAATGGGAGATCTTACACTGCATGTGGGCCAGTCCCGAATGCCGCCCGCCCCTGGTATAAAGAGAAGCTCGAGGCGTCCCATGAGGAGGGGAACTGCAGTAATTAGAGATATGCTAATCAGCCCACTGTTTGTATGGAGAGAGCAGCCTCATTACTATGTATGTAGGTCATTAAAATCCCGCGTGGTGAGGAGGGATTTATTAGATGAATTAGAGAGGGGGGGGGGGGTCTGGTTACACAGGCAGGGAGCACCTTCAATTCCAGCTCCCACTCACTAACTTGGGAGTGTAAGACGCTACTGGTGCTAGAAACAAGAGTGGCCCCTCCCAATAAGTGGGGCTGCCTTCAAGTGAGTGAGTGTGCTTTCAGATGCGTGCACTCACATACACGGACACACCCACGCTAACACACACTCATACGTATGCACACTCGCACACACATGCACACACTTACTGTAACAGACACTCATACATATGCACACACGCACACACTTTTACTCACATGCACACACTCACTCTAACACACACTCATACTGTCATACATATGCACACTCACACACACTTTCACTTACTCTAACACACTCATACATATGCACACTCACTCACTGTCCCATCTCCGTGTAGATACTCATTGATACAGATGCTGCTGGTACCGCAGTCAGGCCTTTAGGCATTAATTGGAGGGCTGGGGGGGTGGTGGGGGGAGAGCAAAGAAAGCTGCTTTCTGATTGGCTGAGAGGGACTGATGCCCAAAGCAAAATTCTGTTTGGATTATTCAGTGTTTTTTCCACACACATATATATATATATATATATATATATATATATATATATATATATATATATATATATATATATGTGTGTGTGTGTGTTACTGTGTCACCCTGCTCACTCTGTTATAATCTTCCTATCATATAAATAGGAAAAATATAGAGCACACAAGGCAGTGCACTCAATAGAGAATTCACTTAAATGCACACCACTTTAATATAAAATATAACCTTTATTGATATTACATAAAACATATATTACCGATAATGTAGGTGTAACCGAAATTTAAAAATAAGTTTGACGAACTGTCTGTCACCTGACCTAAATAGTAACCACTAAATAGCACGTTAAACTAGTGATCTAGGAAATACAAGGCAGATACAGCAGTGGTATGCGTAAGCCACCTAGGACCAGAGCTAAATTGCACCAAGAAATGTCATACTGTATAATGATAATACCAGGTTAGGTGCATAGTTACTACCATAAGTGTAATGTGACCTCAGATAAAATCTAATAGAGGTGTATATCAGGGACAGGGAACTCCCTTAGTAATCAGGTTAAAGTGTGGACAACCCTACTATCACAGACCAACCCTGCACCAATGTAACACAAACACAGATGCAGCTGTAATCACCTTAAGCACCACACACATAAACCACAGGCACAGCAGGACAGTGCCAGTATGTGAGTCCCGAGATATAAATCTACCTATGGTGATGTAACAGCTGGTCAGCTGTAAAATCGTCAAGCTAAAGTAAAAAGACTTCCAAGTAGGAGTCTTAGAACATCACTACGTGCCCAACGCATGTTTCCCTGCAGCTATGGAGCTTCCTCAGGGACATTTTGTATTTTTGTATATTATATATATATGTGTATTTTATAGTTTCTACATATATATATATATATATGTAGAAACTATAAAATACTAAGTGCACAAATTAAAACATTTAAATAATAAAATAGTAACAATTGCTGCCTAGGTGTTAAACTACACACAATAGCAAATATATAGGGAAAAGGGGACAACATATATATATATATATATATATATATATGTGTGTGTGTTACTGTGTCACCCTGCTCACTCTGTTATAATCTTCCTAATATATATATATATATATATATATATATATATATATATATATATATATATATATATATATATATGTGTTACTGTGTCACCCTGCTCACTCTATTATAATCTTCCTAATATATATATATATATATATATATATATATATATATATATATATATATATATATATATATATATATATATATATGTGTGTGTGTGTTACTGTGTCACCCTGCTCACTCTGTTATAATCTTCATTATATATATATATGTGTTACTGTCTGTGTTACTGTGTCACCCTGTTCACTCTTCATTATATATATATGTGTTACTGTCTGTGTTACTGTGTCACCCTGCGGGAGGGGACACAGGCTCCAGGTCACAAGTCTCTCTTTGGGATCTCTGGTATTTTTGCTGATTCATATATACTGTTTGCAGGTGATTCCTGCAACAAGGGTGCGGATCAGAGAACCCCGAGAGCAGAGAGACAAGAGCTGAGGGGGATCCCGGTAACTGCGGGGGGTTGAGGAGGGGGCAAGTGATCAGTTAGCAAAGAGCCCTTGGGACAGCCCTAACCCCCCCCAGCAATGAGCAATGATCTCTCCACTGACCCCTCTGCTCAGCACTGACCCCTCCTCCCCTTCACTGACCTTCCCTCCCCTGCCCCGTTTGCCCTGTACTGACCCGCCTGCCCTGCACTGACCCCCCTGACCAGCACTGACCCACCTGCCCAGCACGGACCCCCATGCCCTCCCCTGACTACCCTGCCCTCCCCTGATCCCCCTGCCCTACCGACCCCCCTGCCCTCCCCCGACCCCACTGCCCTCCCCTGATATCCCTGCCCTCCCCTGACACCCCTGCCCTCCCCTGACATCCCTGCCCTCCCCTGACACCCCTGCCCTCCCCTGACCCTCCTGCCCTGCACTGACCCCCCTGCACTGACCCACCTGCCTTGACCCCCCTGACCAGCACTGACATCCGCACTCTCTCTCAGGCCACGCTGCTGAGTCAGTGGAAGGAGAAGTTCAAGTCGGGGTCCCGGGTGAGATGTCC